>NC_058412.1:127827060-127884940 GCF_002201575.2 Neomonachus schauinslandi
CCCCCCCCCCCCCCCGATGTGCGTTCGATCCCAGGACCCTGGGATCATGACCTGAGCCGAAGGCAGACACCTAACGACTGAGCCACCCAGGTGCCCCTAGACTCATTTAATCTTGAACACAGGGCTATGACTGAGGTATATTGCTCCTATTTCACAGATGTAGAATCTAAGATTCCAAGAGGTAAAAGGGTCAGCGATCACCTGGCTTAAGTGGTAGACCTTGGCTGAATCCTCTTTTGCATTTTTTCCAGTTGTCTTACACATGTATCTTATCTACCAGTGATTGTAGCCATTTCTGGAAAAGCAGGTTTGGTGTCTTCAGTTTTGAGGGCAAGACTTGGTGAGGCACCCACAGGCTCCCCAAAACCAGACAGCTCAAATCTGATCGTGTGGGTTGCTCTGCCTTTTTTTTCCCCTGCAAGGGGGACCCAGTAAGGCCCCCCTCCTGGGAAGCATAAATCCTTCTGTGTTTCCTGACAGACCTGATTCTGAACCTTCTGGGCCCCTGGCAGATAGCATTAGCTATTCCTGGCTTCAGGATGGACAGATTAGCTGATGCCTGAGGGACAAGGGAGTTTGCAACAGTACTTAGAAGGGAGTCACTCACAGCAGAGTTAATGAGGATATAACATGTCAATGTTGCACATACATAGCTGTATATGACAGTGCTAAATCAATCAGAGAGAAAGCTGACAGCTCAGTGCCTTTTACTAGTAAATAATTCAAGTAGCCTTTACATTTCCCCCGCCTGTAGATCAGTATATCTGCCTGCTGTGGTGAGAGAAGCAGGAGCAGAAAATCAAGAATGTAAGGCCATTACGACTAGAACATTCTCCCCCATGTATGTTTACATAATGCAGTGGGCAATACAGTTTGCATCTGCCCGTTGATTTAGGGGCACAATGGTGTAGACTTTGGGCATGCTGGCTCTTATTCCATACTTTAAAGAGCAAGAGAAACAAGAAAACAATTTCCCCAGGTGTCTACTCTGATTAAAGACCAGCAAGCTTGCTCTTGTAACAGCATATGTAACAAGTATGCATTTGTTAGTGAGGTAAGTAACTCTCTGCCAGTGGTTCAAACTGAGTTACAGGCTTGAAAGCCATCGGCATCTTGAGCAGCGCAGCATCCCGATATGTACCTCGGGAGTCTGGGTTCTACCTTACTAGCTATGCAACCCTGGGCAAGTGATGAAAACTTCTTGTGCCTCAGTTTTCTCATCCATATAATGGGAGCAACAAATGTACCTACTGCTTGGGATTATCAGGAGGACCAAATGGGAGTATATTTGTAAATGGTTTAGCCCAGGGCTGGGCCTGTAGAAACTGCTCCATAAAGAGGATCCATTGCCAATAGCAAGTCAAACCCCTCCCTCTACCAAGGAGGTTGCTGAGGCTCAGAGAGGGAGGTGATAAGCCCACACAGCCATAACTAGTAGGACAGCGGCAGAGGTCCAGTCCTTACCTCACCATCTAAGTGAACTTAGGGCACAAGAAAGTGACAGTGGGGGGTGCCTGGGTGGCTTAGTCGTTAAGCGTCTGCCTTCAGCTCAGGTCATGATCCCAGGGTCCTGGGATCGAGCCCCGCATCGGGCTCCCTGCTCAGCGGGAAGCCTGCTTCTCCCTCTCCCACTCCCCCTGCTTGTGTTTCCTCTCTCGCTATGTCTCTCTCTCTCTGTCAAATAAATAAATAAAATCTTTTAAACAAAACAAAAGAAGAATGACAGTGGGCTGGGATGTGGCCAAGAGACCTTTTGTAGCTAAACAATTCTTTGGAGTATTAAGTTTTATCATACAGAGTTTGCATTTCTCTATGTTTTAGTATAAAATAACATTAATTCCTCTTATTGAACACATACTTATTTAGTCCCCTGGCATTGGGAATATAGCCATGAACAAGATAGACCAGGTTCCCACTGGCATGAAGACAATAAGTAAACCAACTGGCAGATCATTTTATATTATGGTAAGGAAAAAAATAAATCCTAAAATATGGTAAGGGCTAGAGGGTGATTGGTAGCTCCTTCTACTGGGGGCCTGGGGTCAGGGAAGTCTTCTGACTTTCCTTGGGAAGAAGGGAGGTGACATTTGAGCAGGAACAGGAATTATGAGAAGGAGTGGGGCATGCAATGAGCTGGGACAGAGAATGACAGTATAAGGGTCAGTATGTGCAAAGGCCCTGGGGTGGGACTAATTCAATTACTTAACTTCTCAAAATTTGGAATAATTTTCATGGTTGCATTAGTTTTTCGGGGGACTGCTGTAACAAATGACCACAAACCGGGTGGCTTTAAACAACAGAAATGTGTGTTCTCTCATAGTTCTGAAGGCCAGAGTCTGAAATCAAGGTCAGTAGGCCATGCTCCCTCTGGAGGTTCGAGGGGAGAATCTGTTCTTTGCCTCCTCTGGCTCTGCTGGCTCCTGGCAGTCTTTGCTGTTCCTTGGCTTTGCAACTCTATTATTCTAATCTCTGTCTCCATCTTCAGATCACCTTTTCCTCTCCCATCTGGCAAAAACGTGCCTCTGCCTTGCTCTTACGAGTGGATTTATAAGAGTGATTTTGTTATTGGATTTAGGGCCTGCCCAGATAATCCAAGATAAGCTCCTCCTCTCAATAACCTTAGAGTAATCCTGTCTTTTGCCATATGAGGTAATATCCCCTCTCTTACCGTATAAGGTAACACTCTCAGGTTCCAGAGATGAGGACATGGACCTGTCTTTCGGGGGCCACCCTTTAGCTCACTACAACAGTTGAGACGACAGGCCAGGTTCTAGACACTGAAAGCAACAACAGAGAGGCAAACTTTCACCTCTGTTTCACGTTGAGCCAAAAAGAACAACAGTTTCCAGTTGTGATAGCTATTTCTGACAACTTCAGCCTTTACCTTTTCCGAGTGAGCTCCCAACAGGCTGTGGGGCACTGAGGTGCAGGCAGGGACGGGGATGGACACGGGGACTTGGGCCTCGAGGCTCTTCCGTCTCTGCTTCCTGCGGTCCTGTTTTTTTGTCACTGAGGGCTGGCCACGTGATGGGCCCCGTGCTAAAGGTAAATGATCCTCCTCTGGGAGCTTGTTAGGTGCGGGTTCCCTCCAAGCTCCTCTCTCACCAGATCCTCATTGAGCAAGTCCGGTCCAGGCCTGGGAAGCTGCATTTTAAACAAGCACAGCAGGTGATTCTGATTCAGAGGCAGGCTCTCTCAGAACCAGCAAAACCACGCCTGGAGAAATGCGGAGGGGCGGGGGGATTCATGTGTAACTACTAGATGATGGCAATGGGAAAAATTTCCAGTCTCACACTCCATTTGGCACAGGTTGGAAAAACATACACATTTGCTGGAAGGCTCAGGTTCCTGGGAATGCTTTTCTCCAAGGGAATGGATCCTATGCAGGCTTCTGGGGTTGGAGAGAGCTTTGCAGGGAGGGACCCAGAGTGAGAGCCCTGGACTAGGAGACTGAGCAGACTCTGGTGTCTTGTACATTCACTGGCCCTAAGGTCTTGGCAGCTCACGCCCCTCCTTGAGCCTCATCTTCCCACTCTGTGAACCCGGCTTGCCCAACTACCTGATCCACCTTGCAGATTGGCCTTCAAGAGTCGTTGCGGTTTGGAAGGTAAAAGTCCCGAGGCCGCCTGGACTTTCCTAGTGTCTGAGGGTTGCTCGGTTAGCCTGAGTCAGTATGTCTCAAAGACTGTGACACTGGTGGTGTGTTGGGGGTCTCTAAGACCACCTCCTGGACTGATGATTCACTAGGAGACTCACAGGACTGAGCACGTGGGCAT
This sequence comes from Neomonachus schauinslandi, assembly GCF_002201575.2. Taxonomy (NCBI): domain Eukaryota; kingdom Metazoa; phylum Chordata; class Mammalia; order Carnivora; family Phocidae; genus Neomonachus; species Neomonachus schauinslandi. The sequence goes on from NC_058412.1 coordinate 127,830,837, forward strand.
CCTCAGGGCTGTTACTCATGACAATGGAAGGCCACAAGACGAAATCAGCCAAGGGAAAGCCCTTGCGTGGGGTTTGGAGGAAACCAGGCACGAGCTTCCAAGGGTCTGCTTCTGGGCAGTCACCCCAGGATGCGATCAATTCCCCCGGCAAGGAATTGTGACAACACCTCTGCAATGTTGCCAACTGGGGAAGCTCGTTAGAGACTCGGCGCCCAGGGTTTGCCCTGGGGGGTGGGGGTCACGCAGGCAGCCTCTGTCTGGTACGTACCCAAATTTCAGGCTCCCAGAGAGAAAGCAGGTGTCCGGTGCAAAATACCCTGCTTGTACAAACAATTTAGGCATATAGTGAGTCACCATTCGCAGATGATGGGGGGGTGGCCCTACAGAAATCTAAGTCCCCGAATACCAGCTGAGGGGCAATTTTGCAAGTAGGCCTTTCAAAGGAGACCAGCTGGGCCTGCTGCATGAGCTTTCCCCTGCTCAGGCGGTGGAGGTCATGGTCATCTCTCGTTCTTTCCTTGACAATCGGGTGTTCGAAACCCCTTTCCATGCCTGGCGAATGTCCCATCTTCTGAGACAAAAATCCACCTCTCTTGAGAGAAGCTGAAAATCTCAAATACTCGTGTTCTTAGCCACCTTTGCAGCCGGGGGACCGATCCACGATGTCAGTCCTGCCAATCAGAGGAGCCCGGCCAGATTTTGAATCGGAAGTGACATGGAGAAGCAGGGGCACACTTGTTCTCCTGTTCTGGGGTGGTGATGGCGAAAGCTCTGCTGGCAGGGGCCGGGTCCAGTCCTGGTGGCGGTGCTGGTATGTTCCAGGGAGTGCCCCCCCCTCCCCGGAATCTCCCCCGGGTCAGCTCTGCAGGACGCTCTGGGCACTGCTCCTGGCGGTGTGGCCCAGCCCGAGTCTCTGGTCCTCCCAGAGTGTCCGTGGGCTCCCCAGTGACCCCTCAACAGACTCTTGAGTTGGACAGGGTTGGGTTTTGTTTCTCGGTAAGGAAAATAATTTTAAGATGATGCTAAACAACACCAAGTCACAGAGAGAAATTTTCCCTTTTCCATTCTCCTTTCGCCTTTCTGGTTATTTAGGAGAACGTCTGCTTGCTTCTATGTCCTTAATCCCTTTAACCTCCTAATACTTGTGAATCTCCCTTTTATTTTATCTTTTTCAGCTTTATTGAGCTATAATTGACATATAAAATTGCAAGATGTTTGAAGTATGCATCATGGCAATTTGATATATGTATATACCACGAAAATGTCCCCCTTCCCACCCCTGCCATGCAAATCTCCTTTTACATAAAGACAGAACTGGCTGGAGGCTGGTATCAGTATCTAGCTAGAATTTAATCACGGGGCTATTCCAAAGTGTTTATTTCATGGTTACCTCCCATTTGTCACAAGTATTATATGGTAACAGTATATTGTTCCCTTTTAAAATAAAAGCATGTAAGTAAAAATCATAATCCAGTTCACGAAAAACTAAATAGTAGTACAGTAGTATATTATAAACATAGTTCTTGAATGAAAGACTTTGGGCAACACTGCAACTGGGACTCAGATTTGCCTTTTGGGGTCCACAGAGGTTGGTGGAGGGACAGCCAAGCTCCCTGGAAACTGAGGGCTGTGGGTGGGGCCATCCCTTGGCCAGCCGCTGTGCAGGTGAGCTGGGAGCCCCTCAACCCAGCAGGGAAGACCAGCAGGTGGCCCCTCCTCTCCTAGCATGGCATCTGGTGCATGGGGACAGAGTGACCCTCCTGGGATGACCAAGCGCCCGAGGTGGCCCAGTTCAATGCTCAGCAAGAAATGCTTTCACAAACCTTGCCATGCCTGGAAGAGATGGTGGGGGTCATTCCGTGCACCCCCTCATTGCAGAGATGGAATGGTGCAGGGGTGAGGTTCTGTAGTTCAGAACCTGCCTTAGTACCCTGGTCAAGCTGTCTTCAGCAGCCCCTGCTTTACTTTGGGTGGAGTTACGGTGCGGGGGGGGGGGGGGGGGGGGGGGGGGGCAGGGGGAGCGGACTGGCCTGGGAGCTCCACCTCGCCCTCTAGCTCTCCAAGCTGAGGCCACACAGGCCTCCCCGTGTCCCTCCAACTCAGCACACATGCTACTGCTTCAGGGCCCGAGGACCCGCTCTTCTTTCTCCTGCCTGGAAGGTTCTTCCCACCCATGTCCCCCTGCTGCCCTGTTGAATGGCCCCCACCATCACCTTGTTAGGGACGGCTTTCCGGCGGCCACCAGCCAGGGTCACGGACACTTGTCAACACACATCTGAGTTTGCTTTCATCAGAGCACTTCCCGTGGCCTGAAATAAAGTTCTGCTTAGTGCCAGTCACCCCACTAGAATGTGAGTTCTCTGAGGCCAGGGCAGCTGCATGATTTGGGGGACCCAGTGGAAAATGAAAGTTGGGGCCCTTGTGACTAAGAATTGATTAAGAATTTCAAGACGGCCACAACAGAGCACTAAGGCATGCATAGGGCCCTTGTAAGTCTCGGCTCCTGTACCAGCAGTCAGCAGCCCTGGAAACCAGCCCTGGCCATACACTTGGTCTTGTTCACCTCCGACCCCCAGGCCTGGTACAAAGCCTGGTACATAGTCGGCCCTCAATGAGTGTTTGTTGACTGGCTGACTGACTGACTGAGCTGTCTCACTCCGGAGGCTTTAGGGGCTACTTCATCTGAAAAACAGAAAAAAAATACTCTGCACCATTTATTACTGAGATCAACTTCTCTGCTAAGATTTAAAGGCAGGGTTGGACCAGAAGGGCTCTGGAGGCCAGGCAAGGGTGGGAGGTTTATTCTAAGAGCAATTCTAAGAGGCTGTGAGGCTTCGCAGGGCCGGGACAAGTGGAGATCACACTATAAAATATCGCCCAGGCGGCCATAAGCCACACAGTGTGGACTTGGGGGGTGAGAACAGAAGCAGGAATTGGAGCAAGCAGACCTTGGTGGCAGTCCCGATGACCACGGTGGTGGTGGACAGATGGAGAGAAGTGGGGGATGCTGGCTTACACCCACATTGGGTAGACCCCTGGGTCCTGTCGTACCCACAGCAGAGGCCCTGGGGGGGAGATCTGCAGGCCATTGTGTAGCTGGGGAGGTACTGAGTGGTGTAGGTTCTAACCACGCAGGGTCCAGAGTCTGTCCTGGCTTTGCTGCGTACACACATTCCCTTCCATGTCCCAGCCCTTCCCCGAATCCCGTGGGATGGAGAAGATGGTTTATGCTGAGGGCACTCCACACCCCATAAAAGTTAAGTGTATTTATACACATCAGGCAGGCCCGGAAGGCCCGTGGTGGAGTTGTTATTGGAAGAAATGTAGCCCTTGGAAGAAACCTCTTAGAAGCAGTGACATGTAGCCAGGGACTCCGTCTGGAGGAAAGGTGCCCCCTCAGTGGAACCCAGAAAGTTCCAATTTCAGCTGAATTCCTTCTAACTTGTGGCTTCAAGGCATGAGGTGAGACAGATTTTGGATAGAGCTGATGTTCTGGGTAAGACACAGTAGCGTTTTCGGGTGAGTGGGGATATATAATCCATAGAACACCTTCCCGGGCAAAGAGAGCAACTTCTTTGGAGATCACCAAACACAAAGTGAGAAAAAAATAACGATAACAAGAAGTCCGTCTTGAGTGTTTTATATGCCTAGCCCCATTCCAAGGCATTGATGTGTCTTGACTCATTTAGTTCTGACCACAACCCTGTGAGGTTGATACTAATGTCTCAGGTACAGGAAGGCTAATCATTTGCCCAAGGTCATGGGCCAGGAGGCCGCAGAACCCGGGTTCAAATTCGGGCATCTGGCTCCAGGCCCATGCTTTTACCACCGCACAGAGGCGGCCCTGCCTGGGGATCTGGAGGCCCTGGCAACGTGGGTTTGCCTGTTGGCCAACGTGCTCGGAGGCCTTTGCAGATCCCCAGAGCATACATGAGAACTGGTACCCAGAATCAGCATAGTGGCAGGACTCGATGGGAATGATCGCATTTGATTCTCACGCCTACCCCTTGTGCCCATTTTACAGATGAGGAAACAGAGGCCCTGAATGCTTATGTATGTTGTCCAAGGTCCTACAGCTACTAGGCAGCCAAACAAGGCTGGACTTCAGGGCTGACCAAAGCGTTCTCTGTGTTTTTGAAAATTCCTGGCTGCGGGCCTTTATTTCTGTGTTCTTCAAAGCCAGACTATCCTTGTTCTTTTGATAGGCATTGAGACTCAGAGAGGTTAAGAACTCTGCCTGCAGTCACACAGCTGGTCAGTGGGGAAATGGGACTTGGATACAGGTTGGTCCAAGTCCAATGTTCATGCTCTTTCTGTTCTTCCAAGCCATTTAGGCTGACCGTGATTTAAAATTATGGGGCGTCTTCCTATTTTTTTTTTAAAGATTTTATTTATTTATTTGAGAGAGAGAGAATGAGAGAGAGCACATGAGAGGGGTTAGGGTCAGAGGGAGAAGCAGACTCCCCGCCGAGCAGGGATCCCGATGCGGGACTCGACCCAGGGACTCCAGGATCATGACCTGAGCCGAAGGCAGTCGCTTAACCAACTGAGCCACCCAGGTGCCCGGGGCGTCTTCCTTTTTAAAGTGGATTTTCCCAGGGGGGTTGTGTGGTGATGGCCTCTGGCCATCTCTGGCCAGACCAAGAACTTGGACTGGGGAGTCAGAGGGATCCAGTTCCATCCAGATCTGCCTCTCACGGACAGTGTGACCTCAGCACGCCTTTGTCCTCTCTGAGCCTCAGGATGACCATAAGAACACCACCTCCAGGCTGTCTGTCAGGATGAGTGAAGTAAGCTGCTAGAAAAACTCAGACTCCCAGTGGCAGGGATCTGGGTCTGTGTGCTCCTGGTGATCCAAATCAGTACATGCTTGACCAATATGTCTGGAAGAAGAAGGATGGAGAGGGGACGGAGGAGGGGAGGACCCACGACAATGGTGGCTATTAATAGAATCTCATCCATCTTCAGAATACCCTTCTGAGGAACAAAGAGGGCAGAAGAATTTCTACCCGCATTGTCAGCGGGGAACTGAGCACCTGGTCCGGCAGGAGGAGGGCCGGCCAGAGCTAGCCCAGGGCTACTGGAATAGATTTCTTTGCCTCTTGGTTCTTAACCATGATTTTTTTTAACGCACAAAATGTCAGAACTTCAGCCTGACCAAGTGCAGGATGAATACGAGGAGGAGTGGCTCAAGCTCTGTTGCTGCCCCAGTGCGCGCTCCCGGGCTGGGCTCCCAGGCCCGCCTGCCCCACAGCAGAGCATCCACCATCGGCATGTCCTTGCAAGGAACAGCCTCTCCCCGGGGAGGAATCCACAGCATTCCTCCACAGATAGGCATCTTCTCCTCCAGAGTCCTGGGCTCAGAGGACACACAACCCTCGAAGGCCCAGGAGTCGATTCCGACAGTCTCTGTGTTTCATCCCCGAAAGCCAAGATTGAGATGTCCCCCTTCATGTCTGCCCCTCAGGGGCCCAGGACCTCACAAGGACACTATTACCTGAGACAGGCTGCCTGTTTAATGGATTTCTAGCTAATCCATCTTTATTAAGTCTAGCCTTGATTTCTGAAACTTAAAATCTAGTGAGGTGGGGCAAGCCTCAGCTGGTATGAATCATTTGGTTTTAATACTAGCTGTTAAGATATTGACAACAGAGTTTCTTCTCAAGCCCTTGAGCGCCTTCCTCTACCCAGGCACCACCCCCACCCCTCTACCCTGGTCACTGGCCTGGGACCTCCATATTATCCAGCAATGAAAGGGTTAACACCTAGCCTAGTGGGAGACCCTGCTCCAGCCCTGGAGTCTTTGTCTGTTCTGACTGGTCAGTCCTCCAGTGGCTCCTGATTGTTAGATGTTCTGCATATCACTCCGGAAGCAACGCATACACTAGTAGAACGAGCCAGAGCAGAAAATACTGCAGGGGTCCTGAGGACCAAAGCAACTTGTAAAGACCCCTCATCACATTTCTTTGGACGATGTCCACCCTCACCCACACTGGGCCAGGCCCCTTCCTGCCTCACCTGATTCTTTCCTCAGCCTCCAACTTTAGTCTCTACCCTGGCCTCCCTGCCTTCACTCCCAGCTCCCCAGCCAATGCATTTTCCACTCACAGCAAGCCAGCCAGCCAGCCAGCCAGATCTGGTCACATCCGCTCTGGCTTCTTCTTGTGCTCAGGATCAGGCGGAAACTTGCTTTGGGGCTGTGTCTGCAGTTTGCGGGTCCATATTTGTCTGTTTTTGGTTTCCCCCACTGGATCTCAAGCTCCACCAAGCCTCCCCAGTGTATATATCTAGCGTCTAGCAAGTACCTGGAACAGTAGATGCTCAGCAGGTGTTTGCTTAGTAGGAGAAAGAGAAAGGAATGGACGAATGGGCACTCACGGAGAGGTCTGTAAGCGTCTAGAAAGGACCAGGGCTGTTTCCCAGGTGGGTTACCACCAGCAGGCAGAGAAGAAACTGGCCTTTAAGGCTGGGGGACAGCCGGGCCAGGGCCAGGAGGTGGGAGGTGGATGGTTTTCTCTCTAATAAGGAGGAGATTGAGAGCCTGGGGCTCTGGAACCCCAACACCCAGGTTCAAGTCCCAGCTCCACTATTCCTAGCTGGTGGCCTTGAGAAACCTGTCACCTTTCTCTGCCTTGGTTCTCTCATCTTTCAAAGGGGGACAATGATGGTATCTACCTTATAGGGTGGTGTCCAAGGACTATATGAAATAACAGGTGTGGGTAAAAAGTCAGCCAGTGTGCTTGATTCTAGGGACAGAAATAATGCTTGCCAAGTATTTTCTGTGCGCTCTCTTAGCTGAACTTGTCCAGGCCTTTCAGCGAGTCTGCAGGCTTTATGCCGGCGTCCCTGTTTGGCAGACGAATCCGAACATCCACCGCTGTGGAGCCCACCGTCCCCAGCACTTGGTTTATTGTGGGTGGCCCAGCACAAGGACATTAGCATTACTTAGTCCTTACTTAGACATTAGCATCTGCCAGGGAACTTGTGTAAAATACCCACACTTGGGCCCACCTTGGCCAAATGAATCAGCATTTCTGGGAGCAGACCAAATGTTAGCCTTTTTTTGAAACTCCCCAGACGATCCTAATGGGCAGCGAGGCTGCGCACTGCTGGGCTAAGTTTGGGTTTGAAGAGCGTGTGGTTGTCACAACGAGTCCCATGAAAACAGATGGTGTAGGGCGGGGGTGTGGGGTTGGGGGCTGTGAATCACTTCTCACCCTGATGACTGACAGCAAAGCCAGCCAAATAACTCTACATAGAGGGGGCTCAGAAACCTGCTACCACCCAGTGCGGGCACGCTGCAAAGCATGGCTTCGAAGTGCTCAGCACTATTGCTTCATGGGGTCTATGAGTCCCAGGCCTCCCTCACTTTTATGGGGCTCTCTGATCCAGGCAGCTGGTTTGTATCAGTCAGTGAAGCCTCGCTCTCTTTCAGAGTGGGGGGTAACAAAAGAGGACCCGAGACACACGGTGATTTTCTCTGGGCCTGTCTGGGGCTAACTTTGTTCGAAGAATGTTGGGGCCCGAATCTGACTTGCCCTAGAACCCCAGGATTGCTGCATGGGGTTCCTGGTCTTTCCCATGGCAGTTTGCTAATGGAGGTCCTACCCCTAGGAAATGCAAAGAAACAAACAAAGATGCTCAGTTAAGTGAGACTTTCCGATACACAACGAATAATTTTTTAGCATAATTAGGTCACATACAATATTATTCGTTGTGTATCTGAAAGTCTCATTTACCTGGATATCCTGTGGTTTATCTGGCAAGCCTACCTGGGGCTTCACTTTCTGGGCCTACTTCAGGGTTAACAATATGGATATGGGCATCAGCTACATCCTCACTGGAACTTTCTCTGTCCCTTGGTGGTCACTGAGCCACAGACAAGACATCTGAGCCTTCCTTTTCCCATAAGCAAATGCAAATAGTAATAATAATAGTCCTTGCCTCTTGTAATTTTTTTAAACTCTAAAACAAAATAATGCATGTGAGGCAGATCTTAATCTCTCAGTGCACAGTAGCTGTTATGAGGAGACAATATCAAAAACATACTTTCGGGGCGCCTGGGTGGCTTAGTCGTTAAGCGTCTGCCTTCGGCTCGGGTCATGATCCCAGGGTCCTGGGATCGAGCCCCGCATCGGGCTCCCTGCTCAGCGGGAAGCCTGCTTCTCCCTCTCCCACTCCGCCTGCTTGTGTTCCCTCTCTCGCTGTGTCTCTGTCAAATAAATAAAAAAAATATTTTTAAAAAACCCAACATATTTTCAATGGATAGCCTTTACTTTAGATTCTAAGACTAATACATGCTCTTTATGGAAAATTAGGAATTGCAGACAAATAGGGAGGAAAAAAACCCACCATATTTTCACCATTCAAAGATAAGTACTTTTAATATTTTGGCAATTATTCTTCCAGGGTTTTTGTTTTTTATTTATTTTTTATTTTTTTGGTCTTAAAAATGTATCTACATATGCACAGAAAATTAGTTTTATGCTCTGGGTCCTGCTTTTCTTTTTTTTCTTTTCCCCACTTCACATTATATCATAAGCATTTCTCCAATTTGTTAGTCTTTAACAATCTAATTGTCATACAGTTATGGATAGATCCACATTTATTTTGCCAATCTCCTGTTGACCATGTAACTTTTTGCCCCTGTTGTAAATAGTGCTGCCAAGAGCTCTATCCTTTACTAAAAATTGTGTTTGAGCTTGGTCAGACTTTCCGAGGCCTGTCCCAAAGGGCAGTCTCCCGGCCACAGCTCTGGATGGTCGGGCTCAGCTTTTGCCAGAATGCTTATGTCTACACCACGGACAAATGGATTTCAGCCTTGACTGGTGGGCCCAGGGCAGCTCCATGGCCCAATTTGTTACTCTCTGCCCCTGGGAGAGCAGGGCCTGCTCTCTGCGGAGATGTACAAACACATAATCCATTTCCATCCAAAGGGACTCCTTTTCCTGGTGTTCAGTCTCAGTCCATTCTGCTTCTAGCTGCATGTGTGAGATCTTCATTTATTGCCCTTGGGTTTCTGGTTTCATGGAACTGGGGAAAAAAAAAAATCTGCCTGGGTCCTAAAGTCTTCAGGCCCTTAATAATCCATCTCTGTTGGGACATTGCTCCTTATCTTTTGCTAGGACACAAAACCTTAAGTTCCCACTGCTGAGACTGCCTGCCAGCCTTGTTTTGTCTTAAAGTATGCACTGCCAAAGCCTTCTGACTTACGAGCGACTGGCTAGTGGTTTCATCCATTCTCAGAATCGTGCCCCAGAAGCCTTGGGGAGAACCACTTCTTAAGATGATGGTCATATTAGTCTATTTTTGGGCTCTCCTTGGTTGGAGGACATTCATGACTTTTGATAATCTCCTGGCTCTTTGTCTTTGGGGAGGGGGCACTAAACCCAGGGGCTGATGACTACCCATAAAAGTGTCCAAACGAGTCCTTATGGATGGATGGAGGCCGGTACAAATGGCTCTTTACCTGCTTTGCCCTCCATTCTTGTCCCAGAACCTTCTGGAATGTAATTCTCAGAGCAGATTTGAGATGGAGAGTTGAGTTAAGTGCGGGGCTCACGTGAGCCCCCAGCATGTCTTCTTGCATGCACTGATTTCTTTTCTAAAGTGGTTGAGTTTAAAAACGTAATAATTATACCCAAATTTGCACAGCCATTTTCTCCCCAGGCAGTGGATGTACTTTGTGTGTGTTATTTAGCCACTGGACAGGTGGGAGCCATGCAGCTCTTTGCTGTTTTTGCAGAGGAGCTGAATGCCTGGGTTGAGGTGTCTGAGCCCAGGAGGGCAGCCAGTATGATTCAGGGCTTGTCTATTCCCAAGTGAATATACCAGCTGAGTGTGGGGCTTGCATCCCAGGGTCAGCACAGGACAGCTTTGAGACCTCAGTCTTTCAGTGCCTCACTATTCTCATGTATAAAATGGGGTTAATAATAGCCCCTACCTGGGGTGCCTGGGTGGCACAGTTGGTTGAGCATCTGACTCTTGGTTTAGGCTCAGGTTGTGATCTTGCAGTCATGGGATTGAGCACCGTGTCCAGCTGTGCACTCAGCGTGGAGTCTGCATGAGACTCCCTCTCCCTCTGCCCTTCCCCCCGCATGTTCTCTCTCTCTCAAATAAATAAATCTTAAAAAAATAATAGTCCCTACTTCATGGAATTATTCTGACTCATAAATGAATTACTAGGCACCAAGCACTTCAAACACTGCCTAGTCTGTTGTTAGCTATTATTTATTGTGTTCCAAGTGGTATTTGGATTCCTTAAGTAAGAATCACCGGGAGCAGGGCTTCTCAAAGTGTAATGTGCACACGAAACACAATAGGTCTTGTTTAAATACAGATTCTTACCTGGTAGGCTGAAAGCGGGGCCGGAGAGTCTACATCTTGTGACAGGTTCATGCGAGAGCCACGCTGCTGTTCGAGGGGCAAGGACCTTGAGAACATAGGTGAAAATGGGAGATTTCCAGGCTCCAGCTCAGACCCACAGATTCAGGATTATTCTTGAGCCTTAAAATCTCACGGGATTTGCTTTGCTAAGTTTTAAATTTGTCACCCCTTTTTTCCCTTTCTTGCCTTTGGGGTGAGAATGTCTATCCTGTGCCTGTCCCTGCATCATATTTCAGCGCCCGTAACTTGTCTGGTGTCACAGGCTCGCAGCTGGAGAGGAGCTGTGCCTTGGGACGAATCGTACGCACCTGGAGTCTCACTCAGACCTGATTTAGATGATATTTAGATGAGACTCTGGACTTTCGATTTTAGAGTTGATGCTGGAACACCTAAGGCTCTTGGGGCTGGTGGGACTGAATGCATGCATCTTGCATGTGAGAAGGATATGAATTTTGGGGGCCGAGGGCAGAATGAACTGAACTGTGTTCCCCCAGATTCATATATCGAAGCCCTCACCCCTGAGGTGAGGATATTTGGAGGTGGTGCCCTTGGGAGTTCATTAGGTTCAGCTGAGGTCAAGAGGGTAGGGCCCTCGTGATGAGATTAGTGCCCTTGTAAGAAGAGACGCCCGGGCTGGTTCTCCACCACATGAGGATGCAGTGAGCAGGCGGCTGTCTGCAAGCCAGGAAGAGGGTTCTCACCAAGATCCGGCCACGTTGGCACCTGATCTCAGACTTCCAGCTTCCAGAACTGTGACAGATCAGTGTCTGTGGGTCAAGCCACCAGTCTGGGATACTTTCTTGCGGCAGCCGGAGCTGACTGAGACACTAGACGTGGGGCTTAGGAGCCAAGGGTTTAACAAGCCTCTAGGTGACTTGAATGCCCCAAAGTTTGGCTAGACTGAGTTAACTTTACTGTAAGGAAAACGTGGTTGTTCCAAACGGGTGTGTGGGAGAGAATGTGCCATTCTTTATTTAAGGCTTCGTGTTCTCCCTCTCCTCCTTTGTTTTCCTTCTTCTCTTTCTCCCTTTTTCCCGGGCCAGGCAGCAGAGCTCAGTGGTAAGAATGCTCTGGGTTTGCCTCCCAGCCCCCCTTCCTTCACAGCTGGATGGCACCTCTGTTGAAACACATCTCATACAGGGAGCGTGCAATGGGGACCCAGGGACGGACTCGGGAAGCTGGTAGTCATTGCCCAAGCCCTGAGCATTCTGGGCCAGTTGCTGCTGGGATTTTGGGGCAGAGTTCTGTTGTCACAGATGGTCTGGCCATTGTCTGTTTGTCTAGTAGTGATAGTAGGTGAAGGTGTCTGTGTTTGCCTTATTCTGCATGATGCGCACCTTAACAATGATGCCCTTCCTGGCTGTTCTCGGGATTTCCTCAGCCTAGAACTGGACACTTGGGGCTCACCAATGCTTGTGGAATGGATGGATAAAAGACAAGATGCAGCCGCCAACTTATGGACCACCAAACTGTTGCAGGCTAAAAGGAACTCGAAGCTTCATTCCTACGTTATCTCAATTCAAGCCAACGAATATCAGTGATCACAGACCTGGTGTCAGGGCCCGTATCTGAGGCCACAGGAGGACCTGGGGGTGGCAGGGAGAGTAAATAACTAGAATCTCTTGGTAAGCTTTCCCCCTGTTGGCTTGCATTTGGGGAGTGATTACACTGGAATTCACCCAGTTATTCAATCAGTAGTTGTACCACACAAACACAATGGCCTCTACATACCGTCATTTCCAAAATGATGTTAACCAACATGTTCTCATTGAATCTTCAGAACAACATGGTGAGGCAGGTATCATTACCCCATTTTACTGATGAGCAAACTGAGCTCTGAGAAGATAAGTAACATCTCTGGCACCTGGCAGCATGGAACTTGAACCCTGATCCAGAGTCCAGCCTACGCCACAGACTGGAGGTGGGGGGCATGGGAAGTAGAGGATGAGGGGTTGGGCAGGGAGAACAGAGGTGCTGTTTCCACAGAAGGCGGAGGGATGCTGGGCGGATGGACACGGCCGGTGGTCTCCACACCTAATGCCCCGCCCCGTGGCTCTCACAGCATCGTTCCAGGGGGTTGGCCTGTCACACCCTCAACACTGAGCACGTAAGTGAGAAGCATTTCCGGAGTTTGTAAGGCCCAGGTTCGCAGCCTTGTGAGTGAAGAGATGGCTCTGCTGGATCTTACCTACCTCCTGGCTTTGAAACAACCATCAGGGAGGGAAGCACAAAACCATACCAGTGTTTTTATACGCAGCCCCCCACCCCCCAGCCCCAGGGAGAGCTCAGCACCAGCAGCCTTCCCTGGGGGCGCAGGAGAGTTTCTTGGCTGTTCTGGGCCAGAGCAGGATACTGTCCGGTCCGCAGATTGAAGCCACTGGAAAAGGAGATGAGGAGCTGGCTCAGGAGCGGGCTTTGCTGGACTGCCACGGAGTTCAGCCTCAGCCGAGGCAGAGTGGACAGAAACCAGAGAGGGGCTGAATGCCACCCTGGGGCGTCTGGGCTGGAGGAGCTTTCCTCCAGTCTCCATGCACCTCCGAGACCCCCTGGCGGCGGGGCAGTGTGTCTGGTGGGACCAGTCGACCCCTCCGGCAGAGACCTGCTCCGCAAATGCCTCCAAAACCTCTGCCCGTTGGAAACCCACCTGGGGGAGTTCGTGACCTCAGAGACACTGTAGTTACAGACCCCCAAGACACACTGCCACCGTCTGATGTCAGAAGAAATTCAATCTCACTGGTAATAAAAGATAAGCACATTAAAACAAGATGCAGTTTCATTGTTTTTTCCCCCCTGGCTGAAAAATTGGCCAAGCTTAAAAAAAAAGATAATACTCCACATGGGTTGGGGGTGGAGAAACGAGCCCTTTCCCACACTGCTGGTAGGAGACCCAGGATTCCTATAAGGCCTTAGGGGTGGGCATAACCTTCGACCCCAACAATTTTCCTTACAGGCGGTAACCTTAGTGAGAAATGTGCACAAAGATGTACGTGCCAGGACATGTGTTGGAGGGTTTATATTTGGAGAAAATTTGATGTCCAACAAGAGGTACCTAGTTAAATATACTTTGGTGTATACACGTGGCAAAATTCTAAGCAGTTATAAAATTGATGCACAACCTTCTGGGTTGCTATGGAAAGATGTTCCAGATATATTGTTGGGTAGAAAATAAGGTGACAAAGTAACATGCATAGTAGGATCTCGGTTTTGTAAAAAACGAAACCATCTGCCTACAGACAGATTATATATATATATATATATGAAAAAATGTATTATGTATATATATATGAATGTATATATGTACCTATATATGAATGTGTGTATATTATATATGAAAAATATTAATAATCATTACCTGTATGTGATGGTACTGAGGGTGAATTTTGTGCTTCCTAAATTTATTTAAAGAGAAAGCGATTCCTTGAATAACACAAATGGAATTTCTTTAGAGGCAAAGAGCCAGGCTGTCGGCCTGTGAGCGTGGAAGGATATATGGTGGCTGAGAGCAGGATGCCAAGGTCATCTTGGGCCTGGGTGTGAATGCTGCTCTGGTGTGTTTTATCTGTGGGGCTCTGGGCAGGAGATGCAAGCTCTCTGAACTTTGGAGTTCTCATCTGAAGAAGGGTATCTGACGATCTCTAGTTCATAATGGTGTTATGAGCAGTAAGTGGGATGATATCTGTTAACTATCTGGCACAGAGTAAGCACTTAATAAATCTTAATTATATGTAAATATACTATCAAGATAGAATAATATCATATTATCTGTCTCCTATCAAAACACACACACACACACACAAAAAAAACATAGTAGGCACTCGAATGTGTGCTCAAGAAGCAAGTGAAACAGTGAACCTCACTGGTCTCCAAAATGAAGTCAAAGGGGGCGCCTGGGTGGCTCCATCGTTAAGCGTCTGCCTTCAGCTCAGGTCATGATCCCAGCGTCCTGGGATCGAGCCCCGCATCGGGCTTCCTGCTCAGCAGGAAGCCTGCTTCTCCCTCTCCCACTCCCCCTGCTTGCGTTCCCTCTCTCGCTGTGTCTCTCTGTGTCAAATAAATAAATAAAATCTTTAAAAAAATTTTTTTCCAGTTCTCCAAAGGTGAGAGTGGGGGCCCCATCCCTGGAGATACTCAAGTAGGTTCTGGCTAAATGGGTGGCAGAGATGTGGGAGATGACATTCGGGGGCCAGGTGATCGGGCTGACCGGGTCACTGGATCCCTGTCCGGTCCGCAGATTGAAGCCACTGGAAAAGAGGATGGGAAGGTGGTCCCTAGTCAGGCAGCCTGGGGCTGCATCCCAGCTCTGGCCCTTTCCAACTGCGGGGGATGCGGGGGATGCGGGGGAGGCATCTCCTCTCTGAGCAGTGGTGTCATGTCAGAAGAATGATCTCTGCTGTGTGGTTGTTGTCAGAATTGGAAATAATAAAACCTAGCTCCTGCTCTTACGATTATTTTTGTTCTGAAAACAGTGGAGCTATTCCTTCCTTCCTTCCTTCCTTCCTTCCTTCCTACCTTCCTTCCTTCCTTCCTTCCTTCCTTCCTACCTTCCTTCCTTCCTTCCTTCCTTCCTTCCTTCCTTCCTACCTTCCTTCCTTCCTTCCTTCCTTCCTTCCTTCCTTCCTACCTACCTACCTTCCTTCCTTCCTACCTACCTTCCTTCCTTCCTTCCTTCCTTCCTTCCTTCCTTCCTTTCTTCCTTCCTCCTTGCATTCGTTCCTCCCGCAGATACTTACCCAGCGCTTCCATGTGCCTCTTTCTGTGCTCCAGGGACCTACTGCTGAGGCCCCTAAATCCTAATGCCAACCTTCAGGCTGTATCTCCACGTTCCATATAGGCACCAAAGGGCAGCCCTCATGTCAAGATGAAGCTGGTTCCTTGCCAGAGAAGCGCAATGGGAAGCTTTGCTGAGATGTGCAGGCTTCCTTGAACACAGGATGGGAAATAAGGAAAAACCCTCAGGCTGACTTTAAGATGGGAGGGAGTTACCCAGGCTGGGCTAGAATGCTGGTCCAGGACAAGTGGCCCCGGACAGGCATCTCAGACTTCCTGGCTCTCTGCTCCTGTCCTCTCCTCCTCCCCAGCAGGGGCAGGAGTGAGAGCTGGGAGCCCACAGGCACCCTGCACTGAGGGACCCTTCCTTCGGGATTTCCTGCCTCCTTGTCAGTCTACTTGGGGCTCAGTTCTACTCACTGGTTTCTCAAGGATGCCCCCAACTGCCCTGGCCCACCTTCCAGTCACACCGTGGCTGGGCGCTCACCCCTGTATAACTGCTTGCAGGTGTGAGCTTGTCCTTCGCTGGCCCCAAACTCCTCTGCAAGGTGGGTCACAGGGAAGGGGTGTGGGGGGGCAGGGTGTGGGGAGAAAAGCTTAGAACATTGATTTTAGTTTTTTGTATGTATTATAATTTGCATAAGATAATTTAAAAGTGGCATCCACATGCAATTTATAAATAATTAAACATTAATCACAAACAGAGACTCTTGATGTAATGAAAAGTTTGATGGGAAAGGAAATATCTTTCCTAATAGGGGGATACAATGTCATTTTTTTTTTTAAAGATTTTATTTATTTGACAGAGAGAGACACAGCGAGAGAGGGAACACAAGCAGGGGGAGTGGGAGAGGGAGGAGCAGGCGGGGCTCGATCCTAGGACCCGGAGATCATGACCTGAGCTGAAGGAGCCACTTAACCAACTAAGCCACCCAGGTGTCCCTAAATGTCACTTATTGCTGGGCTCTTGAACTCTTAAAACCATCTCCTGGCCCAGGTTTACAGAACACTAGGCGCTCTAGGTGGTGTCTAAAATCTCTCCTAGCTCAAAAAGCAGACATTCCTGAGAGCTGGGTGATTATTTCTCCCTATTCAGGGAGTCCCTGGGAATGTGGCCTCAGGACCTTGGTTAAAGCCCTCTCCGCCCTGCCTCATGCTAAAGGGTCTATTTCCTTTCTTGGGTTCATACAGACAGTGAGTTTCAGGTTTGGCCCCAGAGTTTGAACACAGGTCTGGCTGACTCTGGAGCTCTTTCTACTTTGTAACACCTGGAAACACTGGTGAGAGCTAGGACCATAGGCAGGGGCTGCTTGCTCTTGATTCTTTTCTGCTTCCTGCCTTGGCTGGCGGGTGGCGAGAGGGTCTGTGCCTGGGAGGGCTGGGGTGGGGGGGGGGGGCGGGGGTGGGGGGGAGGGCAGAGCAGATGCAGCTGGTTAAGGAATAGAAGGAACAGTTTCTCCCTCCCTCCCTCCCTCCTTTCCTTCCCTTAAATGTTTATTAAGGATCTTCCATACTTAATGACAGTGCTGGGCTTTGTGGATATTGTAGTGAACAGAACAAACGAAATTGCTTGCCCCCCGTGGAGCTCTAATTCTAGGGGGGAGGGGGGAGGGGGGAGGGGGAGGGGGCGGGGAATGAACGCTAAGCAAAGTAAGCAGGTAAAAGCCATCCTTAGGGCAAAGGGTGGTCGGTGCTATGGAGACAAACGGAGGCAGGGAAGGAGGGTTGCATGGCAGGAGGGGACATGAGGAGACTGGCCAAGCACAGTCTCACTGAAAAGGTGATCTTTGAGCAGAACTGAAGGAGTTGAGGTGGCAAGCAACATACATCTGGAGGAAGAGTGTTCCAGGGAGAGGAAACACGGGTGCAAAGGTCCTGGGGTGTCGCTGGCGTGTTTAGGCACCAGCAAGGAGTGGAGTGAGTGACAGGGGATAGAGTCAGAGTGGTGACGAGGGGCCAGATCATCTAGGTCCCTATGGGTCGAGGTCATAGGGAGGCGTTGGGTTCTATTCTGAGTGAGGTGGGGGCCATGGCAGGAAGTGAGCGGGGAGGAACAGGACCCTCTGGCTGCTGTATTGCAGACAAGGGCAGAGTCAGGAAGCTCAGGGAGGAGGTTGGCGTGTGGTTGGTGGTTCGAGTGAGAGAGGACGGTGACTGGGCCCAGGGGCGCTGCAGTGGAGGCCTGCAGAAGTGGACAGATTCGTGAAACATTCAGGGGAGACGCTGGACTGGCTTTGGGGTTGACTGGATGTGGGGGGGCACTGAGCTGAGCGAGAAGGCGGAGCCCCGGACGGCCCTGGGGGCCCTGCGGAAGGTGCCAATCATGAAGACAGGGGACCTACTGCGGACACTCTCCGAGATGCAACCCGAGTGATCTTTCTTCAGTGAGGATCCGGCTGTCTGGCTTGGTTTCCCCCAGAAGCAGATCTTGTGGCAAGGGTGTGAGTGCAAGCCCGTCCCAGTTGACACTGTGGGGGGTGGGAAAGGGACAGAGGACGAGAGAGGGTCTGTCGTGGGGCAGTTACTGTTACTGTGCGGGCAAGCGGATCTCAGTCCAGTTGGGAGCACTCGGAGCAGCGTGGCAAGGGGAGCCGGGGTATGGATCTACCACCTCCCTGGCTGCCGCTGGCTGAGGGCTGCAGCTTGCTGGGGAGGGGACTGCCCCCTGGGCACTTTCGCTGGTCCTGCTCCTTGGCGCGACGGGCTGGCGATGCCAAAGACACCCCTCAGGTAGACTCACAGGTGTTTGCACTAAGCAGCCTTGTCCAGGTAGAGGGGATGACAAGGGGGTGGGGCGGGGGCGCCGGCAGACCGCATCCGCTGCGGAGGCCACTTCACCTCCACCTCCAGGCTCAGCGGCTCCCTATCGCCTTCCGCGTGACGTCAGCCCGTGGGCGTGGCCAACATCGTCCTTCGGCAGGTGTCCCTCGCACTGTCTCTGCAAATGTCAGTCAACGTTTTCTGTGAAGCACCAGAGAGCAGACATTTCAGGCTTTGCTGGCCACATAAGGTCTCCCTCTGCTGTTGTCACCTGAAAGCAGCCAGAAGAAACACGCACATGAACGAGGTGCCGGTGTTCCAAAACTATTTATGAAAACAAGCAGCGGCCACACTTGGCCCAGGGGCTGTAGCTTGCTGTCTTGTAGAGGATGGGTGGGGATCCACAGCGAAGCGGGAGTGTAGGTGTTATGAGGATGTTGCTAATAATAATTATCAATAATTACCATCCAACAAAAGAGTGCTTACACATGCTGCGGGGGTTGGGGAGAGCTTACCTGAACTCTAATTACACAACAGACACAGCTTAGATCCAGATGCATTTCCCGAGTATTATGTTTTCCTTCCGAAACTCTCAAAGCAGTATTTCTACTAGGGGAAATTTAATTAAGACCACAAAAAGATCTATGCTTATACAACTAACTACCTGCTTTGGCTCACAGTTAATTTGAAGTCATTGGAGAATCAATTGGATGTTGTTCTCCAGTCTGGGGCCCGCGACCTTATTCTTGTCCCATAATCAAGTCCTGTGGTTTGGTGGCTTCGGAGACCATCTGGCAGGAGCTGGGGGGATATTTCATTCCTTTGCCATTAGGGGCTAACTTTCTTGATACGCTGGAATCGGCTGAATTCTCTCACCAAGGGTGATTGTCTTTAATCAAAAGCCTCAGTAAAAACATGTGGCCTGCCTTACAGAGAGCCTCTCTGCTTTTCTTTATCATTAGGGTCCCAGATATGAATGAAAATTCTCACCTACTTCAAAATCATATCCCACTCTCGGGAACAGGTTTGAGTTTGGACAAATCTGGGTTGAAAAAAATCAAATTTAATTATTTACTTATTATTTGGGTGACTTGAGAAAAGCAGGTTTCACCTCTCAGAGTTTTAGGTCCCTTACCTGCAAACAGGAAGATGGGTGCTTGGGTCCTCTCTTGCCCTACTTCCCACCCTGGCCACAAAGGTAACCACAAGCATTTACCGAGCATTTCTATGTGCCAGGAGCCTTGTTGAAAACATTACAACCATTATCTTATTACAATCATCACAAAGACACTATGAGGTTGGAATTGTTCTCATCTTCACTCTAAGGATGGGGAAACTGAGGCACAGAAAGGCAAAGGACCTTGTTAAAGCCACACAGTTAGTCAGTGTCAAAGCCAGGACCTGAAGGCACCATAATGAAGGAGAGGTGCTTTGAGGAGGCATGAAGGGGATAGAAATGGGGCAGTTCTTGGCCCTTGTAGGCACTCAACACATTACTTAACTGAGTGAAGTGGGGGGGAAGTGTCCCTTCTCTTGAATTGGCTCTCTTCTGCATGGTGAGCTTTTGGCTTATGAACCAACTGATTTTTCTTTCTCTCTGTTTTTCTTCAATGTGGCTGGCATGATCAGATTGGGTCTGGGGTGCCTCATGCTTAGGAGGTGCCCCCAAACCTTGGAAGTCCCTATGAAATCAGGGTGGAGCCCAGAGAGAAGGAAAATAGGGAGCAGGCTACTCTAGACTTTATGGGAACAGCAAAGGAGTTCTTGAGGGTCCCATAGTGTATCAGTTAGGATATGTTTGGTTGCAAGTAACAGTATAATGAACTAACAGTGTCCTAAGTAATGCATGAAGGAATCTGGGGGAGGGTTACTCTGCAGGTGGTTTGGTGGCTTAATTCTGTCAGCAGGGACTGAGGCCCTTTCTGCGCTCCTGCTCTACCAGCCTGAATCCTTTGACTTTCCATCCTTAGGCTTGTCCCTAAGTCACAAAATGGTTGCCATAGCTCCAAGCATCACATCTTCACACAATCTCATTAAAATAGGAAGTAGGAGGAGGCCTCTTTCTTGTGACTATTTTTATCAGGGAATAAAAACCTTCTGAGGCATAAAAACCTCCTCATAGCTCTTCTTGCATCTCATTGCTCAGAACTGGGCTGCATACCTTGCCCTAAACTAAGAAAAGGAGAGTAAAATAACCATGCTGGGGACCATCCCGGTTCATCCTCTGGGGCTGGGCGGAAGCAGTACCTTCCCTGAACATGTTGGGCCCTACAAAATATTGAGGGGGGGACCAGCTGTTGGGTACACATAGAACAGCATCTGCTACAAAGAAAGCCATAGTGACAAATGGATAAGCAATAGGTCGTGTGCCTACTTCTCTCACAAGAGCCTAAGATAAGGAATCTCCGCTCACCTGGCTTAGAGACCCCCTCCAGGGAACAATACTGAAGTCCCAACCCATAGTGGAGTCCCTCAGGCTCTGTATGACTTCTGCTGTCTGTGCCTTGGTTTCTCACCTTAAAATGGAGATGGATAGAGTACCTGCCTCATAGGGTGCTGTGAGGATTAAGTGAGTTAATCCGGTTAAAATGTCCAGAACTCTGCTTAGCATGTAACACGCACCATGTGAATTTCATCTACTCTGTTGATCGGGGCCAAGTAGGTATCTGAGATGGTCAACTGTCTTGGGTTGTCCGGGACTGGGAGGGTTCAGAGGATGTGGGACTTGCAGTTTGAAGACCAGAACCATCTGGAGCAAACCAAGATGAGCTGATCACTTGATAGGGACCAGACATGAATGAAGTGCATGGGGAGGCAAACTGGAGAGTGTGCGCCCTGCCTATTTCCCTCCGCCTGGTTGTCACCCTCTTGCCCACCAGTGTGGATAGAGCTGACTTTTCAAGAGAACCATTAGGAGAAGGAAGGGAAAAATGAAGAGGGGGAAACTGGAGGGGGAGACGAACCATGAGAGACTATGGAATCCGAGAAACAAACTGAGGGTTTTAGAGGGGAGGGGGCTGGGGGGATGGGTTAGCCCGGTGATGGGTATTAAGGAGGGAACGTACTGCATGGAGCACTGGGTGTTATACACAAATAATGAGTCATGGAACACTACATCAAAAACTAATGATGTACTGTATGGTGACTAACATAACATAATAAAAAAAAAAAGAGAGAGAGAGAAGCCAGACAGCTGGATTTTTATGTTAAATCCCTGAATTTTTTTGTAGTTGAAACATTTTTTAAAAAACCAACCACACCACTTGTTCCAAACAAAATGCACTTACCCATCAACCCCCTGGGCCCTGGGGCAGCCACCTCACCTCTTCGGCCCCTCTGCTGAGTCTCCATCCCTTCAAATCGGGTGTTTCTGGGTTCTGAAACATGCATGTTTCCTGCCTTGGCTCCTTCACGCAGAGTTATTTGTTTCTGCAGGAAGCACAAGATGGAAATTAAAGAAGAAAAATGTTGCCTGGGTTTGGTGGCTATGTGTACAAAAAGATTTCCCCAATAAATATTGTTCCCAATTGCTCATTTTTGAAAGCTGCATGATGTGAAATTAAACTCAGGCTGGGACCTGGGTGGCGTGAAGCTAATAAAAGTCATTCATCTCAGACCAGTGGGACCAGTAAGATGATCAGCTTTCCTTGTCCCCTCACGGCTGCCGCACATGCAGACCTTCCTTTTCTGCAGGCAATTTGTCCTGATCCAATCAGTGGCCTTCACTTTAGGAACTCAGGAAGCTTTTGAAAAGGAGAGGATTTGCCCCTTGTTGGTGAGTATTAGGTCATCCTTTATAAAGGTTCAGGGCCCAGAGAAATTGGTTGGGGATGCTGATGAAAAATGTATCTGAATCCTTCTACAAAATTCTTTCTACTCTCTTTTCACACCCAAGTGAAAGTTCTCACTTTCTCACCGCTCTGTTCTGATGCTCACACTGGTCTCTGTTCAGTCTTGGGGGCAGGCATCAGGGGTGCTAGGGAGGATGCTTAATTCCTCAAAGAGTGTTTATAGTTGAGACGAGAATCACTGGGGAATGGGTCAACCAAACCCAAAGGAACATATCTCTGACTATAGGAGTTGCATTTCAGGCAGCTGACCATCCAGCCCCAACTTAGCCTAGTCCTTCCTGGTTGGATAGAGTCTTTTATCTAATAAGGAAATTGAATTTATCATTTAAAACCATTTCACAAAGTAAACTTTAGGTCCAGATGGCTTCACTGGCAAAGATGTATGAACCATCTAAGGAAAGAATAATACAAATATCAAAAATTCTTCCGGAGAATACAAGAAGATGGAATGAGTCCTTCCTTACTCACTTTATGAGGATATAACTTTGATAAAACCTGATAACATTACAAAAAAGAAAAATTATAGGCCAATCTCCTTTTTGAGCATAGGTGCAAACATTTTAAACATATCAGCACATCAAATTTAATGACAGATTAAAAAGTAATGTGTCATGACCAATCAGATTTATTCGAGAAATACATGGTTGGTTTAACATTTAAAATCAACCAATACAATTTCTCATATTAACAGAATAAAGGCATAAAAATCATTCTATTTCAACATAAGCAGAAAAAGCTTTTGATAAATTCCAGCATCCATTCATTAAAAATTCTTGCCAAACTAGGAATAGAAGGGAACCTCTTTAATCTGATTGGATGTATCTACAAAAAACTTGGTGAAATGTTGAAAGGATGTTTATATCATGGCTGGTACACAGTTGTACTAAGGTCCTAGCCAGTAAAATAAAGGAAGAGAAAGAAATAAAACGTATCGGAATTGGAAAGGAAGAAATAAAATCATCAATAGATGACTTATTTGAGTAATTGGAACATCCAGAAGAATCTGCAGATAAATTACTGATAAATAAATGAATTTTATTAAAATTCCTAGATACAAAGTCAACATACAAAAATCGATTGCTTTTCTATATAACAGCAAGAAACAATTATAGAATGAAGTTTTAAAACAGCACTATAACAGTATCAAAAATCAAATACCTAGGAATTAATCTAATGAAAGATGTGTAAAAATCTACACAGAAAAGTATAAAATATTAGGGAGACAAATATTAAAAGACACAAATAAATGGAAAGATTTAATGTACAAATTTAATGTACAAATTTAAGATTTAATGTCAAATTAATGTACAGGTACAGTACAATCCCTCACAATCTCAACAGTGGTGTGTGCGTGTGTAAACTGATAAGCTGATTCTTCAATTTGTATGAAAATGTAAATATCCAGGAACAACAATCTCAAGGAAGATCACAAAGTTGGAGAGCTTCAACTACTAGACATTAAGACTTATTAACAGTAACAGCAATCAAGACAGGTGGATGGTGACAGAGAAAAGGATGGGGGAGCACAGTGTGGAGTTTGAGAAAGATTGAGGAGGAAGGAAGGACACCCAGGCGCTGAGTGGGCTTGGCAGGTGGTGGCGCTGATGGAAGGCAGCTGGTGGTATTAGGGCATTTGCAACAAGCGCTGCTGGAGGGCAGCAGGTGACAGGTGACGGACGTACACCCGCAGAGAGGGACACAGCCGGTTCCACTATCCCACAGCTGCAGTTCTGCTGCTCCTGGCGCATCTACATCCAACCTTCTGTTTACAACCAAGCCCTGAGGAGGCTGCTGGGCGAAAGCAAAGCCTGGTGCTAAAGAAGTATCCCGACAAAATAATTACAGTGTCAGCAAGAGAGCGGTGAGTTGCAAATAAAACTTAAATAATCTGAGCCCCGCATCCAAGCTGGGCAGTGAATTCAAATACTCCATGCATTGTTTGGGGTCCTTAAATCACTTTCTGACCTGGATCCTCCTTCCAGAAACTGTGAGTTAGCCTGAGTAATTTGGGATCACCAGGACACCAGTGGTCTATTTGGCGACATGTCAGCTCAGTTCCTACAACCTGCTGCTGATAATGACTGTGATGACCATCCCTTGTTCTGGCCAACCCAGCCCACATTCCTGCTTCTTCTGGAAAGGGCATCTCAATTTCCTTTGGGGGAACTTCCCTCCCCCACCCCGCAACCAGTGGCTCTGACTCCACCCCCAGCAGCAGGTGGGGGGCGTGGCCTCCAGCGGGCCAGACTTAGCCACTCCTGCAGAAAGAGAGGTCTTTACATAAAGTTCCTGCAGGGACTGGATTGGTCCTCTTTGGGTCATGTGCCCACCCATGCCCCAATCACTGCAGCGGGCGCTTAGGGCACCGTGATTGGATGGACCTGGGTCACGTGCCACCTCTGAAGGCGGGGGAGGGCTAGATCGGCGGCAGGGGCTTTGCGTCAGGAATGGGCCGCCACCGAAGACGAGGGGAAGGGAGGATAGGGGGCCTCTAACCTTGCCACAGCACACAGCAGCCTGTGAGGAGGGCACCAGTGTCACCCAACTCCAGAGAGAAGGCGGGGTCGCTCAGAGTGGTTTAGTTGCTCGTCCCAGGTCGCAGCAGGAAGCGGCAGACTTCCTTAATGGGGGGCAAGAGGGCTGTAAGGAGCTCAGCGCCCAGCTACCTGTGGATCTCCATTTTGGTCGTGAGCCTCTCTCTGGGGCATTTGGAGGGTTTTTCTCCAGGAGAGGAGTGTGGTTCCATGAGTGGGAGCAGGTTCTTAGGTTCCAGTCCTATATAGTAAAGACTATGGGTAGACTACTGATTTGGGGTTCATCTAGCTGTGTAAATTGGGCAAATAGATGACTTAGACTTTGTGAGCCTGGGCTTTCCTGGTCTATAGAAAAGGAGGAATAGCAAGCTGTACGTCAGGATCACTGGGAGGATTAAGTGAGTTAATGTTTGCAGAAGTCCTTTGGAAGCGGTGGTAGCCCCATGGATTTGCTCTTCTGCTCTGGATCTCTTCCCCACTCATTATCAAGGTAGACCCCAGAGGGGTCTATTTCCTGCAAAGCAAGTGCTGATAAGTATGTGGGATGTCGTTGGGTTAAGAGTGGCCCTCTGGGATCCAGAAGAGCTAATAGTAGCCCCCCATGAAGTGTCCTGAGCACTGTGGGGACTTCCCATGCAGTCACCTGACCCTCACCATACTCCCAGAGGTAGGTTCTGCGATTATGCTTACTTTATGGATAAGGACACTGAGGGGACAGAATGTGCAGGGGGACCCTCAGTTACTGAGGGGCAGAGCTGGGGTTTGAACCTGGGTCTGTTGGATTTGGAAACCTATGTTCTTTACTCTGCAGTAGTGCTCATGCTGCTAAAGTGAGGGATCCTGTCATGGTGGGGAGTGCTCAGGAGAGACGCTTTAGGCCAGCACTGGGCACGGGTGTTCTTGATTCATTAGCTTCCTGCCTTTGCACCTCGTGGGCTTGTCCAGCGTCTTGCAGGGCACTTGGGGTGGGAGCAGGGGAATGTCGGGTGAGATCAGGGGGTCCCTGGGGCTTTGCAGCAGGCGCACACAGCACTAAAGGATCAGCAAGTCAGTAAAAGTTTATGAAACTCCATTCATTCATTCATCTGTGTATTCATCTGTGGCAGTCATGAGTTTTAGGGTCTATAGGCGAAACAGGGACTGTAATGCACCGTCCTCACTGTGACAGACATCTGACGCTCTCTGAACCCCGTCCCCACTTCTGACCGCAGTGCTGGGTGGTTGGCACCGTTCAGGAGGCTGGTGGGGGGAGGGCCACAGTTAGCTGTTGGGGGGTGGGTGAGCCCTGGGCCTTCAATGGGCACTTTCTTCTCTCTGGGTTTGTAGAGGTGGATGGATGTGAACCCGAAGATGCTGAGGGCTGTCCTGCCCCCTCATGGGGAGACCCCGTCCATCAGCCTCGTGGAGGACAGCAGGGCCAGGAGATGGAGAATCCAGAGAGATTTTGTAACCTACAGGACCCAGCTGGGCACATCTCTGGACTTCTCAGGGGAGGCCATCAGACCTTTAAATAATCAACCCAATTCCAGTAGGGTTTCTACCTATGTGCACGTGACCACAAGCACTTAGTGATCTCACTTCAAAATCAAGAAGGAACAACCTTCTACTTTATTACAATACTTGCATGTGTATAAGTCGTGTGTGTTTGCTTTATGTTTAAGAGATTTTTCTGTACCACGGGGACCTGGGCTTTAGTTCTGGCTTTGTCTCGAACTCATAGCATGACTCCACCTCCTCTCTGGGCCTCAGTCCTCCCATCTGTAAAATGAATGCTCTGGGCCCACTGCCTCCTGAAGTCACGCTCACGATGTCTGAAATTAAGATTAGTATCCATGCGATGAGACCAAATAATGAGAAACTGAGAAAACGAATGTGTCATCTGCTGGGCTCAGAGTTCCGTTTGTTGACGCAGAAAGGAGAGTGACCGAGGACCGCCATCCTGCAGAATGGTGACTCAGACCCCCAACTGCTCCATCTCTTAGCTGCGTGTGGCTCCAGGGGCCGGGGGCGCAGGGCTGGGTTTACAGGAGGCCGGCGTGGCCCCTCGCAGACATATACAGGGTTGGTAATGATTAAGCCTGCGTGCCACGCTCCCTTCGCAGATGGCTGTGGGGCTGTGTGCCGAGCTCTGGGGAGGAGATGTGAAAAGTGAAGCAGCTGGTGTCAGAACAGCTGCAGACACGGGCTTTAGGGCTGTGCCGTTTTTAACACAGACCTTGAACGCCCGTGACCCGCAGGCGTGATGGCCGGGGTCCCAACCTGAGAAGATGCAAAAGATCCAGCTCCTCTGTCTCTCAGGCTCCAGGTGGATATGACAACTAGCCGACA
Source organism: Neomonachus schauinslandi (assembly GCF_002201575.2). Lineage (NCBI taxonomy): Eukaryota > Metazoa > Chordata > Mammalia > Carnivora > Phocidae > Neomonachus > Neomonachus schauinslandi. The sequence goes on from NC_058412.1 coordinate 127,857,463, forward strand.
GAGACAGCAGGCCTTCTTTCTTGAGTCATCAGTGGGACTGGTCCTCCTGGGCTGAGCTAGCCATTTACACTATTGATCGATCACATTCGGATAGCACGGTTGTTAGGGTGTGTTAGGCCACCAGTAGCAAAACTCTGAGGCTGCCTTGGATCCCCCCAGGCTTCCCTTGATGCCACCATGTGACCACAGCGGACAAGACGGAGATTTCAGCCTGTGGAACAGAGACCGCGATCAGATTCCGGTGGGCATGAACCCACTGGCAGGTGCTTACTCCAGACCTAAATATTTCTCATCTAACTTTTGTTTGATACCTATTAAGCCTGTCTAACCAAAGCATCTCCCCGACCATGAGTCACCAAGTGTGTGGTGTTCTGGTTTAGGCAGGCTGGACTCGCTCTCCCATGCTTCTGTAAACAAACTTCAAGACCTCAGGGGCTGAACCCAGCGTTTACTGTTCACTCACACAAGGTCTGCGCTGGATTTAGCGCCTCTGCAGGGTCCCCATGGCAGGGAGGAGGGCTGCAGGCCCCATGCACTGGATTTTAGATGCTTCGGCCTGGAAGGGACATGTCTCACTTCTGCTCCGCTCACAGCCCATTGGCCACACCTCTTAGAAGCACTTACAAGGCCCCACCCAGGTGCAGGGGGCCAGGAAGGGAGCACTGGGCCAACAAAGAGCAGTGAATGCGGCTGTATCTGCCTTTCATGGCTTCCCCTTGTCCTCAGCATCAAGGCTGCACCCTGCCTGCCGAAGGCTTTCCCCATTCCCCAGTGCACAGTCCATACTCCCCGGGCGCTGAGCGGATTTAGCCATCAGAGCAGGCTTCCCTCACACTTACCCCCTGGCCTTTGCACGTGCTGTCCCTCTGACCCCTCCTCCCCACGCCTCTTCTGGCTGATTCCTACTCATCCTGCATGCCTCATCTCAGGTTTTATTTTCTGTTCTCCCCAGCTGGGATGGGCACTTTTGTGGCCCCCACACCTCCACATGTATACCATTGGTGCATCATTGCCCGGCTGTCTATTTTTCTGTCTTCTTGACTTCCTCCCTGCACCAGTCCAAGCTATGACTTGATTCTGACACCCCAGTGGGGCCCAGCACCCAGCAGCGGTGTTCACTGGTCATTGGTTAATGAAAGAAAAGCAATGAATGAACTTTTATTGCAGTTGGCTTGTCTGGGGAAGTGCAGAATGAATTGAGGTAAATCAGTTTTGTTAGAGATCCTTCCGGTAAAAACTGCAACTTCCCGATGATCCGTGGCTGGCTCAGGGGAGAGAGAGCTGTGTCACTGCCCCTCCCTAGGGACGTTTGCTCTGTAGCACAAACCGAAAGGAGGGGGGACCCTTCCCTGCCCGAGGCAAGCCTTGTACAGAATTTCATTGCTGCAGTTTGCAATAGTGCTTGTTGGTGGATGGAAGCCCTCGTTTCAAGGGGGAGTGACATCAGGGCAGGGGGCAGGGCGTGGTGGTTAGAAGCACAGGCTGGTTCTCAGCTCCTAGCTCTGTCACCAAGGAGCCACACGGCCTTGCCAGAGCCCCTTCCCTGTTCTGAACCTCCTTGATAAAATGAGGTAAGAGCCAGAAGTTTGGTGGCCAAGGATGCGTGGAGCAGTCAGCGCCCCACAGGCAGACGGCACATTCTCCGTAGTTTGAGCTACTGTTACTATGGTTTGTTATTAGTATAAAGCAGGATCGAGTACTGGATAAGTATTCGGGGTCTCAGGATACTTTAAGGGAATGAATGCGGCTGGTCCTGGCCTTTAGAGATGGGGAGTGCATTCTGTCCAGAGCCGATCTGGGATCTGGCGTGGGGCCCCTCTGTGCCTGTTTCTACAATAACCCCCTCCTCCTGTATTTTACCAGTTGGTTCTCAGGATCTTGTTAAGTCAGCAGAAAAGCTCCTTTATTCACTCACCTACACCTTGGTTTGGCTCCCAGCTCTGTCACTGGCTATGAGGCTTGAGCTACTACCTTAGCCTCTCTGTGTCTCAGCTTCTCCATCTGTAAAGTGGGGATAACAATCGTACTTACAACTCATGGGATTGTCGTGGAAATTGAGTGAAATGCATACAACGTTTAGAAAGTGCCTGGAACATAGGAAGCACTCGAAACATGTGGATTGATATTCTTATTATCAGACATGGTCTATGACAGGTGCTGGGGGTTCTGCAGGAATAAGCCTGTATCCCTCCCCTCGGGGGGAGGGGGCGCATGGGTTAGTGGAGGGCTCAGACAAGCAAGCAGGCAATCGCACCCCAGGGCCGAAAGTTCCTGACACAGGCGGTGGGTGAAGAGGGGAGCTAGTGCAAGTGTGGGCTGGGAGTCAGACCTCAAGGTTTGGGATTCTGGACTCATCCTGACTGAGTGTCAAAGGCGATTGGCACTAGAACTCCCACCTCACCCCAACGTCAGGAGGATGAACAACCCGAGGGTGCTTCAAGCAGTGCCCGCACACCATCTGCATGCTCAGGGTGGATAGGCATTCCTTTTACTCCAGATCTCAGGGTGGAAGTCAGAGGAGAGCTGAGATTGAAGAATGGGGAGGAGCTGGGAGGGCTGGGACTCAGGCTCGGAAGCAAGTGATGTTGAGGAGTGAAAGAAGCTTGGTGTGGCGCCCTGCAGGATGTCCCAGGGAGGGAGGAAGGATAGGCAGTGAGGCTGGAGGTAGCTGGGGCCATCCTCCTGGAGACCGCGCACCTGCTCATTCGGCCAGTGTTCTCCGCACCGCTCTGGGTCTGGGCCTTGGGGGCATAGCAGGGCATAAAACAGACGTAGCTAAGGAGTTGAGCCTTTAGCCTTCGCTAATGGGAGAGCCAAGGGAGGATATTATACAGGAAAAGGAGGTAAAAAATGTGCCTTTAAAAAGATGCAAAGGCTGAATCAGCGAGGGTTCAGATCCCAGCGCCAATATGAAAGGGTCACAGTGACCTGTTCTGAATAGAATTGTCATAAGGGCCAGCACTATGGCCTCGGCCCTTTTCCTCCATGTAGGGTGGCCATGTAAAATGAGGGATGCCCAGTTAAATTTGCCCTTCATACAAACAACAAATGATTTTTTAAGTATAAGTATGTCCCAAACATCACATGAAACATACTTATACTAAAAGACCTGCTATCTCTGGCAACCCGACCTCCATGGTGTCACGGCCAGGGGCCAGTTGCTGACGGGGCTTTCAGGCTCCCCTGAGCTTGGCCCTCAGCTTGACGAGGACAGGGTAACGTCCTCACAAGACGGAGGTGGAAAGAAGACAGAGGCACTCCACCCCACCTCGGAGCCTCACTGTCAGCTTCTCTCCTTTCCAGTTGGCTAAGCCTCACCCCGCCCTGCTTCTGCAGAAGGCTGGGCCCACCCAACCTGGCCTTGAAGCCCCTGCCAGCGAGGGTGAAGGAAGGCAGCTTCCTGAGTCCGTCCAGACGTTGATCAGTCTGCTGGTTCATCCCAGACCCTTTGGGGCTGGAGGGTTAGAGTGAGATGGATACCACACAGCCCTTTCTGTTCAAGGAGCTCAAGGATGCTGGCTATATGTGGAATTCTTCAAGCAGTCTTTCAAGGGCAGTGTGTGCAAAGTGCCCCCATGAGCAGGAAGATCAGAAGCACCATTGCCGAGCCTTAGCTTGCTGGCTGGTGTGGAGAGGAGCAGTGGGGTTGTGCAGAATGAACAGCTTTTGGGAGGCAAACCTCTTCGGTTCTAGCCTCAGTTTTACCATCTACCCCATGCACGAGCTTGGGCAAGCTACTTCTCCTTCCTCCGGTTCAGTGTCCAACCTTGTGGGCATTTGGGGAGGTGAACAGAGCTGACACGTACGACATGCTCAGCTCCACAGTGCCCGGCACCTGCTCAGGCACCCAGGTCACCGAGGCACAGATGCAAATGTATGGTCTCCACATCACTGATGAGGAAACAGTTTCAGAAAGGTGACATCCCAGGGTGACATCCACCAACTGGCAGAGCCAGACCTTGAGCCCGACCCGCCTTCCTGAAACCCAGCATCAGATAACAAAATGGCAACGCAGAAGGGTTCTCCAACTTAAAGCTCATGGGCTTCTCTAAAAAGCTGAAACTTCTTTACAAGACTAATGCATATTCATCACAGACAATTTAGAAAATGCAGCTTTGCCAAAAGAAGAAAATACAACTCACCACCCAGAGATAGCCACGGTTGACGTGCCATGGCGTGTATTTTAAGACTTTGGGGGAAATATTTAGAAACCTAGAACTGAGATCCTGGCACTGCTTTTATTCATAGCTTAGGGTTGAAACAGGGCTTTCAACCTCAGCACTGTTGACATTCTGAGCTGGATAGTTCTTCGTGGAGGAGGCTGTCCTGCACATGGCAGGGTGTGTAACAGCTTTGCGGACCTCTACCCACCAGATGCCAGTAGCCAACCCCTGAGTCCAGATAAGCGAAGATGTCTTTAGATAGTGCCAAGTGTCCCCTGGGGATCAAAATGCATTCCCCCCCCCTTGTGAATTGCTGGGTTGAGGGGTAGAGATTCTAGGTCAGCCACACCTGGCTTTTAATCCCAGCTCAGGTGTAGACTCAGGCAAGTGAGCCAAAGATTCAGCCCCACTGTCCTCATCCGTGAGATAGGGACGATATCTGCCCGCCCCGCACAACTGGGAGGATTCAAGGCGATGGTGCCTGGGACACAGAAAGCACTCACTTCAAGGAAGCTGCCATTGACATCAGCATCCTTGAGGTGGTGGCTTCTCCGAGGAGGCCTGACTTCACACGACCCCAAACAAATCAACAATAAACTATTCACCTGCATTAGGAAGGCCCTTTATGCCTGAGCAACAGGCACATCTTGTGTTACAACGGCAACAGGAGTTATGACTAAGAACATGGCTCCAGAACCAGCTGGCCTACTTTTGCGTCCTGTCTCTTTCCCCAAATGCTGGCAAAATGTCCAGCAAGATCTGAACACCTTGGTGCCTCAGTTTCCTCACCTGTACAATGAAGACAATGGTGGTTCCTACCTCATGGGGTCATGAGGAATCAAGGAGTTCACCAAGTCGGTGGCTGTATTAACAAATATTATTATTACGTATGCCTGGGCCCGAGGAGACGGCGAGGGAGGGAAGGGGCACATTGGGAAACCACCACAATGGGATCCTGCCTGGGAGAAACACCGGTGCGGAGCAGCTCTAGGCTGAGCAAACGGCTGCATGTGGTTCTCTCCATGTCTGCTTCTCTCTAGACCCTGGGCAGTCACTGTCCCTGTGCCTGAAGGCTTGTGAATGATAGTTAGCTAGCTATCCTTGAGGTCTGGGACACTGGAGTCCACGCCCCGTGGAAATTTCACTTTAAAAAATTCATTGTGTCGGGGTGCCTGGGTAGCTCAGTTGGTTAAGCATCTGACTCTTGGTTTTGGCTCAGGTCCGTGATCTCAGGGTCATGGGGTTGAGCCCCATGATGGGCTCCACGCTCAGCCTGGAGTCTGCTTGAGATTCTTTCCCTTTATGCCTCCCCCTCGCTCGCTCTCTCCCCCTTCTCTCTAAAATAAATAAAGTCTTTAAAAAAATCATTGTGTCTTGGGGGCTCACGTGTGTTTTTTAAAGGGTTTTAAAATTGTGATAAAATATTCATAACATAAAATTTTCCATTTAAACTATTTTAAGTGTTATGCAACTGTTAGGTTATACACTGTTAGGCAACCATCACCACCATTTGTCTCCAGAACCATGTCGTCCTCTGAAACTAAACCTGGGTCCCCATGAAACAATAGATTTCTGTTTACTCCCTTCCCCAGCCTCTGGGAACCTGGATTCTATTTTCAGTCTCTATAAATTTGACTACGTACTTTGTATAAGTGGAATCCTACACTGTTTGTCCATTATTTCACTTATTTGGTTTATTTTGCTTAGCATGTCTTCAAGTTTCATCCATGTGGTAGCTTGTGCCAGACTTTCCTTCCTTTTTTTTTTTTTTTTTTTAAAGATTTTATTTATTTATTTGAGAGAGAGAATGAGAGACAGAGAGCACGAGAGGGAAGAGGGTCAGAGGGAGAAGCAGACCCCCCGCTGAGCAGGGAGCCCGATGCGGGACTCGATCCTGGGACTCCAGGATCATGACCTGAGCCGAAGGCAGTCGCTTAACCAACTGAGCCACCCAGGCGCCCTGGACTTTCCTTCCTTTTGAAGGCTGCATAGTACCCCATTGTATGTATCACCACACTTGGTTTATCCATTCATTGGTGATGGGCTCTTAGTTTCCACCTTTTGGCGATTGTGAATACTGCTGCTGTGAACATGGATGTGCATGTTTGAGTCCCCGCTTTCGATTCTTTTGGGTCTCTATCCAGAAGTGGAATTGCTGGATCATCTGCTAATTCTGTGTTTAAGTTTTTGAGGGAGTGTCATACTGTTGGCCAAAGCAGCTGCCCCATTTTACATTCCTACCAACAAAGCTCGAGGGGTCCAATTTCTCCACATCCTCGCCAATACTGAGTGTTTTAAACCCAGCCTCCCTGTGGATTTTTACACCCTGAAAAGAGTTGAGTGTGTGTAAGGGAAGGGCCTTTCTTCATAATAATTCTTTGTTTTTTAATTTTAATTTTAATTTTTTAAAGAGATTTCTTTTTTTTTAAGATTTTATATATTTATTTGAGAGAGAGGGATAGCGAGAGAGAGCACAAGCAAGCAAGGGGGTGAACAGGGAGCCTGACACAGGGCTGGATGTTGGACCCTAGGATCATGATCTGAGCCAAAAGCAGATGCTTAACCCACTAAGTCACCCATATGCCCCAAATTCTTTTTTTTTTTTTTTAAGAGCTTCAGACATTTCCAATGAGCAGTTACAGGTTGGACCCTCACAAGAGCACTGCAAGGGGGGAGAGGCTGAGACCCTTTTCCCTCATCATTCTCTCCCTTTGGACTTATTTTTGAGCCTAGGGGAAAGCTGAAGAGCCATTTCAAAGAGTCAAGAGGATTCCAAACTAGAACTCAAGTCCTGAGCCCTTTGGGCCTTTTTCCTTAGATCAGACAGTTTGCCTTTTATTCAGTTGTAACTGAACCCAAGTTCATATGTTCAAAGCCAATCATTGAGACATCAGGTGTGCAGCAAAGGAAAGAGTTTATTCGAGAGGGAGCCAAAGCAGGAGATGGGAGGGCAAGCTTCAGATCTGCCTCCCCAAAGGAGGAGTTCTTTATAATCATAGGGGTTGAGATTACATACGTATTAGTGAAAATGGCAGAAAAATTTATGACTATTCATGAGGAAAGATGGAGCATGCACATTGAGCAAACATATATGTAACATACACCCCATGTTCACTTTGGGGTGGAGACATAACACCAGAATGAGGTAAAATCCAGCCCCTGACATCAGCAGACTATGTTAGGACAAGGAGTTGGGTCTATGGGCATGCTCTCAGAGCTGGTATTAACTGCATGGGTCTTGGGCAAGGAATGCAGGGCCCTATTTGTTCCTAGGCTGGAACAGTATCAGTTGACTTTGAGTCCAGTCTTCTGCAGAGACAGCCAGTGGATTTGTTAGTGGGGCCTAAAAAGACACAATAACCAACTAGGGGTAACAGTTCTCTGAGAAACAAGCTTTACACTTTCTGCTAGTTTCAACCTCATTAACCCTGTGGGGTGTAGTTTCAATCCCCTCTGAGTTATGATCATTTCTCAGTCTTAAAGGAATTATGGTGATGACTACTCTGGTTACGTCTTTATCTCCTCAGGTGAGGTAGGTTTTGAGAAAAGAGTGGTTTTTGTAAATATTAGCTGTAGGCAAAATTCTTTCAATAATTAACATGCCTACATGCAGGGCTAAGCAGAAGTTTCTAACCTATAGGTCACAGCAGCAAGGGAAATAGGAGTAACGTGGAGTCAGACATGCTAAGTTTTTCCCTGTTACAGGGTCCCTATTCACAATGCATTGCCTTGGTCTTGGGAGACTTTCTACACACTTGCAGGCACAGAGGGAGTAGGAGGCCATAAAACTTCCTAAACCAGCCCCATCCCTGCTGCTCAGGGGCTGTGGACATGCCAGATGGGTCTTCAGCATGGCCTGGATCACACAACCTCTGCTTGTCTGCAGGATCAGAAAGTGAAGGGAGAGAGAAAGCCCCTCATGGAGTTCTCCCCACTCTTCTTGACAAGCCCTGGCTTTTGCAGCTGGGAGGCAGATGTTAGAGATGGCTAGCCCTCTATTACTTGTTTGATGAACAAGCTTGCACACGCAGTCCTCTCTCATCTGGCTAGTCTTTCACATCTTTCATAAAATGATGCCAGCAGGACAGTTTGGGACATGTATTATACAATTTTTGGTGATCTCTCTTCCTTCCTGTAGGTTTGAGTTACTACCACTTAGTGTCATTTCCCTTTGTTATGAAACTTCCTATAGCAGTTCTTATAGTACAAGTTTATTGATGATGAATTCTCAGTCTTTGTCTATTTGAATGTCTTTATTTTGCTTTCTTTTTTGAAGGATAATTTTATTTGATAAAGAATTATGGGTTGATGGATCTTTCTTCTTCCAGCATCATAAATATGTCATTCCATTCTCTTACGGCCCTCATTGTTTCCAATGGAAAGTCAGCTGTCATTCATACGATTATCTTTCTGTATGTAATATGTTTTTTCCTTTAGCTGCTTCCAAGATTTTCTCTTTACAGTGACATTTCAGAATATGATTGTAATATACCTCTGTGTAGTTTTCATTGTATTTATCTCATTTGGAGTATGCTGAGCTTCTTATACTTGTACATTAATGTCTTTCAGCAAATTTGGAATGTTTGGGGCTTTTTTCTTCAAGTATTTTTTTTCATACCCATACTCCCTCTCCTCTCCTTCTAGGTTTCAAATTACATGTCTATTAGGCCACATGCTATTGTCCCAGAGACCTTTGAGGTTCTGTTCATTTTTTTCAATCTTTTGTCTCTCTATTCTTCAGATTGGATAATTTCTACTGATTGAGCTTTCAATTCAGTGATTCCTGCCTCTAATCTGATGTTACATTCTTCTAGTGACATTTTCATTTCAGGTATTGTTTTTTTCAACTCTACAATCTATATGTAATATTGTGTTTTTTTCAACTCTACAGTCTATATGTAATATTGTTTTGTTTTGCTTTGGTTTGGTTTGGTTTGGTTTCTATATCTCTACTGAGATTCTCCAGCTATTCATTCCTGAAGTACATATTTTCTTTAAATCCTTGATTGCATTTATAATAGCTGCCTTAAATTTCTTGTCTGAAATTATTTCAACATCCAGGATCATTTTCTGTTGACTGCTTCTTTTCTTGATAATGGGTCACATTTTCCTGCCTCTTTGTCTGTCTAGTGACTTATGATTGGCTACTGGACATCATGTATGATATATTATAGAGATTTTGGATTCTGTTGTGTTCCACTGAAGAGTGAACACTGAAGAGTAGGTAGTTAATTTGGTTGGACCCATACCCCAAATCATACTTCCCTCATGGTCGGCTGGAGCTGAAAACTCTGCTTAGTTCTTTGTATTTCTTTCTTTCTTTCTTTTTTTCTTTCTTTCTTTCTTTCTTTTTTAAGATTTTATTTATTTATTAGAGAGAGAGAGAGAGCACAAGCAGGGGGAGCAGCAGAGGGAGAGGGAGAGGCAGGCTTCCCAGTGAGCAGGGAGCCCGATGTGGGGCTTCATCCCAGGACCCTGGGATCATGACCTGAGCTGAAGGCAGATGCTTAACTGACTGAGCCACCCAGATGCCCCAGTTCTTTGTATTTCTATCTGTTGCTTTTTTGCTGTAGTCCCTAGGTTCTCCTCCTCCTGAACATAGAGTTTTATAGTTGGCCATGGATTTGGGTGCATTTTATATGCAGATGTTGGGGCCCATTCTAGTGGCAACTCTTTCTCTTCCAGGATTTACTCCCTGAGTTTATGACTGCTTTTCCAGCCCTGAACTCTGTCCTTTGATACCTCAAGCCAGTAAACTTGCAGCTTTTTGTCGCTCTGAGCTGCCTGAAGATTGGTGAATGCCCTCAGGCAAAAAGTCACAAATGTGCAAATCCCACACATCCAATTCCCATCTTTTAAGGGTAAAGTCTCTCCTACTTTCCATCTATTTCTGGTTGCTCTCCAGAATATTCAAGTAGTTGTTTTTAAACACACATTGTCCAGATTTTATAATTCTGTGTAGGAGAGTCAGTCCAACCAAGCTATACTCCCATTCCTATGGCATTTGATAACAATGACAATGACAACTTGGAATTTGGATGCCAACATAAAAAGTTGGACTATTTCACAAAAATCTGATTTGGAGGCTGCATTCCTCTTGGCAAAAATTGGTTGGTGTTAAATATGGCCACCCCTTCATCCCATGACTCTCTTGAAAAGAACATGGCTTTTTCAGTTTGGGGCTGTTCTCATCACTCCCTCTTGTCTCCAGACTAAGTCCCAGACTAAGGCCAACTGTTAATTTCTTTTTTATCATCTTCAGTGTGGTTTTGTGGGCTTTTGTTTCCAGTCACACTGTTTCAGTTTTTCCCCCTCACCCTTACCAAGCCTGGGCCTAGAGTCATTCTGTAGCCTCCTTGCCTATCTCTTCTTTCCCCCATGATATTGTGCTCACAGCTACTTTTTCTCCAAACAATGCTCCATGTTATTAAACATTCCTCAACCTCTTCTTCCCTCCCCCCATGCTCCACCCCTTCCTTTCTCCAACCTTATCTGAGCATTTACTATGTGCTCAGCACTGTTCTAGGAGCTGGGGATATAGCAATGAAGAAATTGTAAAGAAATCTTTGCCTTCATGTTACTGACTTGTGAATGCAGGATGTGACAATGAACAATTCATAATGTAGTGATAAGTACTATGGAGAAATATAAAGCTGAGTAAGGGGATTGATGGTGATGTGCAAATGTCTTAGTCTCTCAGCCTCCTGTTTATTCTGTGCTTAATCATGTTTTTTACCCTTCAGGTGATGGAATGTGCTCCGTATTGGGTCAGTCCTAGCTTTCAACTTCTTAGTTCTTTGATTTTGAGAAATATCCCCACTTCTATGCCTCAAAAAATTAATCAGTAACATGGAGATAAGAACAGTATCTACTTCTTAGAGTTTTTGAGAGGATGAAATGAGCTACTATATGTGACAACATTTAACATAGTGCCTGGCATATAGTAAATACTCCATAAATATTAGCCATTTTCGCTGAAGATATAAATCACTTAGCATAATGCCTGACACATCATAGGCAATAAATAAATAGTATTAATAGTTGCCATTATTTCTCAATTCTGGATACTGACATCCAATTAATTATTTTTCCTTCTGCCAGGCCAGCAGTATCTTGTCTCTCTTGTTGGAACAAATAGAGAATGGGCAGTGAAAATCAATACTCCAGAAATTGTGTATTGGCAGCACCATTGGAAGCCACTTGGGGAGAATCCAATGGGGAGTTCGGGCTGGAGGCAGCTGCTCTTGGGAAGGATTCCACCTCCAGTTGTTACTGATGTGTGAAATCACAACTCGAAAAGTGAGAAAATATCATGGCAGAATTCCAGGGGCTAGACCAGCACTCTAGACTTGATGGAGTTAGGTCAATGTTGGAGATGCTTCAAGAAATGACAATTCTTTTCTTGCTCTTTCCAACAACACCTTCTGTGCTTGTCCAATATATTCCTGCCAAAACCTACTCCTTCTCTCCCCACCATCTCTGGGTGGGTATTATTTAGCTTGGGCTCATTTTCCCTCCACTCCCTAATGAAGTTTTGATTCCCCTCATTACCATCATTTGCCATTTCCCAAATTCTCAAAGAACACAGGGAAGAAGGTGTCAGAGTTTTGCCAGCCCAGCTGGCTTTGATCTGATATTTGTCAGTGCCTGGCATGCTTGATGGGGCTGCTTTGATTTTTTTTTTTTTTTAATTTCTGCTGAGGAGCTGGCTTATAGGAAGCATTATTAAGAGGAACTGTCAGGGGTGCCTGGGTGGCTCAGTTGGTTAAGCGACTGCCTTCGGCTCAGGTCATGATCCTGGAGTCCCGGGATCGAGTCCCACATTGGGCTCCCTGCTCAGCGGGGGGTCTGCTTCTCCCTCTGACCCTCTCCCCTCTCGTGCTCTCTGTCTCTCATTCTCTCTCTCAACTAAATAAATAAAATCTTTAAAAAAAAAAAAGAGGAACTCTCAGAAGGAATGATTCTGCAGCACCAGATTGCACGTAGGTGGCAGATATGGGGACTCTGGTCCAGGCTCCACCTAAGTGGATAAGCGTTTACAAAGTACCACCTGTGGGCCATGACTCAGCCATGTCTCCTGTTGCTACAGTCCCACAGCCAGGTGTTCTGTTTCCAAGAAAACAAGGACTTGATCTGTGATCTGGGGACAGTGAAGCCTTGGTGTTTTCCTTCCTGCTATATGACCTTATATTAGTTATGGAAAGGTTTGGCTATAAATAACACAGACCTAAATAAGAGTCTCTTAAACAATGTAAAGGTTTATTTCTCCTTCATGTAACAGTCCAGAGGGAAGCTGTTCTGTTCTGCTCCAGAAAGTCCTCAGGAACTGTGGGTCCCTCTAGCTTGTTGCTTCACTGTGCATGGTGTCCATTTTCCAAGGTCACCTCATTGTTCGAAAGGGCTGTTGAAGCTCCTGCCATCATGGCTACATTCCAGCCAACAGAAAGAGACAGAGCAAGAATCTCGAAGGACTTTTGCCAGAAGTCACACACATTTCTTCCATTCACATCCCAATTGGCCAGCACTTGGTCACGCGGCTTCTCCTGGCTGCAAGAAAGCTGGGAAATGCAGTCTGTGTTCCCAGCAGCCATGTTCTCAGCTACAAGAACGAAAGGAAAGTGATCACTGGAGGAAACTAGCGGTTGTTTGGGAGAGAGTGATGATGTCACGGAAAACATTGCCAAATGCATCAGAGGACCTGTGTTTGCATTGCAATCTGCCCTACCCCTTCCCCCAGCCTCAGTTCTCTCACCTGCAAAGTGGGGATGATGGTAATTACCTCAGAGTGTGAAGATTGAATGATATGTTGTATTGGAAGATAGTTTCTAAGGCTCTCAAAACATCAGCAAACATTAGGATCTGCTGTGGAAATTCATTTCTGGTGCTGATAGTATGTGTATCAAATTTGTGGAGGTGTTTGTATGAAACAGTATGCACTTGTCTGCAGGTCTGCTCTGGTCCTTGTCTGGCAGTCTGGACTTTGTAGCTTCTGTGTGGCTGGTTGGCAAGAGAAATAATTTGTCTGGTGCCTGGGACCTGTTAGTGGTGGTTGTGGTGTCAGGAAGCCCAGATGGGGTGCAATGAGAAGTTCTAAAGTGTGATGCAGGTACAATTGGTGCACAAGTTGATTTTCGATGGAAACCTTAAAACGTTTGTTAATAACAGTGTTTTTTTAAACATATCATTAGAATAAAAAAAGGAGAACTTGACCATCGAGCTGGGGTTTTCATAGACATTATGGCTTAGGACAAGACTGAGTTTCTATAAAGTGAGTTTAAAGAAAAATTAAGTAAATAATAATTTAAGTGGCACTTGGCTTTGGCAGAAACTCAGATGAGAATTGTATCTCTGGCCAATACCTAGATTTCAGCATGGCGAGACCCAGAGCAGAGGACCCGGGAACCATTTTCTGGACTCCTGACATGTGACATAATATTTGTGTATTTTTAAGCTGCTAAGTTTGTGATAATTTGTGATGCAACAGCAGAAAACAAATACACATGGTTAGGGATTAAGACATCAGAAATGTCATCAACCTGGACATGTTTCTTAAACCATTTCCTCATTTGGACTCTGGTGACAGGACTATGTACTTGTAGATTTGCTGGAGGAACAAGTAAGGAGAAACATGTGGGTTCTTACCTAATGTGAGGGAAATACTGAGCTTAATAACTGTGGATTAGAACACAGGGCTATAGGATCAATCCCCACAAGGACCACATTTGTCCAGTTCCATGACCCCAGAGATTGGCGAACCTTGGTAATTCTCCATAAAGCTTTAGACTAGACAATCTGGTAGAACTTTCTTTATGCCCTGGTCATTTGGTTTCTTGTGCTTTAATTCTCTCCAGCCACTAGCAAAAGGGCCTTACTTTGGACCAAAGCCTGATGAGACAGCTGAGCATGGAAAATTCTGGACAACCCACCCTCTTTACCAGGGAAAATCAAAGGCAGATGCTTTTGGGTGTGGGGTCAGAAGCCAGGACACTTAGGGGACAAGCTCCATTGAGCTTCTTGGTGAACCTTTCTGTTGGGGTCTCGGGGAGAAGTGCTCTGTCCAGAAGTTGGATGGGACAGCAACTCCCAGGATCCCAGGTCAAAAGCCTTTTCAAAATCCATCAGAAAAGATTTCTTAACAAGGAGAGGGTAGAGTTTTGCTAAATAGGAAGATTTAACTGATATTCTAAGGCAACTTTACTGGAGATAAGAAATCACCTGGGTCACTTGTTTTAAAACATTCCCGATCCTCCAGCCCCACACCCAGAGAGTTGGATTCAGAAATGTCAGGTAGTCACCAGCTGTCTGCATTTTTGTCAAGTCTCTCAGGAGATTATGGTCCATGCAGGTATTCAAGGATCGCAGGTATCCTGACAGATGTTTAACAACCAGCTTTCTGGGAAAGTAAACCCTGATTTGTAATGTTTGCAAATTTCTGAGGTGTAAACACTCTGATGGCAGCTGATGGCACTGACCATCAAGAAGAAATACACAGTAGCATATCATTACATGGTGTTTCCACCATACAGGTACGAGAGATGTCAATGACCTAAAGAGCATAGAAATACAGTAGTTAAATGTAATCAAATAATTATGAAGGGCTGTGTTTTGAGCATTACCTTTGTTTTTAATATAATTTAATATTAACTTTATGTAATTTAACGGATAATAGTGGATCTGTTTACCAACTGGCTCACAAAATTCCTAAAAACTGAATAGTAGGGTTTTGCAAGCCAGTGCAAGGCAACTCCAATAAACAGTTGATCTGAGGGACGTTGATTGGATTGTAGGCCAAGTACATGATTCCTGGGGGTAGGGCCTGGGCAGCTTAGCTCTAAAAGCTCCCCATGTGATTCTGGTGTTTGTACAGGGCTAAGAACCACTGACCTAAACCCTCAGTACTCAATGGGTGGTCCACAGACATGGACGCAGGATCAGCATCACCTGGGGGGCTCATAAGAAATGCAGGCTCTCAGGCCCTGCCCTACACCTGCCGAATCAGAACCTGCATTTCAAGAGGATCTCAGCGGATTCTTAATGCACAATAAAGGTAAAGAATTCGGGGTTCCCAAACACACCAGCTTGTGACAGTGGCATGGATGTGCTTTAAAATGAAGATTCCTGGGCTCATCACTCAGTGGGTCTGGGGCTCCAGGGATCCCTACTGGGATGATGCCCATGCACTTCTGGGTCTGGGAACGTGCAGTAGCCAATTCATTTCAAATATAGTTCTCTAGGGTAGAAGGGAAATCCTAGCAAGAGAGAGAGAAATTCTTCAATCTGTACCTGATAAATGTCACGAGGTAAAGCATGAGAACAAAAAGGACACCGTGGAGAACATGTTAATCATTGAGGAGGCCAGGAGGACAGGTGGCTCATGAGGTCGAGCGCCTGGCTCGCGAGGATCCTCAGTGTCGTTCTTCACGTGGAACTGCCCTGAGGCGGGGTGCGGACTGTGGAGTTAGAGGGTCCCTCCCCCACGAGCAGTTTCCTGGCGTCTTGTGCCTGTCTGGTCTTCTGTGAAATGCGGATGATAGCCCCTCCCCTCACAGGGTGGCTCTGAGAGACAAAACTTGTGTGTAGAGGGCTAGGCAACCAGCAGTCTCAGCACAAGACAGCTGTGACCAATGGGAAATCTCGTGCATGTGCATGTGTGGGTTTCTGTGTGCATGTGGGTGGTCATCCCCATGGGTGTACAAGAAGACGGGTAGGAGGTAGCAAGATGCCCATGCTGGCTGACCCCAGAGCTTTATGCCGAGTTCAAGGGCAACTGGAATGCCAGCGGTAGTGGAAGGAGTCTGGCTAATTAGAAAGACCTGGAAGTAAATAGCGCAGCTGTAGGGGATGAGGTTGGAGAGGCCCAAAACTTCACTCGCAAGGACAGAAAGAATACAGAAGCCCATGGCTGCACAGTGCTGGGTGAAGGAACGGAGGTGGAAAGGGCTACGGGGCCCCTGTGTCTGGAGGGAAACACAACCAAGGAGAGAGGCTATTTTCTTTACGGTTGTCTTTTCAGTAAAGATAAGCCATAAATAACTGCTGGAGCACTGCCCAGCTAGAAAGTCAATTGATAACAGGGACTCTAGTTAAAGATGCAGGTCTGGAAGCATGAAACCTGTGGGTTCTTCTCACACTCCTCCCCCGGCTCTTCCATGAACTTAGCAGATATCACAGTGTAGCTGTTAGCCATCACTTTTAGAAAATGCACAGGAGCAATCCCTGTCTCAGAAGGGCAGATGTGCTGCAGTTTGCAGAAGGCTGTGTCTGGGAATAGGCAGGAGTAAAGTGCCTGGTGCCACAGAGAATTTAGGGCCATTGTTCGTAGAATCTACTGGAAGGTGTTCCTTGTGTCTAAATCCCCAAGCCCTGTAAGTAGCTCCTGTTAACCTGCAGGGATGTGCAAGGAGAAGGGCCATGGATGGAAGAAGCTCTTGTTAGAGCAGGTGCCAGGACAGGGCTGGCTACATAATTTGCAGGATCCCGTGTGAAATATAAAGCTTATTCCTTTCTTCCATGGTCTCTCTCTCATAGTGTTTCGTACTTGCTGTTTAATGTTGTTCTAAGTAAAGCAAAATTAAATTTTAATGATTAACATGAATTTTATTGTTCATCTTGTATTGTGCAATGCTTGTTTGGAATGCAGATATAAGCCTTTAACTCATTCATCGAGTTACCGACATTACACAATTTGTATTTTGTCGCTTATACTGGATAGATGTTTTGTTCATACCAGAAGAGTGGGGATCTGCACAAAGCTGACTCAACTGCTTTTGTTTCACTTCCTGATGCATGTACATTCTGCCAACACTCTGCCTCCGTTTCACGGATGAGTAAGGAAGGACAGAAAGGAGAAAGAACTGGGACTTCTCAGACACCGAGAGACAGGGTATGATAGGGCTCCTGGGTTGTTCATGTTTCTTAGAGTGTCACTGCGTTCTTTCTGGGTTGGAAGCAAGTTTTCTCCCCAGCTTCACTGAGGTATAATTGGCAAATGAAACTGTATATATTTAAAGTGTACAGTGTGATGATTTGATAGACGTATACATTGTGAAATGATCACTGTCGAGTTAATGAGCACATCTGTCACCTCACATAGTGATTTATTTTTCTTTTTTGGTGGAAACACTTAAGATCTACTCTCTTGGCATATTTCAAGTTTACAATACGGTGTTAATTCCATGAAGCAAGTTCCAATGGGAGCAGAGCGTGCTTCTTCTCGGGCTTACTGCTTACTCAGCCATAGATGTAACTGGTACCCTGTACTCACTTTGGGCCTCATCGAACCAGCATGCATCCTGGGTCTGCCGCAATCCTATGTTCAAGGGGCATTTTGAATCCTCTGTGCAAGGAAGGGGGGACACATGGATTGTGTGTATCCCCTCTGCTCACGCACATGCTCCATTGTCCCATCAGACTCCACTTACAAATCATTAGGTCAATGATAAAATGAGTAAGAATATGCAGAAGGGAACAGTAAGTTGAACCAAGCATGGGGGACTTCTGACTGTACGCGTTGCATGCCCTTGAACCTGGCCCTGGCTGGGTGCTGCTCCACATACCACGCATGGGGGTGAAATAGACAGACCAAGTCTCTCCCTCACATGCTAGTGGGGCAGATGCCCGGGAGCGGGAGTCAATGTGGCATGTGTGAGGGACCGAGGGGCAGCATTGGGGCCAGGGCCCTGCTGGGTAACAGCAGAATGACAAAGTCCTAATGAATGAGGGCAGTGCGAGGAGCACAGGCTTTGGAGTCAGATGGTCCTGAGTTCAAGTTCTGGCTCTGTCACCACCAGGATGATGACCTTGGGGAGGTTATGTACCTTCTCTGAGCCCTCACCTTCTACATTTGCACAATGAGGACAAAAACCAAAACTCTGCACTGCTGACCACTTGGGGTTGTTGTGAGAATTGATGAGGGAATGTATTTGGAAATCTTTTGCACGCTCTGGGTTGTTATAGAATCATAAGGAGTGAACAAGGGAAAAAGGGGTCAGATGAATAGAAACAACGCAGGCCCTGAGAATGGTGGGGAGGCATAACTTACATCAGGAGCTTTCCAGTGTGCCAACAACATCCCAGTTACAAACTCCAGTGGAAAAGATCTCACGTACAGCAGGATCTGGATCTCTGAAAGACCTGGGAATAAGTCAAACGGGCAACTGTAGGATTTTATGCAGAAAACTCCATCATTTTCCTGGGGACACAGAAGGGGAGAGCAAATGGAGAGGCATGCTCTGCTCCCAGGTGGGGAGAATCAGTAGAACAAATACGACAATTTTCTCAAACAAAACCCTGATAAAATTACGAACAGTAACAAGTCAAAATGTGACATAGCTAAGAAATTTTGAAACAAGGAAGGAAGGAAAGAAAGGAAGGAAGACGTAATTTCAAATATCAAAAACAAGACAAAACCAAACCGGAACCTACAAAAGCAATCCACAGGACAATGACAGTGTCAGCAGCCTGGCCCTGGTGGAGGAAGGGACCAAAGTGAGAGATCCTATAGGCTGGTGGGAATTTAGGGCACATGCCGATAGTAACACCGACAGTTGGTGGAGAAACTAGGTCCCGTTTGCTCTGCCCTGTACTCTAGGTGCTTTACTGTCCTCTCTTAAACCTCAGGGCAGCCCTGAGAAGCAGGTGCTGGTATTATTCCCATTTTCCAGGTGAGAACTCTGAGACACAGAGCTTAGGTGACACCCTTGAAGTCCCAAAGCCGCTGAGGGGTGGAGCCACTTTCTAGCGGAGACAGGCCAGCTCCGGAGTTCACAGCCTGAACCACCAAACAGGGGTTCAGTAAACCGTGAATACTTGGGATCTCAACTGGGGAAAAAAGTGAGATTCCCTTCCTCATACCGTAGATCCCCTTACCTCCCACCCTCCAAAAAAGTCCCCATCTTAAACATATTGAAACACAAAAGTCCTAAAAAAAATTGGAAAGTGTTCATGTAATTTTGGGCTGGGAAAGCCCATTTTAAAAGCCACAAAATCCCAACTCACAAAAGATTGACTTTTAAACTTCTTTATGGGAAAAAACAGGAGAATCAAGTTACAAGAAAATTGCAAATCTGGGAGGTATTTGCGCCCTAATTGACAAAGTCTCCATATACTTTTTTTTTTTTTTTTTTTTAAAGATTTTTTATTTATTTATTTGAGACAGAGAGAATGAGAGAGACAGAGAGCACATGAGAGCGGGGAGGGTCAGAGGGAGAAGCAGACTCCCTGCAGAGCAGGGAGCCCGATGCGGGACTCGATCCCGGGACTCCAGGATCATGACCTGAGCCGAAGGCAGTCGCTCAACCAACTGAGCCACCCAGGCGCCCAAAGTCTCCATATACTTAAAATGGAACACTCTTACAAATCTATAAGGACCACGACAGAAAAACGGGCAAAGGTCATACAACAGGCAATTCACAGAATTATAAATGATCACTAAACATGGGGAAAGATGTTTTACCTCAAATAATCTATGTCTATTTTACCTCAGATTGCCAGTGATTGAGAGAGAGAGATGGAGGGAGGGAGGTGGGGAATGGTAATAGGCATATTGGTGAGGATTTGGGTAAACACAGAGCTTTATATTTTTAGTCAGGAGTGCTAGTCCCTCTGTCTGGAATGCTCTTCCCCCTCATATCTATCACTTCACTTCCTTCACCTCTCAAAGAAGTTTCCTGCCTACTTCATCTAAAATAGTCTCCACTCGGGCGCCTGGGTGGCTCAGTTGGTTAAGCAACTGCCTTCAGCTCAGGTCATGATCCTGGAGTCCCGGGATCGAGTCCCGCATCGGGCTCCCTGCTCGGCAGGGAGTCTGCTCCTCCCTCTCATGCTCTCTGTCTCTCATTCTCTCTGTCTCAAATAAATAAATAAAATCTTTAAAAAAAAATAAATAAAATAAAATAAAATAGTCTCCACTCATCCTGCTCCATTCTATCCCTTTCCCTGCTCGCTTTTTCCTGTAGCTCTTGTTATCATGTGACACAGTGCAGCTTTTGTATCTGTTGATTATCTAGCTTTCTTCTTCAGACTGTAAGCTCCATGAAGGTAGGGGCTTTGTTTTGTTCACAGCTATATTCCCAGCACCTAGAAAAGAGACTAGTACATAGAAGGTCCTCACTTAATAACTGAATGCGTAAGAAAGAATGGAGGTATAGTGGTGCAGTTTTTCTGGAGGGCAGTTTATCAGTATCATCACTTAAAGTGCACACATCATTTTGCTTTATAGAATTTACAGAAATTCTACTGGCATTTCTCACTAGAGATACTCAGAAATACAGAAATACTCCAAAGAGGCAAAATGTGTGTGTGTTTATTGTCTCGTGTGGAAATGACCCATCAAAAAGATGTGTTTGAATAAACTTGGAGAACATTCATACAACAGAACACTACTGAACTTGTTAAAAGAATGAGGTATGACTCAATGAGGTATTGACTATAGCTGCAGATGTGGCTAGATATAGTATAAGTATAGATATGGGTATGGATATGGATGCAGTGTTCTCAGTAAAGGGAGAAAGCTAACTCTAGAGTGGTGTGTATAGAATGATTACAACTTCTACGAAAGGAGAATTTAAGCATATACAACTGTGGAAATGTAGGAAAAAGTCTGGTAGGGCATATAACAAACTGCAACCAGTGTCCACCCCTGAGAGCTGGATGGGAAGCTTTCGCTTTAAATTTGTCTATGTGTTTGATTTAAAAATTTTAATTCAAGGAACATGTTTTGCTTTTTAATTTTTTATTTTTTAATAATAGACTCACAAGCACGTATCATTTTTGTAATTATAAAATGCAAATGGTAAGGGGAAATGTGGGATGGAAATGGAAAGGGCTGTGATTCTATTCAAGTACGAGAGACTTGACCTTGTTTCTCAGAAGAGGAAGGTTCTAGAAATTACTGCCAAGTCTGGTCAGTATTGGATACCACCCCAATTCCACCCTCCCGTGATTGCTACACAGGGTGTGGGGCTAGAGAGAAAAGCAAGGACAACAGGTGTGTTTGGTCCTGACTTGGGTCAGTACTAAACAAACAGGACAAGTGTGTATCCTTGTCTTTGTACAAACACTCTTTAACTCTCCCACTCACCTTGTGCTTTTTTGTACGTTGAGAACCTGGCATAGTGTCCTGAATGTAACGGCTACTGCCTTCAACAAATGTTGATGAATGATTGTCTTTTGGATCCAAATGAGTCTTTTAAAAAGAATACTTCATGTTTTAGATGTATGTTAAAGTTTTTATTTTGGCATAGTTTTACATGTGACACCCAAAATGAAGTATCTCTGTGCCAAATTATTGTAAATAAGATTTACACAATAAGGAGCAAAACTTGGGTTTAGGACTGTCTACAGTACATAAGCTGTGTACTGGGCCAAGTCTGGGGCAGAACTGAACCGTTCTTTCAGCAACTATTGATTGATTGATTGATCTGTCCTAGGCACTGTTTTAAGCTTTGAAATGATAGCAGAGAACAGGAGAGATAATAATTCCTGCCATCAAGGAGGTTTCATTCTAACTGTGCGGGGGGATGAAGAACAAGTAAAGTAAATGCCTCGTTTCATAAATTCTAAAATGCAGACCCCCTTCCCACGTTAATACCTTTGACACTGAGATACATTTTATTTTGCAGTAGATGGAACTGCTATCCTGTGCTTGCTCTCAGGGACACAATTGTCATACGTGGTTGCCATTGGATGTTCATGCACAAACATCATTATAGCTGTTCTTGTGGCTGTCCCTCCTGGCAAGTTATGTGCATTGTTGGAACTACATGTGTTGAGTTTAATTTCCATTTAAAATATTGTAACATTACACTCTGTTGGATTCAGCATTGCTATTATGTATGCAAAAGGGAATGAGAATAGAGCAGCAGGGCATTTGTTTGATGTGAGTGAACAGACGTCATTGGAGTGATGATGGTAATTCCATTTTTTTTTTTATTGTAAAGCAACACCCACATGCTTTATAGGCCTAAGCAAGGAAAATACTCAAGGAAAATGCAAATGTATTGCATTTGGTTATTGAAATAAGTCTAGAAGCATCTCCTACCACATGCCCATCAGCACTAGTAAAGGCAGAAGAAAAGATCAAATCTCCTTGGAAAAAGGAAAGACATTTTCAAACATTAAGAGGTTGGTATCATTGGTTTATGTAACAGAATCAGGACTATTGTTAAAGCATCATGTCATTTAATTGGCAACTTTTTTTTCGTTTTTAGTGGTACCGAAAATAATGGTGTGTCTCACAGCAAATGGCACCTTAGATGCAATAAAAACCAGTGGTGTGAGAAATAGCAATCGGGAAACAACACAATTCCTTATGTAAGAGGTAAGGAGTTGGAGATATTGTGGCTTTAAAGGTGTGATCAGAGAAGACCTCATTGTCACTGTTCCAGTATTAAGGCCAAAGACTGTGCCTTATAGAGAACCTTGCTACTCAAAGTGTGGTCTGTGGACCAGCCATGATAATCTTAGGGAAAGTTGATACTAATTTTGAAAGCAATGAATGTAAACGGAAGGTCTGTGGAACGTGGAAGAATATTTGCTTTGGGGAAATTGGCCTGAAAAAGAAGATGTCTTTGATCCACACTGTTGAATTGGTACATTAATTCTCAGGCCAGCCCCCTACACTTCTGAAGATCTCACCAAAGTTTCATTGACCACACAGTTTTTACGTTGTGTTGGGTTTTACATATTTACTATTTGTAAAGGCATTGATTTACTTTGTATATTTTCTTTTCTTTTCATCCTCTGCCTGTAACATTTTTGCCTGAGCATTTGACTTTCGACCGTTGTTCAATATTAATTCTTAAGATGGAAGTTGTCTGTAAACACACTATATAGATAATACTGGTGCCTTAACATTATTTGGTATTTTTTGCCCCATATTTTAAATGCCAACAAAAATGTGTAACAACACCTGTCCAACGCTCCATCAAATAGGCAAGTTTTAGTTTGCTGGTATGATATTTAGAGGGCTTACAATTGCAGATCATGTTACAGTGAGCATTTCCCTTGTTGTTTTTATCAACTCTATAGGCAAGTGTGGTTCTAACTGGACTGCATTGCTCAACTGGACTGGGAGACTCTTGCAGCTGAGTACCCACTCCTGACACCTGCTAGCACAGGTATAGCAAGTGGTCAGTAAATATGATGAAGTGATGGATAGGTGCATAAACAGGTGGTTTGAGAATCTCAACCGGATAGTAAGTGACTCTCCAAAAACTTGTGGGAGCTGTTCTGCTTGACGTCTTTGTTGACAGCCTGGGTGAAGGATTTGAGAATATGCTTTTGAAACATGTAGAGGATATAGAAGAGGCAATGTTCCTATACTGGAAGACAGAAATAGAATTCAAAGAACTTTGAACAAGCAGAGAAAAGGCTACTTGAAAAACAGAATGAAATGAATTTATACTGATTTACGAACAAAAACTGGTTTCTGCATAGAGTGGGAAGGATGTGGGTTTTGGGGTCAGGGAAATGTGGGTTCAAATCCTGGCTTTATCACCGTTGGGCTGTGTGACCATGGACATGCCACAACTCTCTGAACCTCAGTCTCTTCTATGAAACAAAGATAGTGTTACCTCCCACAGTGTTGTTGCTGTAAGGACCAAATGAGTTAATATAGCTGAAGGGTCTGGCTTGGTTCCTGGCACATAGTAAGTACTCAATAAATGCTACTTATTTTGTTTTTTAAATTATTTTATTTTTATTTATTTATTTATTTTAAAAATTTTATTTATTTATTTATTTGACAGAGAGAGACACAGCGAGAGAGGGAACACAAGCAGGGGGAGTGGGAGAGGGAGAAGCAGGCTTCCCGCGGAGCAGGGAGCCCAATGTGGGGCTCGATCCCAGGACCCTGGGATCATGACCTGAGCCGAAGGCAGACGCTTAACGACTGAGCCACCCAGGTGCCCCTAAATGCTACTTATTTTAAATAATATCCCGAGGTCCCCAGAAAACAGCCCTCACAGAACTCATGCAAAAGTCATCTAGGGCTGGGATAAAGAAGTGTGAATCAGATATAATCCCTCCCCCAAATTGCAGGAGGAACAATGGTCAGGAGAAACTGTCCCCCAGATCAAAGACTATGATAGATAAGGTCAGAAGGTCCTCCTGTGTCCTGCATTAGATAAGCCTTTATTGGAATTCCAAACCCAGCTTTGGCCACTCACTCCACAAAGAGCACAGAGACGCACCAAGGAGTCTAGGGAGGTGTGGCTGAGGGGATCAGAGGGTGGAAAACGGATCCGCTGGAGGAGGAAGGGGTTTGAAGTCAGAGTAACTCAATTACTGAGGCCCATTTAAAGAACATTTTTAATGTGTATATTAAAGTGTACATTTAATTTTAATTACTCTTTTACCTCAGGGGCAGGCAGTTGAGGTAACCATATTCCTCATTTTGTGGCATGCTATATTTAGTTATGTATTGCCGAGTAATAAATTACCATGAATTTAGCTTAAATCAATGTAAATCCATGACATCCCAGTCTATACATGCTCAGGAGTTTGGCACGGCTTACGGGGTCCTCAGCTTGGGGACTCATGGGGCTGTGATCAATTTCAGCCCAGCTGCATGGCTTTCTGGAGCTTGGGCCCTCTTCCAAATGCAAGCAGCTATTGGCGGACTTCAGTTCCTTGCGGTTGTAAGACTGAGGTACCACTTTTGTCCTGTGAAGAGATCACTTGCACATCTTAGAGGCCTCTGCAGTTCTTTGCCCTCTCATGACATGTGACACGGGGGTCACACGTGGGCAGCTCATGTCTTCAGAGCCAGCAGAAGAATCTCTCACTCTGGTCTGCTAAGGCAGGACCTCCTATAACACCACCACCAGGGAACTGGGCCCTGTAATGCAGTCTAATTGGGGGGACACTCTTTCTTCACCTTCGTCACGTGCTGTTGGCTGGAGGCAAGTCACAGGTCCCACCTGCACTCAAGGGAAGGGGATTACACAAAGGCAGGGCTCACTGGGACTTCCTTAAAATTCTGCCAGACACACGCTGTCATCATTTGCGTGCAAAGCCCTTCATTTTTATTTTTTTTAAATTTATGTTTCCTCCTTCACTCTTGATCCCAGGCACACTCCCTGCTCACTACCACCCCATCCCTGCTGTGGGCATTCTGGGTGTGATTTATGCACTTGGAGGTGTATGCGTATGGTGCAATACTCAGTGTAGTTCTGGTGCGAAGGTGCTTTTAATTCACAGGAATGGCTTTGTGTTATAAATCTCATTCTGTTTCTTTTTCACTCGACGTTCAGTTTTAAGATTTATTCATCTTGCTATATGTAGTTCATTGCTTTATATATATCTTCAAAGATGAAAGTGGGATCATGTTACGTATATGGATTAGTAACTTGCTTTTTATTTTTACTATGACTTTACATCTTTCTATGTCCATACACATCGGTTGCCCTTATTTCTTTTAACCACTGCATAATTTTCCATTTAAGGGATTTATTTAATTCCTGTCTTCACAGGCCTGAAGGGTATTTTGAAGGCCATGGAGGGAGTGTTTGATCAAATGGGACAGAGGGATAGCCCTAGGGATCAGGGGCTCTCATCCTAGGATTGGAGGTCCCTATCTGTCTCTGGAAGCCATGTGGTCACCTGTCTGTGCTTCTAACCATGGGTCTGCTCCTTTCTCTGGCTCAGTTTCCCAGACTGTGGGGAAGTGTAAGGCCAAGTGCAGTCATCCCAACCTGGTGTCCACCTGGGCTCTGATCTCGAGCATCTCTGCTCCTCTTCTCCCACATTTGAACAACGGACCCAATCTGATTGGCTCGTGGCCAGCCAGTGGAGTTTCTGGCTTTAAGTCAGGTGCCCACCTTTAGTCTAATCAGAAGAAGCTGTGAGCTGAGCAGTCACATGACTTAATGCAGTGATTCTGACCAGGTCCGCCTGACTCCAGAGCCTATGGTCTTAACCTCTTAAGGGGTTCAGGGAGTGAGACAGAAAATTCCAGAGGGTGAGTGGCCAGGCGGTGAAGGCTGTGGGAGGGGAAGGGAACAGGTGTCCCTGTGGCCGGGGACTTGGGAGCCCAGACCCAGCACCTAAGACTGCCTTGATGATGCCCACCCATAAATAGCCACATAATAAGCCTCTCACATCAAAAAGGTTGGCTGCTATTGTAAGGAAAATGTTTGCAGCCATTAATCTTTTTTTTTTTTTTAAAGATTTTATTTATTTATTTGACAGAGAGAGGCACAGCGAGAGAGGGAACACAAGCAGGAGGAGTGGGAGAGGGGGAAGCAGGCCTCCCACCGAGCGGGAAGCCCGATGCGGGGCTCGATCCCAGGACCCTGGGATCATGACCCGAGCCGAAGGCAGACGCTTAACGACTGAGCCACCCAGGCGCCCCGTGCAGCCATTAATCTTTAATCTGGGGCAAGTTCATGACCATCAACACGTAGGGATTTCCCAATGGCTCTGTTTTCTGCCAACAGGGTTGTGGGGAACAGAGAAACATTACTGATTATAGGGAGCTGACAAGATAAATGAAGGGAATCACTTAATATGAAGCTGAAATGAACAATAAAAATATTAATAGCTTATCTCGCACACGCTAGGACAACAGAATACTTACTGAGCGCTTACAATGCACCAGGCAGTAATTTAGGTACTTGACCTGCATTCACAGTTATGATAACCCTAAGTGGTAGTTAGGATTACTCCCATTTTCAGGGAAGGAAGAGAGGGTCAGAGAGGCTAAGTGACTTGCTCGAAGTCACACAGGTGGGAGGAAACAGAACTGGTTCTTCTTACTCTCCTGCTCACCCACACAGACTCTGTGAAGTAGCTCACAAGAAGACAGTGTGGGGTGAGAGGCTACATCATGTGGTCTACAGTTCCCAGAAAGCACCCTGTGGGCAGTGGTGTGCCTTATTTGTTGCTGTAAACAGAGCGACATATTCTGGCACTATAAAGTGACTTTTAAAATTTCTTAAATTATTTTTTAAATGCTTTTTGAAGGAAAGATGAGATCTGTAGTGACACAGTCAAGAAGGACTTCTCGGAGGAGGAGACTCTTGGATGGCACTTGAATGATGGGCAGGGACCAAGCTGGAAGGACAGAAGGAGATGCCCAAAGAGAGCTTGGCTCATCCCAGGATGGCTCAGGAGACTGGCAAGCAAGAAAAAGGACTATTTTCATATGGCCAGGAAGGACAGAGGTTTAAAACCAAATATTCTTTCATCTTCCCCACCTGACAAATGAGGGAAGCATTGGACAGAGCCCCTGTGGGCTGGGCAACCTTCCACATTGTTCTTTCTGCTTCTTGCCTCCTCCCTCCCTGAGTGGTGTGTGTGTGTGTGTGTGTGTG
>NC_058412.1:127885340-128025992 GCF_002201575.2 Neomonachus schauinslandi
TGTGTGTGTGTGTGTGTGTGTAGAGGGCATGTGTGTGTAGAGGGCATGTGTGTGTGTGCATGCACACGTGCAGTGCCAGGGGCTCAGTGATTGCAGAGGCAGAAACAGCTTCAGTAAGGAGGAGGGAGGAGTGAGACACCCCTCCCCCCACCCCAACCTCCACCCCCTGCTCTGGTCCAGAAGGAGGAAACCCAGCCAACAAACTCTAGGTAGTGGAGTCTAAGTCCATCCATCGTCCTAATCCCATGAAGAACCTTAGAAACCTCTCCTCAAGTTTGCATAATGTTATTTTGGCAAGAAAAGAGTGTATAGTGGTTCCATTGTCCCGATCAGCTTCTGAACAACTGAGGAAAGCAGAGATTTCCCTCCTGGCAGTGAGGCTCGCTGACATTCTGAGTCCTCTCTTCCGGGCTCCCTTTATCCTCCCTATTTTGATTCCCTTCATGAGTGGGTAGCCCACTATGACAGTCTGGGAGGAGCTGGGAGGATCGGATCCTATTTTGGGTTCCATTCCTGATTCACTACGTGACCTCTTGTGAGGGGTTTGGTCTTTTTCCAAAGTCTTGTCCTTTGGCTCCTTGGGTAGATCAATGCTTAGTTTCTTCTAGATGTTTTAAGAGTCCTCTGGGTCTTTATTGATTCATGTCTGAGACAATGGGGCTCAGATACTTTTAGATTCTCAAAGAACTGTGTTTCTGGAATTTTGGATTCAAGAATCCACTGTCCCATGTGTATCCACCAGCCGGTCCGTTCCTTCCCCTTGTCACTTTTTTTACCAGCTACGCCCATGGACTGTCCCATGTCACCACCACTGGCCATCTGTTCTAGCTTTTCCAGTGTCATGCAGGGTGGAGATCACACACTAGCAGCCCATCACTCAATTCCAGTTGGTTTTTCTTCCCCATTTTGTTTGAGATATAATTTACATACAGTAAAACTCATCTGTTTTTACCATACTGTTAGGGGAGCTTTGACAAACGTCCAGTTGTGTAACAACCACCACAAGTCAAGACACAGAGCATCTCCATACCTCTCCCAAACTTCCTCCTGTGGCCTCTTCATGGTCAAACCCTCCCCACTCGCAGCTCCTTGCAGCCACTGATGTGTTTTCTGTTCCTATAGTTTTGCCTTTGCAAGATGTCCTATAAATTGAGTTACACGTTACACAGCCTTTTGAGGCTGACTTCTTTCACTGGCACGATGCATTTGAGATTCGTCCATGTCACGTGTATCTCCAAGTAGCTGCTGTCCCCTCAGATAAACGTGTGTTCCCAGCCGCCACAGTCCCCCCTGGCCTGCAGTTACTTTACCTATCTGTCCCAGAGAGCACTTGAGTCTGAAAGTCCCTGGCAGATGGCTTGAAAGCAGCGTGACTTTTGGAAGTAAATGGCCTGGGATCAAATCATGGGAGCCACGTGCCTTTGGGCCCCTGTGTGACCGCACTCCTCCATGCGTCAGCCCCCTCATCAATCAAATGAGGGTGCTAGTATCCTTGCCTGAAAGGGAAACTGGTGAGGGTGGAAAAAGCTAATGCCTGGTAAGCACTTAGCATGGTGCCTGGCACCTAGGAGGTGTTCAGTTAACTCCACTACCTAGAGTTCATTGTCAGAGTGGCTGAGACCAGGGTTCCGTGGGGCAATCTGTGCCCAAGTAGCAAATGGGTGGGACGGCTTAGCCACTCACTGAATCGTGCCCTGCCCTGCCCTGTGGGGAACATTAATACACTTACTGTGCCTCAAGCCCTGCTCTCAGGGCACAAGCAGGATCTTAATGGATAAAAAAGGACTCACATGAGCATTGTTACTCATCAGATTTTACTGGCCATCCAGGTCTGCGCCCTTGTTCAAAGTCACAGCCAGCTTGCTGAGAAAATTTGGAAAAGCCTTGGCGCTCTCATTTCTGTCCTCTCCTCCCATTTCAGCTGTTGTTAATCATCTCCTGAGAGACCTTATAAAAGAAGAGATGGCAAATAGTCTGGCTTTTCCAAACCTCTGGTCATTTCTAGCATGATCTGTTTGCATTTCTCAGAAGATGGAATTTCACGGAGGTTTCGTGTGGGGTTGGCGGAGGGGGTGGTGGGTAGGGAGATTGTTGGAGAGCTCTCCAGAGAGAGGCAGGGGCGGGGCTGGCCCTGCTCTGCTTCTTCTGTGCAGCACAACTTTGCGGGAGGCAAAGGGCTCCGTGCTGGGGGATACGCCTCACAGCAAGACTGCGCGACAGCGTCAGGCAGCATCGTGCTATTGTGGGTTCTGAGCACAGAAGCAGATGCGGCCATAATCGAAATGGTCATATTCCACCACTTGATAGTGTACTTGCATCACCTCCCTGGACTGTCACAGCCCGTTCGCTGAGCAGGCCAGGCCCAGTGTTAGCATCCCATTCTACAGATCAGCACAGCGAGGCTCAGAGATGCGAGGTGCCTCGGTCAGAGTCACACAGCAAGGAAGTAGTGGGCGGTGCCAGCCGAGCCCCAGTCGTCCGACTCCTGCTTTTACTGCTGCCATGTGGATGGGCCTGCGATGGAGGTCTCATTACTGGAAACTGTGTGGGGTTATCATCTGCCTATACTGGCTGCACATTGAAGGTAGAGGTGACAGGACTGGATGCGGGATGGCAGACAGATGGCAAGGATGACTGGGGATGACTTCCAGTGTTTTGACCTGAGCAGCTGCAGCTACCATTTTCTGAGATGAAACTCATCAAGATCAAGGGTGGGGAGGAGGAAGGTTAAGGGTTTGGTTGCAGATAGGCTATGTTTGAGATCCTTTAGACCTCCAAGTGGAGATGGCAAATGGGTGGTTAGATTTGTGGGTCTGGAATTCAGGGCAGAGGCTGCCCTGGGGTAGACATTTTGGGGGGCGCCAGATGCAGTTTAATGAGAGAGTGCTGGTGGAGAGTCCAAGGAAGAGGGCTGGGCACTTGGCCCTGGGACCCTCTGATGTTTTGATGTTGCAGGAGAAAGAAGGAGCCAGCAGAGAAGACGGAGCAGGGGTGGCCAGGGACGCAAGAGGAGGGCAGGGAGTGGTGTGGGTTGGGGAGGCGGTGTCCTGAAGCCAAGTGCAGGAGGGGTTTCAAGGTAGACAGAGTGCCCGAGTGCGCCAATGCGTGGCCGAGTGGGATTGGAAGTGAGAATAACCGCTGGATCGGCCACGGTCAGCCACAGCCATTGGAGGCCACCGGTGGCCTCAGCAAAAGCTGCCTCCATAAGAGGTGGGGGAGAACACACAGTTGGAGCCGGCTTGAGAGACAAGCGAGGAGGACGGGGAAGTGAGGTGTAGAGTCCACTTGGTGAAGGTGCTTATCCGTGGAGGGGGCAGAGAGACGGGGTGGTGGCTGCAGGAGAACGTGGGTCTACACCAGGAGCGAGCCATCAGCTGAGAGAGAGGGTGGGTGGGGAAGGGGTGGGGACCGGAGGAGGAGAGGGAAGCAGCCACCAGGCCCCTGGGTCATTGTCAGGATGGAAGGGCGTGGCTACAGAAGCGCTCTAGCAGTTCGATGCTCGTAGATAATATAACTTACATATCCACACATTTTTCAAAATAACATAATACCAAGACATAAGGAAATAAGTAAGAGGAAAGTAATTTATATGATATTACATATTTAAGTGAATGCTCTGGTATGGCTTAAGCATATGAAGTAGTCACATATTGTTTTACCTAGTAAATAAAATATTTGACTGAACCTCTTTGGCACTCTTTATTTAAAAAAAAAATAGGGCTATTCAAGACTCACGGTGTGCATGTGACAGCCACAAACACAGACCAATACACGTGCATTATATGGTGACTCAGATGCCGCAGGGAGTGCTGCAGGCTGTGCACGGACAGCTCTTTCTCCTTCAGGACTGTCCTGGGCGTGGCATGGCAGCCAGCCTCCCCGGTGCTCACCCTCCAAATGCCAACAGTGCCCCTGAAATGCCCCTGTGAATTTGCAAAATGCCCTCTGGGGGGCAGTTCCATCTCCGTCAAGAGCCACATGTGTCGGGGAGACACTGGGCTTCATTTGAACCCTACCCAGGCGGAGGGATCCCCTTGGCCCCCTGAGTAAGCTGGATAGCCTCGGTGAACCTCCTTTTTTCTAAAATGGAGATAATAAGCCTTTCCTCTGAAGAAATGTTTGAGGGTGAAATGATCTGATGTGTGCTACTGCTAACATGGTAAAATCCAACACACAGCAACCCTCAATATGTGCTAGTTCTTTTCTCTCAACTGGGCCAACTTGCTCTACAAAGGGCCAGCTAATAAATAGTTTAGGCTCCGTGGGCCATACAGTCTCTGCTGTAACTAACTACTCAGCTCTGCAGTCCTAGCAGGAAAACAGCCATGGATGACAGAGAAACACACAGGCATGTTCCAATAAAACTTTATTCACAAAATCAGGTGGTGGGCCGGATGTGGTCTGGGGGCTGTAGTTCATTCACCAGCTATGCCCATGGTCGTGTGTACGCCAATTCCTCTGTCTGCTCAACTGGATTAAAGTCTTCCTAGAGTCCATGTTTCTAAGTTTTATCATAGTAAGTGAGGAAGGAGAGGGTTTTCAGATGGTGGAGCAGGCAGGCCCCAGAGGCAGTTGTCAGCGATTATGAAGTTACCTACAAAGCAGAACAGCCTCCCATCTCCAGGTTTCAGGGAGTGGTATGGGGGACAGGGAGAGAAGCTGGGCTGCTAATGACCAAGCTCAGTGAAGACGAAATCTCAGGATGAGACAGCATGGGTGAAGCAGGGTAAGATCTCTCTGTGCAGGGGACCAAGCTTTGAATGGAGCAGGTGGCTCATCCTTGGGGGCTTCTGAGGATCCCTAGCGTTTCAGAGGGAAACCGTAACCTCTCCCTTGCATTTGTTTTAACATTCTCTTGGCCCTCCAATAGAAGAGAAAAAATGAAGTTTAAAATGGGCAAGAGATCATCCAATAAGACCGACTGGAACCCCGGAGCCACTAGCCTCAAAGAAAGAGTCACCCGCGCTGTGTCCCCTTGGGCAGGGAGTTGTAGAATTTGCATTTTAAGTTTTGGTGGTGGGCCTGGAAAGAGGAGCAAGGGTGGGGGACATGCTGGCAGCCTGTGGCACAGCTTCTGCCTGAGGACAAGCTTGCTTTGATCTTCACAGGAAGGGTCTTGCCCAAAAGAAAATTAGGTTCCCCCACAAAAATCCATCTTTTGAGCTTCTCCTGAAAAAGTAAAAGCCCTGTGGACTCCAGGGCTGTTTTCACCCAGCAACAATTGATGGATGGGCAGGGGCTGTGCTCTCCAGCTGCTAAAGCCCCCATTCCCTTTTTGTCCCACATCCTGCCTGCTTCCTCGACTGGGGCCTCTGTAGGCATTTGGGTTTGAGATGCCTGTATCCCTAAGAAATGGTAAAAAGGTCTTTCATCAGCCTTAAGAACACATGGAAGATGGGGGGCAGCCGGGAGTGGCCCTCCCTGCACCTACAGTGTCTTCCTACAGTTGATGCTCCATGAACAGATGGGAGGTTGGTCTAAAATACCCAGCTAGTCTGCCACTGCAGGGCTTAACTCCCTCAGTTGCTTCCCGTTGCTTTTTGGACAAAGACCCAAACCCTTAACGCAGCCTGCAGAGTCCTGGGTGATCTCATCTCTGCCCACCGCCCAGCTGCCTTTCTGCTCCACGCTCTGCCCCCTCACGTCAAGCTTCTCTCAATTCCTTAAACGGTTTGTTCGGTCCTCTTGTGACTTTGTAAACCCACATTTTAAATGTATGACTTTGTTGAGACAGACTTTGTTAAGGTTGGTTTAGTTTGAAGTTGACAGAAATTCAAAACAAATGAAAGGGATGCTATTTCTCTCACATAATTATCCAAGTGTGTGGATCAAGGCTGGGAGGCATGATGGCTGTGTGGTGGTGGTGATTTGATGCCCCCTCTTCTGTTGCTCACTGCATGTGGCCTCGTGATCCAGTATGGTGGCACACAGATTCCAGGTACAGAAGTAAAGAAGGAAGACGAGAGCCAGGGAGGCGTGCATACCGTCTCTTAAGAAGGGCTCCTGGAAGAGACTTCACAGCTGTGTACTTCTCACTAAATTCTGGCTAATGAGGTGACTCAAGGCCACCTAAGCTGCAAGGAAACTGGGAAATGTGGTCTTTATTTCAGGAAGTCATGTGGCCGTAGAAGGTATTAAGCTACACATACTGGCAAGTACCTCTGGTAGACTCCAGTAGTCTCTATGTTCTTTGCTACCAGCATCTCCAAAAGTAGGATTTGGATTTAGAACTATCTTTCCCCAAAGCTGTGCTCTTAACTATTTGCTACATCACTTCCTGACATGCAGCACACACAGGAAGCATTTAATACATGCTCACAGAGTAGTGAGATACAGATTAGGGCTTGGGTGCTCTTGGGAAGTACTGGTCTGTGCGTGCAGGGTGCTTCATTAATTTTTTCACAGGAGTCTGCTAGATGAGTCTTAGAATTTATAAAATTTTAGAACTGGAGGCTATGGCCCTTCTTTTTGAGTTTAACTCACTGAATTAGATATGATGCTTGATCCATAAAAAACACACATTTTAAGCATACATTTTGATGAATTTATACAAACGTAAACGCTCTTGTAACTGTCACCTCAATCAAGATAGAGAGCATTTCCATCACTTCAGAAGGTTCTCTTGTATTCCTTTGTAGGCAGCCCCCAACCCATGTCCCACGCCAGGCAATCCCTGATTCATTTTCTATCATATGCTGGTTTTGCCTCTTCTCAAAGTCCATGTAAATGGAATCACAGGGTTTGGGCTCATTTATATCTGGCTTCTTTATTTTTTTTGAGATTTTATTTTGTTATTTTTTTTAGCTTAATATGTTTTTATTTATTTATTTTAATTTATTTTTATTTAAATTCAATTAATTAACATACAATGTATTATTGGTTTCAGAGGTAGAGGTCAGTGGTTCATGAGTCTTATATAACACCCAGTGCTCATTACATCACGTGCCCTCCTTAATGTCCATCACCCAGTTACCCCATCCCCCCACCCACCTCCCCTCCAGCAACC
Source organism: Neomonachus schauinslandi (assembly GCF_002201575.2). Classification (NCBI taxonomy): domain Eukaryota; kingdom Metazoa; phylum Chordata; class Mammalia; order Carnivora; family Phocidae; genus Neomonachus; species Neomonachus schauinslandi. The sequence goes on from NC_058412.1 coordinate 127,892,347, forward strand.
CTCAATTTCTTTACTATGATTAAGAGTCTCTTATGGTTTTTCTCCCTCTCTGATTTCGTCTTATTTTATTTTTTCCTCTCTTTGCCTGTGATCCTCTGTTTTGTTTCTTAAATTCCACATATGAGTGAGATCATATGATAATTGTCTTTCTCTGATTGACGTATTTTGCTTAGCATAGTATCCTCTAGTTCCAACCACATCATTGCAAATGGCAAGATTTCATTTTTTTTTTTTTGATGGCTGAGTAGTATTCCATATATCTGGCTCCTTTAGCTTGGCATTTTGTTTTGCAGTGCAATCCATGTTGTTGCTTATATCAGTACTTTTTTCCTTATTTATTTATTTTTGGCCACATAGTGTTCCATTGTATGACTATACCTCCAATTGTTTCCCCATTTATTTGTTGATTGACATTCAGATTCTTTCCAGTTATTGGCTATTATGAGTAAAGCTACTATGGACATTCATGTACAAATCTTTTTTTTTTTTAAGATTTTATTTATTTATTTGACAAAGAGAGACAACGAGAGAGGGAACACAAGCAAGGGGAGTGGGAGAGGGAGAAGCAGGCTCCCCGCTGAGCAGGGAGCCCAATGCAGGGCTCGATCCCAGGACCCCAGGATCATGACCTGAGCTGAAGGCAGACGCCTAACGACTGAGCCACCCAGGTGCCCCTCATGTATGAATCTTTTAATTTTCATCCTCTTGCTAAATATTTAAGAGTAGAACTGCTTTGTCACATAATAGGGATATATTTACCTTTATAATAAACTGCTAAACTGTTTTCCACTTTACATTTTTGCCAGCAGTGTGTGAGAGTCCCAGTTTCTCACATCTTCACCAACACCTGGTATCATCAGATTATTTTTTAACTCTACTATTTCAATGGATATGCAGTTGTATCTCATTGTGGTTTCACTTTGCATTTCCCTGATGACTAGCAATGTTGAGCTTCTTTTCATGTACTCACTGGCAATGTGCCTCCTTTTTGAACTGTCTGTTCAAATCTTTTGTTCATTTCACTATTGGCTTTCTGTCTTATTATTTAATTGCAAACATTCATTATATATTCTGGATACAAGTCCGTTGTCAGATACATGTATTTTGAATATTATCTCCCAGTTTGTGGCTTGCCATTTTATTCTCTTAATGGAGTCTTTTGATGAGCAGAAGGTCATAAGTTTGATGAGTTTATCCAGTTTTTCTTTTATGCTTAGTACTTTTGTGTCATGTTTTTAAAACATGCTCTACGCCTGTTGTGTAAATAATCAGAAAATGTTTGCTTGAGTAGTTGAACTCCTTCAGAGCAGGAATAGCTTGTTGTAAGTCTGTGAAGACGTGTCTCCCCTGGGCTCTCTCCTCTCTCTCTCTAGTTTTGGAGGTCCTTGTTGGAAGGCTGCTCCCCACTCTAGCCTCCTATTACCCTAGAGTTAGGCTGATGGAGGGCCACAATCTGTGTTTGTGTGTGTACATTTGTGCACTAAAAACAAGTGAACAGTTTCATCATCACTGAGTGAAGTTTTCTCAGGTGACTTCTTGGCCTGATATTCTTAGGAAATGTTGCTTCGTAAATCTTGAATTGTGTCGTTACCTTCTGCACACACCACCAGCGACTGTTTCCTAGAAATGGATTTGGAGTTGTGCAGTAATTACCCCTGCAAGTGTTCATTCAAGTCTGAGAGCAGATTAAATAATGAATAGCAATGTCATTTATTCGTTCCAATTTAGAACCCTTGTCTCATTATTTTTCTGGATGAAATTGAATGTCAAGAGGGGAAGAAAACTCGAAGGAAGGGGGAAGTGGGGATGGAAACCAAGGAGGGTATGTGGACTCACACTGCATGATGCCAGAGACGGGGTTCTGCAGGGGGAGCAGGACCCTCTGCCCCTCCAAGATAGTAGGACTGTGGGGCCAAGAGGGTCAGGTAGGCAGAAATGTGGTGTTGCCCTTGCTCCTGGACCACCACCATTTCTCACCTTTTGGACATTTTCCCCTTAGAGAGAACATAAAGTATAGAAAAGAATTAAAGGGGAAAACCCCAAAGGTAACTGTTATGGAGCATTTCTCTTCCCTGCCTTTTTTTCTCTGCTGAGTTTTTTGTTTTTTTTTTTTAACATAACCCAAGAGCATACCATTAATACGATTGTGTCTCCTGTTGTGTGTGTTGGTTCACCCTTAGGATGTAAGCATTTTTAAATAGGACTGTGGGCACTTGATGAGAAGCAAGCTCTGTGGGCTCTGGGACCCTTGCAGCCCCAGTGCCCAGCCTGGTGGCTGGCAAGCATGTTGGAAGGACAGGTCACTTACAATGCCCGAGTATCATTCCTTAACAAGAGTGGCCAACACTGGAGGGTGCTTGTAGTGGCCCAGGCACATGCTGAGAGTTTTACGGAGTCTACCTTGTTTACCCTTTACATCCTCCTCCTAAGAGACTGGGCTTTTCATGGCTGAGAGCACAGACCCTGGAGCGAGTCTGGCAGCATAGCGTCATGCTTGAGAACACGTGATTTGGAGCTGGACTGTCAGGGTTTGTATCCCAGATCCATTGCTTCTTAGCTGTGTGACCTAGGGTAAGTCACTTAACCTCTCTGAGCCTCAGCTCCTTCAGGTATAAAAAGCTCTACTAGCAGTATCTACTTTGTAGGATTGTCAAAGAATTCAGTGAAGTAACCAATCAGGGAAATAACTCTGATCTGGCAAAGAGAAGGTGGTATGGACTATTAGCTATAATTACTATTATTCTGTATCTGGGTGACCTTGAGCAAGTCATTTTACCTCTGAGTCCTAGTTTCTTTATCTGGAAGATGGAGTGTGGTTCTGATCATTGAAATGAAATAAAACATGCAAAGAGCCTAGCCCAGAGCCTGGTTATGGTGAACAGGAATAGTTATCAATATGTACTAAAAAAGTAAAATCTATTGAGCTCCTATTTCTCCTTCTAAACTCATCCTAACGGTCACTTCCTCCAGATGCCTTTCTTGATTCCTCTTCTCCCTGTCCGCCATCTCCTTGTTCCTCCAGTGCTCTGTGCTATCCTCTGTCACAGCACCTCCATCCTGCCTTGTAATGTTCTAACTTGTTTGGGTTCTCACCAGACCCTAAACTCTTTGAAGGCACTCACCACTGTATCCCCAGACTCCAGCATCTAGCACATAGTAGGTGCCCTACAAAGCATTTGCAGAGTAGAACCATGATTGGAGCAGCCAGGGAAAACTGTGGGGGCAGCCAGATGGAGAGTGAGAGCGCTTCTGTTGAGTCATCTCAGAGGGGAGATGTTAGCAGAGGCTTCTGGAAAAATTAGCTGCTGTCATAAATTCCAACTCTGTTTGGTAATGTTTGGCCAATCTTTCTTTTTCTGACTTAATTCAAAATTGGATGGGAGGGAAAGAAATTTGTCTGAGTGACTGTAAGTTAACAAGCCGTAATGATGCTCCGGGAATCGTGTAGCTTGCAGCCATCAATTTGCAGAAAGAGAAGGGCAGAAGTGGAAAAGTAACTACTGGATGTTGGGAGGGGTTGTCAGGGACAGAAGCAAGAAGATTCTGGGTTTTATCAGAGCTCCTATGTTCCAAATACCTTGGATTACTTGTCTTTAAAATAAACTTCACTGAGGTATAATTTATGTACAATGCAATACACCAATTTTACCTGCACAGTTTGGGTTTTGACAAATGCACACCCCTGTGTAACTACCACCACAATCAAGATAGAATTTTTCTATCACTCCAGAAATTTCTCTGTCACCCATGCCTCTTTGTAGTCAGTCCCCCCACCTCCTGCCCTGGCAGCGACTGATCCTCTTTCTGTCACTATAGCTTGATTTTGTCTGTTTTAGAATTTTACGCAAATGGAATCATACAGAATAGATTCTTTTGTCTGGTTTCTTTCATTCAGCTTATTGCTCTCAAGATTTATATTGTATTTTTGAAGTAAGATTTAATCCTGTTTCATCAAGATACCAATCCCTTTCTGAGATAATTCAGTGCAACAGGTGCTTTGTTGCATGGTATGTTCTTGTGTGGTTCTGATTCTTTAATGTCCAGCTTAAATGCTCTGTCCTCTGAGATTCCTTCCCTCACTTTCCCCCAGCATTGCTGGCTGGGTTGAGGACAATGCTGATAGTAACTTCCATTTAATAAGTCTTCACCATGCTTAATGAGTATTTACAAAGATTATTCTGTTATCCCCCACAAACCTCATCTGAGTTGGGTACTGTTGTCCCCATTTCAAAGAAAGAAAACTAAGGCTCAGAGAGGTTTGAGTAATTGAGCTAACATCACACAGCTCAATAGTAGCAGAGCCCAAGTTTGATCCAGGACTGGGACCCCAAGAACTGTGCTCATGACCACTCTCCTCTCGAGCCTTGTAGGTGGAGTGTTTTCTTCACCTACAATACTTGCCCACATTTCAGTTACCTGAGGGAACCAAGGTCTGGAAGCAGATGATCCTCCTCCTGACGTAGTTTCAGGAGGTAAAGAGCAGCCTGACACTACGTCACAGTGCCTAGGTCAGTCACCTCACTTCATCTCATCACAGAGGCATTGCATGGCCTAGATCTTCACGAGAAGTGTGAGGACAGTCCAGTAAGATATTTTGAGAGAGAGAGACCACATTCACATAACTTCATTACAGTCTATTGTTATCATTGTTCTATTTTACCATTAGTTATTGTTGTTAATCTCTTACTGTGCCTAACTTATACATCAAACTGGATCATAGGTATGTGTATAAGAAAACACATAGTGCATATAGGGTGTGGTATTATCCCGGTTTCAGGCATCCACCAGGAGTCCTGGAATGTATCCCCTGTGGATAAGGGGGGAATACTGTATATTCTGAGTCATGCTAAGAGCGAAGGGTTTACCTTATTTACCCTGCACGTCACCCTCATAGGAGACGATTCTTTTCATGGCTGAGAGCACAGACCCTAGATATCCTGATATCCCCTATATACGGCCCCTATTGTTTTCTAGTTCATTGTTTTACTGTCTTTCCCCCCTTATCAGCCTGAGTTCTTTGTTGCAAATGACAGAATCCACTCTAGACATTTAAATAGAAAGAAAATTTATTAAAGGAGAGACGATAGTTCCCAGAATCTCCAGGAAGACCAGAATCAGCTTGGAGGCTATGCAGACAGGAATAAAGCTAAAATTTCACTGAATACCACAGCCCCTGCTGCCCTGAAAACCAGACACACCCTCCCTGGGATGAGATTCTTTGGGTGTCTGTCTGTATCTTCCGGTGCTCCCATCTGAATTGAAGTATCACACAACGCTGTCTGATTGGTGGAGCCGGTGTCACGTGACTATGCCCTGAGTGCAAGGGATGCTGGGAGAATAAGTGGCCGGCTTCAGCCAAGGAAAGGCTGAAATTCCCCTGAACTTGAGAAAGAGGTTCCACAAGAATTGGACATCTAGAAAACATGTCTGTTACAGTTCCTCCTAGACCATAACCTCCTCTGGGAAGGGAAGGTGTCTGTTTTCTGTATCCCCAGCACAGAGAACGTGGCAGACATAGTGTAATGAGCAAGGATATATATATATTTAGCAAATGAATGAACGAGGGAATAGATGGGTGAATAGGCGTTTGACTTAGGGAAGACCTCAAGACGGAGGATGTGCTGAGTCATTTTGAGAAATGGTTTCTTGGCTTCATACTTGAGTCATTCCTTCACAAGTTGAGGATGATTCAAGCCTGGGTCCTCAGGCCTAGGGACCGAGGCCCTTCTCTGAATGAGGCAGCTCCACGGACTGATTTAGGCGTGAATGGGGGAAGCCACCACCGTTTACCCGAAGGAGGTTTCCAGGCTGTCCGGAAGCAGAGTGTCAGCAACAAGCAGACAGCAGGCTGTGTGATCAGCCTGGTGACAGTCAGTAAGGGGGTGAGAAGGGGAGACTAACACTTCTAGAACCACTGCTATGCTCGAGGCAGTCCAGGTTCTCTAACTTAGGTCTTGCATCAACTCTTTGAGGTGAGACTATTCCCATTTTATAGATGAGGAAACTGAGTCTCTCTGAGACTGAGTAACTTGCATGAGACTATCTGGCTGCTTTGGTTTAGAATTCTGCCTTGCTGCTAGACTTTTTAATTAGTGTGGCTCTACCATATACTAACCATGTGCCTTCGGTGTTCATATGTGAGCATCAGAAATATTAATAATTCTGACTTCAAAGTGTATTCTACAGACAAAATATGATGATGCATGGAAAACACTTAACCTGGTGCTTGACATATAGTAAGTGCTCAATATGGATGTCCAATTGTTCAAGCATAATTTGTTGAAAAGACTATCCTTTCTCTGTTGAATCATTTTTTGTACCTTTGTCAAAAATCAATTGGCTGTATTTGTGTGGATCAATTTCTGGGCTCTCTCTTCTGTTCCGATTATCTGTGTATCTATCCTTTCATCAATACTATATCATCTTAATTATTGTACCTTTATGGTAATTCTTGAAACCAAGCAGTGAGATTCTTCCGAATTTCTTCTCCTTTTTCAGAATTGTTTTGGCTGTTCTAGGCCATTTGCCTTTTTATATAATTTTAGAATTAGCTTCTCAATACCTAAACACGAGTTTTCTGGGATTTTGATTTGGATTGCAGAGTCTATAGATCAAAATGTAGTTAACATCTTAATGATACTGAGTCTTCCAACCCATGAGCACAGTGTGTATACCTCTCCATTTATCTAGACCTCCTTTATTTCTTTCCTCAGTGTTTTATAGTTTTTAGCATATAGAGCCTTCAGAGATTTTGTTAGATTCATACCTAAGTATCTATTATAAATAGTATTCTTGGAATTTCAAGTTCTAATTGTTCACCTCTAGCATATAAATATGTTATTTACTTTTGCCTATTGAACTTGTTGAACTCATCTATTCTAGGAGGTTTTTTTTTTTTTTTTGTGGATTTCACCAGGTTTTCTACATAGATCATCATGTTGGGTATAAATAGGGACATTTTCCAATCTGTATGCCTTTTATTTTTTTTTCTTGTCTTACTGGACTGGTTCTAACCAGTCCAGTCTTCCAACAGATGGTTAATAGGAGCCATAGGAGAGGAAACCCTTGTAGCCAATCTGAGGCAGAAGACATTCTCTTCCTTATCAGTTGCAGGATTTTTGTAGATGCCCTTTATTAGGTTATGGAAGTTCCCTTCTTTTTTTTTTTCACTAAAACATTTGCTTTAAATATTTTTTTTTTTTAAGTATACTCTACACTCAACGTGGAGCTTGAACTCACAACCCCGAGGACAAGAGTCACATGCTCTCTACCTACTGAGCGAGCCAGGTGTGCCCCCAGGAAGTTCCCTTCTAGTCCTCATTTGCTGAGAGTTTTTATCATTAATGAATGTGGAATTTTGTTGAATGCCTTTTCTGCAACGATCATATTTTTTCTTATTTAGTTTGTTAATATAGTGAATTACATCAGTTGATTATTTTTCAATTGGTTTTTGAATGTTGAAATAGCCTTGCATTCCTGAGATAAACCCCACTGGTCATGATATCCTTCTTACATACTTTGTTTTATAGATGGTTGGATTATATTTGCTGCTACTTTGCTGAGGATTTTTTTCACCTGTATTCTTGTAATGTCTTTGTGTGGTTTTGGTATTAGGGTAATCCTGGCATCATGAAATGATTTGGGAAATATTTTCACCTCTTCTATTTACTGGAGGAGATTGTGCAGAATTGGTATTATTTCTTCTTTAAATGTTTAGGAGAATTTGCCAGTAAAACCACCTGAGTCTGGAGTGCATTCGTTCGTTCCTTTCTTTCTTTCTGTCTCTCTTTCTCTCTCTCTCATAGTTTTTAACTACACATCCAATTTCTTTGATAGATATAGGACAATTCAGGTAATCTGTTTCTTCTTGAATGAGTTTTGGTAGTTTATATCTTCGAGGAATTGTTCTGTTTCATCTAAGCGTTGAATTTATGAACATGAGTTGTTTGTAGTGTTCCTTATTGTTCTTTATTGTCTGTGGCACCAATAGTGATGTTCCCTCTTTCATTTCAGATATTACTGACTTGTTTCTTTTCTCGCTCTCTCTTTTTGGTCAGTTTTGTTATTGGTTTATCCATTTTATTGATCTTTTTCTGAGAACTGGCTTTTGGTTTTGTCACTTTTCTCTGTTGCTTTTCTGTTTTTAACTTAATTGATTTTTCCTTTAATCTTTATTATCTCTTTCCTTCTGCTTGCTTTGGATTTAATTTACTCTTCTTTCTCTAGTTTCTCGAGGTAGAAGCTTTGGTTACTGATTTTAGATTTTTCTTCTTTTCAAATATATGTGTTTAATGCTATAACTTTCCATCTAAACACAGCTTTGGCTGCATTCCACGAATGTTGGTATATTTTACTTTTATTTTCATTAATATACAAATTTTTTAAATATCCCTTGAGATTTCCCCTTTGAGTCTCAATGAGTCGTTTAAAACATGTTGTTTAATTTTCAAACATTTGGGGATTTTCCACATATCTTTCTCTTTGTGGTTGCTAGTTTAATTTTTTTTTTTCATGATCTAAGAACATGATTTGTATGATTGCTGTTCTTTCAAATTGGTTAAGGCTTGTTTTATGGACCAGATTATGGTGTATCTTGGTGAATCTTCCATCCACAGTTCAGATGGATGTGTTCCTGTGTTGTTGGGTAGAGTGTTCTATAAATGTTTGTTAAGTCTGTTTGGTTGGTAGTATTGTTTAGGTCTTCTGTATCGATACTGATTTTCTGCCTACTTGTTCAGCAGTTACCAAGAAAAGAAGTGTCAAGGCATCCAGCTACATTTGTGGATTTGTCTATTTCTCCTTTCAGTTCAATTACTTTTTGCCTCATATATTTTGATGCTCTGTTGTTAGGTACATACACATATATAATTGCTATGTCTTCTTGGAGAATGGGTGCCTTTATCATTATGTAATGCCCCTCTTGATCTCTGAAACAGTCTTTGTTCTGAAGTCAGCTTTGTCTGAAGTTAATATAGCTACACTGGCTTTCTTTTGGTTGGTGTTTGTGGGGAGGAACAGAGGGAGGAGAGGGGCGAGCAGGGGGAATAATGTCTTTTTCTAAACATTGAGCAGTCAGTGTATTTGCATAGAGCTGTGTCCAGTGGAAGATGAGACTCTGGATTCCCAGCACTGTCAGTAAAGGAGGCACCTGCATGAGATCTATGACCATCTATAGCCTGGATACCTGTGGTTAGATTTCTCAGGGAGAGACAGGTGTGGCAGGAGACCACCATGGCTTTGGGGTGGGACTTAACATGGGACTTAAATTATTCTGCGTTTCCAAACTTTCTTCACTACTGCGAGCATTTGGCAGCCCCAGAGAATCATCTTTTAAAATACTTGGTGTGTGCACTGGAGGAAAGAAGGTAGAGGGATTATCTGTAGGTGTATTTTTTTTTTAAAGAAGCTCTTTCATAAATCCCCCTGCTGTCTAATTGCAAAGTGGGCTGTGGGAGGAAAGGGAAACATTCCAAGGTTCATCAGGAAACACAGGAAAGACTAAAGCAGATGACTAGGGCCCAAGGTCATACCTGGAAGATTAAGAGTAAGTTGGCCAGCTTCTAGTTACTGGTATTCTCTTGGAGTTTTAGCCTCAGTAAGGACAGAAAGGGTGGCAGGGAAGGGAGGAGATGTTACTACAGTCCTCATCTATATTCAGTCTCCAAGAATAGCCTTCCGATTGTAATTGAATATAATTGGATACAGAGTCTGGCTGGCTGGAAGCTAGCTGATTGTCTACCTTCACAGTCTTGGGGGTGGGGCAGTGGGAGCAGGGATGTGGGTGGCAGAGTGGAGGAGAAAGCCCTGTCTGCTCAAGCTCTGCTCTATCCTGAAAGTGTGGGCAGCCAGGCTGGGGTCGGACAGGCCTGAGTTCAAATCCCACCTGCTAGCTGAATGACTTCGCCATTCTCTGCCTCAGTTACCGTATCTATGAATAAGAGTAATAACGTATATTTAGAGCACGGTTGTGAAGATGAGGTGAGATAATCCATGTAAGTTATTTCTCTTGCTTGCTTCTCAGAGTGTGGTGCACAGACCAACTGCATCGCCTCCCTGGCTTCCCTGGGGAGCCTATAAGAAATGCAGAATCTCTGGCCACCCAGCATCTGCATTTTAACTAGATCACAGGTGATCCCAATGCCTGTTGAAATTGGAAACATTCTGCCTTTATACCATTGCCCTCTTTTCCCTCTTTTCTCATTGAGCCCATCCCATTTTTGAGGGGCTTCCCTCCACCCACATGAAACAACACTCAATACCCAGAGCATTTGGAGAAGGTAATTTCCTACTGCTTTGAGGAGCCCTGGCCTTTCTCAAGAGTATTAACGCTGGATTCCCTCCTTCCGTTCCCTTCCCCCCAGCCCCTAAACCAATAAATCACCATCACTTCCTGCATCTATTAACATTTATTAACATTTGTGAAGACATAGGCTTTTGGCAACTTATATCCCATTTTTTAAATGTACCTAAGGGAGCCTGCCATTTAAAGAACACCCATGGTGAGCACTTCTGCAAATTAAATAATCACCAACTAATGCATCTATTTTACAAAGCACAAATTTTGCATATATGATTTCAGAACAAAGCAGGTTGAGCTATTGGAAGTTCTAGTTCTTAATTAGCAGTATTCAGGAAAAAACAATTTTTCTTCGTGTGAGTGACATAGGTCTCTTTTCCCAGTCTCAGTGGGGCATCAGGATCACCTGTAGAACTTTATATTTTCATATTTTTGAAGTATATAAATTGAAGTGCATGGCTTGATGATTTTGCAGGTAAGATGTGGAACATTTTAGCACCCCTGGTTAGTTTTTTCTGGTTTGGAATTTCATATAATGGACTTGCGACAGGAGGGAAGAGGGACTAAGGAGACACATTGACCAAAGTAAAGCCATTTAAGTTTTAGGCTGACCCTTAATCTAAAAGTCAGCAGGTCATAAAAAGAGTTACAAGATCCGACTCATGGGAAATCACAAGACCCCACTCCCTCCCACAGCAAAAGCCACATAGGCTGGACTTTCTTGAGACTCGCTCCCCGTGGGTAACTCCACACCCCTAAGGCAATGGAAGAACTAACTACCCAGTGTAAATGTTAAACCCAAAGTTAAAGAATAAGCCCTTCTCTAGACGGTTAGCTAATTTAAAAAAAACATATAAAACCTTTTGTTAGAGGCCAAAGGAGGGTCCTCTTCCTCTGCTTTGTTTATGAAGGAGCTCATTTCTTACTTCTACACTTACTAAATCTTTGTCCTTTTCTCTAAATGGCTTGCTCTTGAATTCTATTTTTTCTTGATGGAAGCCAAGATTTTGGCTACATATGACAGATGTGACTCTGATGCCAGAGTTTGGATTTGTAAGGTTGGTGAGACCGGGGACAGGATTTTCTTTTGTTATTTTCCTGCTCCCGAGTGGCCACCAAGAAGGCAGTCGTTTCTAGATGCATCTTTGAGGTCCTAACTGCTGGTTTCCCATTAGGAGTGAGGTCTGTGAATTCAAGGACACTAGCACCCTTTCCTTCAAATTCTCCTGTTCCCATAAAAATGCAATTCCATTTAAACTGTAAGGCATAGTGAGTCCTAATTACTATATTTATAAAAATTATATACAATTAGAGCAGAGTTTCAGAAACCAAACCAAATCTCCTGGGGGGGGGGGGGGGGGAGAATTGAATACATTGAAATGCACATTTTAAAAGGGCAAAAGATGTTTGGGGGCAAAGCTGTAATGTGACATCTCCCAGGGCCATTTCAGTCATTGGTTTTTAGGGGCAGAATATAGGTTTCTCCTCGGCTGTTGGCTCTTGCTTGGATGCAAACCATTCTTAAGACATCAGAATTCATTTTGGAGATTATACGTGGAATGGTTGTACTCTCTGCACCAAAGTTAGGGCATGCAGTTAGCTGAGGATCTTGATGCCCTTTATATATCTGAACGGCAGCATGAGGTCAGAGACCAACCAAAGGTGGATTTGGAAATCAGAGGGAGACAGAAGTGATACTTGGGGGTAGGAAGTCCCCAATCCCCTTCAGGCATGGGACCAAGCCCTGCTAATGGAAGGGTCAGGTGATTTGGCCTCCAATCCTCTGATAACAAAGGCTGGCACAAGCGAGATGAACCCAACATTTTTGGCCTCCAACCCAAATCCCAGAGCTCATTAGTTTTCCATGCAAGGCACAACCCATGGAACTTTCACGCAGGCCAGAGAAGCCCAAGCCAGAAAGAACATTTCCCCTGAGCACGCTGGATCCCCCGACCCTGAGATCATGACCTGAGCCGAAACCAAGAGTCTGGCGATCAACCGACTGGGCCACTCAGGTGCCCCCAGGACTCTCTCTCTTAATACTGACACTGAACAGCAAACTGCCACCATCTCTGGGGAGGGAGATACTCCTCACAGGAGCTGCAAGCAGTTCATGTTCCATGTGTGGTGATATGTGTAAATGCCCTTTGGAAAATATCAAGTGTTTGCAACATTATTTAAGGGTAATCCTCAATGTGGACTAATTTTGTTTCCCATCTGATAAGAAAAACCATTAATTGCTACCTGCAAAGTAGGAGACTTCAATTCCACAATGGGGAAATTGTCTGAGGACTTCCCCCAAACACCCTGTGTAATACTATACATTAGAGGACTTTCCATGTCAGTTTATAGAGGACTCCCCTATGTTTTTCATGGCTGCATAGTATTCCACAGTGTGATGAGAACATATTTTATCTAAGTGGTATTGATGTACATTTAGCTTTTCAACAGCGAGACATTAAGGGATGTCCACTGAGAGCTTTTGGTCTCAAATCTAAGCTCTAGCACATTCTAGCTGTGTGATCTTAGACAAGTCACTCAACTTTTCTGTGCCTGAGTTCCCTCGTCTTTAAAGGGTGGATAGTTATTACATTTATCTCATAGGGGATTCAAAGAGGTAATTCATGCAAAGAATGGAGAACAGCTTCTGGGACATAGGGCTTGGTAAGTATTAACTGCATTAGTATTGTGCATTTCTTACTGTAACTAGAAAAAATTCACAGTGCAACAATTTAACAATTTGTGCATGCTTCCTTGTCTTCATATCTCCATAAGTAGTGTTTGAAAGCAGGTTTTAAGAAATGGGTTAATATCTGATAGTAATAGGCATTTTAGAAGTAGAAAGAAGAAAATTACCACTGTAATTACTGCTACTATCTTTGGACTATTTCTTTCTAGTGCTGGTTCTCTCTCTTTTATTTTTCTGTTTGTTTTGCTAGTATTTATAGATGAGTTTTGTCAGCCTTTATTTCTATGTGTATATAACGAGGATCATACTAAATTGAGTGTGTATCCTGATTTTTTTTTCCTATTTTATTTTTAGGGGTTTTTCCCAGTTTTATTGAGGTGTGATTGACAAATAAAATTGTAATATTTAAGATGTACAACATGATATTTGGGTATACATAGCTGCTGTAAGGTGATTACCGCAATAGTTACCTTGTATAGGAACCATGTTTTTATGTGTGTAATAAGTACACTTGAGATTTTCTCTCTTAGCAAATTTTAAGCATATAGTACATTATTAATAATATAGTCATTATGCTATACATTAGGTCTCTAGAACTTACTTATAACTAAAAGCTTGTCCCCTTTTACCAGCATCTCTTTTGTTTTGTTTTATTCCCCTCTGTTTTATTTTTATTTTTTATTTTTTTGAGAGAGAGAGAGCATGCACACAAGCTGAGGGGGAGGGGCAGAGTGAGAGGGAGAGAGAGAATCTTAACACTTTTTTTTTTTAAGATTTTATTTATTTATTTGAGAGAGAGAATGAGAAAGAGAGAGCACGAGAGTGGGGAAGGTCAGAGGGAGAAACAGACTCCCCGCTGAGCAGGGAGCCCAATGCGGGACTCGATCCCGGGACTCCAGGATCATGACCTGAGCCGAAGGCAGTCGCTTAACCAACTGAGCCACCCAGGCGCCCGGGAGAGAGAGAATCTTAAGCAGGCTCCACCCTCAGGCTCAGTGAAGAGCCCAACACAGGGCTTGATCCCACAACCTTAAGATCATGACCTGAGCCAAAATCAAGAGTCAGACGCTTAACCGACTGAGCCACCCAGGCGTCCCTATTCCCCTCTGTTTTAGAGCAGGCTTAGGTGAATATAGAAAAAGGAGGGGCAAGTGTGTGAATGAACATGCTTAGCATAGAACAGAAACTTCAAGATTGCAATCCACCTGGAAAAGAGACTGCTTATCTAAAGGTTTCAAATTACGCCCATTCTCTCCTGAAACTCAAGGAGTCCCATGATGTTTGGGGTTACCCCTTTCCCAGCATGCATGTTGTGCATGTTCCTATTGGGGAGTATGTGTGTGCCCTGTGCACTTTACATTTCAAGCATGTGTCACTCAAGAGCTTCGTCCAACAGGCCCCTTCAGAGAGCCAGGCCACGAAACTCTCCAAGTTCAGAGGCGGGCTTTGATTTCTGAGAACACATTACAGAGCTGTTTTTGATAGAAGAGTGATTCTCAGCTGCTGAATAAGAAATAGCCCTCATCCATAATGCATGGCCCTTTAGAAGAAAGAGAGAAAAGGAAGTCTAAATCTAGCATAGGCTGGAAAAAGATGGTGAGTGATTGAGAATACCATTCAGAACAGGCTGGGTGCTTTTCTCAGCTAATTCATGCTTCCCTCCCGCTTGCTGAGGAGGCCCCCAAGTCAGGGCTTGCCTGGTCGGGGGTACTGGGGTCAGGAGGAGCTGCAAAGAAAACTCCTAGGGGGCAAGAAACAGGTAATAAGAGACAGAGATCAAATGCTCATAGGGGATGCCTTCCAACTCAAAGATAACTTCTTTACTCAGATATTCTAGATCCTTATGAGGTTCTTATTTTGGAATCCTCATTTTGGCTGTAGTGTTCACCAACTGAAACACAACTACAGAAACCGGGGGAGGGGAACATATGGGTTTGGGGGGCCTTCGCTGAATTACATTCCCACTGGCCTATATATACCACCCAGACACAGGAAGGAGCCTGTTTCACATTTCAAGTGACATTTCTAGTGCCTGTCACCATCCATACACTGTTGCTTCTTGTTTGTTCAATCTCGGTGACAGTGGGGGACTTCCCAGGGCCTGTAGCTTCTAGAAAGGTTAGTCTTGGAAACATTGTGGGGAAAATGTCTGTAGGGGGTTGAATAGTATCCCCCAAGTCCTAACCCCCTGTTCCTGTGAATGTGACCTTAATGGACAGGGTCTTTGCCGATATCATGGAGTCAAGGACTGAGATAATGTTTTTCTGGATCATGTCTTCCTGGATTAGACCTTAAATCCAATGATTGGTGTCTTTACGAGAAAAGAACAGCTCACCCAGGGAAGATGGCCATGTGAGGACAGAGGCAGGGATTGGGGTGGTGTGGCCACAAGCCAAGGATTGTGAGGAGCCCCCAGAAACCAGAAGAGGTGAGAAACGGTTCCCCCAAAATCCTTCAGAGGGAACGTGGTCCTGGCAGCACCCTGATTTTGGATTTCTGGCCTCCAGAACCATGAGAGAATTCATTTCTGCTGTTTTAAGTCACCCAGGCTCTGGCGATTTGTTACAGCAGCTGCAGGAAACAGCTATGATGTTCCAGGCCTGAGTCTCTGGCCCTCATGTCCCACTCACCTGTCACTTAAATGCTCCAGCCATACCACCTCTCCCGCACTTTCCAGTTCTTTCTGATTTTCTTCCCCAAACTGTTTCTCCCATGCTGTCCCCCTGGCTACTTACTTGCTTCTAACCCTGACGCCACCCTCACCCCCGAGTATATTCTGTCCCCCAAATTGTACCACGGCCTCACGGGGGCTGGGAATGATCATTTATTTGTGGGATTGACCTGGCTCTCTCCAGGCCACCCCATTCACTTGTTCATTCAGCAAATATGCATCAGACCCTGGCCCTGTTTTAGGCGGTCGTCTGGGCTGGGGTGGTGAAGTGAACTTTGTAGGAGAAATTTTCTTTGTAAAGAAATACTGATGTCCTATTAGATAGTCACAGCCTATCACTGATACAATGGCTTTAAGAATTAGAAGGGAGGGGTGCCTGGGAGGCTCAGTCAGTTAGGCATCTGACTCGGTTTCCTCTCAGGTCACAATCTCAGGGTCCTGGGATCGAGCCTCGCGTCGGTCACTGTGCTGGGCATGGAGTCTGCCTGAGGATTCTCTCTCTCCCTCTACTTCTGCCCCTCCTCCCACTCGCATGCTCTCTTTCTCTCAAATAAAAAAAAAAATTTTTTTTAAAAGAATTAAATGAGAAGACAGCTAGAAAGCTTAGAACAGCGCCTGGTCCACAGTTAGAACTCGGTAGATTTTAGTTGTTGTTATGGTTCCTGTTATTAAGAAGTTATCACTGGGGGGCGCCTGGGTGGCTCAGTTGGTTAAGCGACTGCCTTCGGCTCAGGTCATGATCCTGGAGTCCCGGGATCGAGTCCCGCATCAGGCTCCCTGCTCGGCAGGGAGTCTGCTTCTCCCTCTGACCCTCCTCCCTCTCATGCTGTCTCTCATTCTCTCTCTCTCAAATAAATAAATAAAATCTTTAAAAAAAAAAAAGAAGTTATAACTGGGAAAAACCAGCGTGTAGCCCAAACAGAGCATGGCTCGGAGCCAGCTCCTGCCTGTGGGCCCACTATTCTCTGGCAAAGTGAGAGCAGAAGGCAGGAGCCTGGGGGCCTTGTGTACAAACGCACAGAGCTCCTTGCTTCTGTCCCCGATTCTCTGGCTCTGGGTCTGAGTGTCACTCTCTCTCTCTCACACACATACACACATGCAAGTGCACGCACACACGGCAGCCCCCTGTCTGCCACGTCACCCCACAGAAATTGGCATGGCAGTCAGCTTTCCCAGCGGCTCTGAGGCCGCAGGGGACTTTCTCAGAATCTCTCTCCCTTCCAGGTGAGCCGGCAGGAGCCAGCCCAGCCCCCAGAGCTGCTCTACAGACTTCGTGACTTAAAACAACATAAATCCATTATCTTCTGGGCCAGAGGTTCAGAACCTGAAATGGGTCATCCACGGTATGTTCCTTCTGGAGGCTCCAAGGAAGAATCCATTTCCCTGCCTTTTCCAGCTTCTGGAGGCCGCCTGCATCCTTGCTTTGTGGCCCCATGTCACTCTGACCTCTGCCTCCGCCACCACATCTGCTTCTCTGACTCAGACCCGCATGCCTCCTCCCTCTGACAACCCAGGCAATCTCCCGATCTCAAGATCCTTAACCTAAGCCCATCTGCAGAGTCCCTTTTGCCCTGTGAGGTAACAGAGTGGCAGGTTTGGGGGATTAGGACGTGGACACCTTGTGTGTGGGGTCATCACTCTGCCCACCACACCCCACAGGACTGGCCAGCTTTCCCAGTGGATCTGGGGCTTCGGGGGAACTTCCCAGAATCTGCTTCCTTCCAGATGTGAGCCAGGTGGCCTGTACTACAAACATCCGTGATGCTTCTTAATCACAGCTGGTTTTCTCAGACGCTGTTGGAGTTCATCCCCCATGGATCAGCGACCCTGTGGGATCGATGGGTCCCCATAGACAGGTGAGGTCATCCTTACCTCATAGCAGTGTGAGCTTGGGACGGAGGGCCCGTTTGATCCCTTCCCAACCCCTTCCCATTCCCCACCACATCCATGCCTCTCTCTAAAAGGATACGTGTGAATACATTTAGGGTCCACCCAGGTAATCCAGGACAAGTGCCTCTGCAAGACCCTTAATTGAATCACGCTTGGTGTCACAAAGGGTAATTCTCACTCTTGTACCATAAGGTAACATTCACAGCTTTTAGAGATTAGGATGTGGGCATGTCTTTTGGGGGCCACCATTCAGCCCTCTAAAGGGGGAAAGGGCCAGGCCTCTGAACACAGTTGGGCTTGGAGTCCAATCCAGCTTCTGCTGATTCCTGGTTGCGTGAGCTGGGGCAAGTTACCTTACCCATCTAAATCTTTGGCACTACCATGGGATTCAGAATCCAGGTCATAGATCTGTGGCAATGGTTCAACCAGCTAATGTGTAGAAGGCACAGGGCACAGTGCCTGGCACTTAGTAGGCATTGGTCACGCGCAAACAGAAAGCACACATCATGCAGGCACCAACTACCGCACGTCCTCCTAGATGATTCATAATGTGTCTTATGCCTATGTATCTTATGTGAAATAAATTGAGCCCATAGCTTATGTGAAATAAGTTGAGCTTGTCTGCTGCCTTCCCAGGACACATGTATTCTCTACTCTCTGGGGAAAAGTTGTGAGAGCAAGCAGGAAATAAACATGTGGGTTCCTCCTCCCTGATGTTTCACAGCGCATGGTGCTTCTCAGATATGCTCCTGAGTTTTATCACTGCTTTGGCTTTCCGCAGCTGATCGGGCAGGTTTGGCCACACCTGTCTCCTGGATGGGGAACAGAGGCGCAGGAGGTCAGGTGGCTGGCCCCATCTCCCCCAGCCAATTAGTGAGGAAGCCAGGAGGAGGCACCCCTACCCTCCATCTCTGGACCCTGCACCCAGTGGGATGTTTGCACTTAGCAGCATCTGGAAATTATTTCCATCTTCCAATTTGGGGAGAGTGAACTGAGTCTAAAACGTTACCCACCTCCTGATTGTAATGAAACCAGTTGGAGAGAGGCACATGTGTTGCTTGGAATCCCCTGGGCACATTAAACCATGTTCTTACTAATAGGAACCAGCACCCCATTGAAACACCAGTGGAACATTTACTCCCCTAAGTTCTCCCAAGCAATTCTGGAGGCTGGGGCTGCTGCTGTTGGCTTCTGGGAGCTGTGGTTCCTAAGGAGCCTCAAGGCTCTTTAGGAATGTGATCTACCTAATTCTCCCAGGATGGGCAATGGAGGAGGGCACATTGACCAAAGAATGCCAGAGACATCCTCACCGGACCGTCTAAATGTTTCTCAATAAGACTGTAAAATTTCTGAACAGGGGAAAGGAGACTCGACAATCAAACAGGGTCCTTTGCTATAGGCAACAGAAGGAGACTATGCATAAGGATAGAACACTCTGGAGGTGCTCAGAGGATGGAAGGAAAGACTAGAAAATGAGGTTTGGGGGAAAAAAACCAGAGTCCTGCAGATCCGGGGGGTTCTCAGTAGCAGAACCCGCCTGACTGGTCTCATCTGGGAACTGGATCTGAAATGAACTACTTCTGTCTTCCACTGGGGTCCTTTTGGTAAGATCCCACCATTTTGAACACTTCCTCACTTTTTGCACAGCTAGCTGTGACGGCCTCACCTTGTCCTTTTCCTGTCCTGACCCTAGATGGGCTATTTCTCAAGGAGCCCTGGTTGCTTTTGGCAGGGAATGGTGTTGAGACACCAAGACGGAGCGGGAGATGCACGCCTTGCTGCCAGGCTGTTGTTGCTTCTTGGCCTCCCAGTGGACAGAGCATCTATGCCTGCCTGCGCACGTGTGTGCATGTCCATGCATAATCCAGTGGGACTTTGTTCTGATGTCTCCATGCCAGCCTCATGCCACAGGGCTCCCCGTTGTCCTTCTGCGTCCCACATTGGTGTCTCCTCTTTCTCCCACAGTGGGAACCCAGGCCTTCAGCACAGCCAAAATATTTACTCATTTGTTTACTCCTACAACACACACAAAATCATTTCAGAATTGTCATACCCAAACCACTGCGGCAGCCTGACTACTAAACAGAGCTCAGGATTCATTTGCGGTCCTTACATGTCGTCAGATTGAAGGTCCATAGCCCAGGTGCCACATTCAGAAGGTACGTGGGTTGGTAACCTTGGCTTGGCTGTGTAATTCCGTGAAATGCAACTCATTTCCTTTTTGTTTTTATTCCATTTTAGGGATTTCCCCCTATTCTCGTTGATATCATATTTTTTTAAAATAAATTATTTTATGTTAATCTTTTATTCGGATTCCAAAAGACTAAACTATGTGAAAACAGTATTGTCCGTAGTTGGCTTCCCTCTCTGGTCACTTCCACCAGGCCCCCCCCCCCCCAACCACACATGGGGCATCAGTGTCATTAGTCCTCGGTTATCAGACCTGTACGTCTTTTTTCAAAAATAAGCAGATAGGTATAAACCGTAACGACGGTCTTCTAGGGAGGCGGGTAGAAACTGTGATTGTTCTATGACTTTAAAGGAGAATGGACTAATGCAGCAGGTACTTAAATGTTAATTTTAAAATGAATAAACCCCTCCCCCCTCGGTGGTGTTACAGCTCAGACCAGCCCCATTCCTGCAGCTCTTGGACTGTCCTTTTCCACCCTCCAAAATCATTTTCTGGTCCCCAGGACAGATGATGCTAAAAATACCCATGAGTGTCCTCATTGACAGACCCCAGTTCCTGGAGGCCCTGGGACCTTCTGCCTCAGTGACTCACCAGCTGACCTGGGGAAGCAGGACTGCCCGGATGCATTTGGCTTGCAACGGGGTTGGCGGATTCTATGTGGAGAGTGCCACCATAAGTGGATGCCAGCACACAGACCTTCCTCGAGGCATCCTGGAGAATATTGTTTAGATGAGGCTTGAAACAAAGTGAGGTTCGGGAGCCTGGGTGGCTCAGTCGGTTAAGCGACTGCCTTCGGCTCAGGTCATGATCCCAGGGTCGTGGGATCGAGTCCCGCATCGGGCTCCCTGCTCTGCGGGAAGCCTGCTTCTCCCTCTCCCACTCCCCCTGCTTGTGTTCCCTCTCTCGCTGTGTCTCTCTCTGTCAAATAAATAAATAAAATCTTTAAAAAAAAAAAAAAAAGAAAAAGAAAGTGAGGTTCAATATATTGCGCTTGGAGTGGGGAGAAGGGTTGGTTGCTCTGACCCCAACTACCTGCACCCCACCTCCCATGTTGCCCCTCCTTTGCCGGAAGCCAGCTGCAGAGTCCTCTCTCTGCCTGTTCTCCTCAGGCGTCTGCACCTAGACGTCTGTTTCCTGTACCTAGAATAATCCTCCCAGAAATGTCCTGAGATTGGGTCACTCTTGTCAGTCAATTCCAATGCCATGTCTTTGGAAAGGCTATTCCTGACTGTATTCGTCTGCTCGGGTTCCCAGAACAAGGTACCACAGATTGGGGGGCCTAAACCCCAGAAATTTCTTACTCGTGGTTCTGGAGACTAGAAGTCTGAGATCAGAAGCCAGCACAGGAGGTTTCTACACCCTGTGTGTGTGTGTGTCCTCGTCTCCTCTTCTTAGAAGGACACCATCATATTGGATTAGGGCTGACTCGAGTGACCTCATTGTAATTTCATTATCTCTTTAAAGACTTCAAATATATTCCTGACTACAAATATAGTCATATTCTAAAATTGTGGAGGTTAGGACTTCAGTGTATGAGTTTGGGGGGTGGGGACACAGCTCAGCTCATAACACTGACCATTCCATTTAAATGCCCTCATTCTGCCCCATCACCCTTTATCCTACTCTGCCTTCTTCAGAGCATTCATCACTTTCCGAGATCACCTGAAACAATATTTGCTTACTTATTTATGGTTCATCAGCTACTCAGTACTGTCCAACGGAAATATAATACAAGTGCAAATGTAGCCATATACATAATTTTAAATTTTCTAGTAGCCACACTGAAAAAAAGTAAAAAGAAAATGGCTGGGATTAATCTAATATATTTGATTAACCCAATATATCAAAACTATTATCATTTCAACATATAAGCAATGTGTTATTAATGGTATGTTTTATGGGAGTTTTTTTGTACTAAGTCTTTGAAACCTGGTATGTATTTTTCATTTAATAGCACATCTCAACTGGGCCCAGCCACATTTTAAATGCTTAAGAGTCACCTGTGACTTGTGGCTCCACACTGGGCGACACAGCTTTAGATTATAAGTTCCACCAAAGCAGACCCTTGTTTCCTTTGTGCA
Source organism: Neomonachus schauinslandi (assembly GCF_002201575.2). NCBI lineage: Eukaryota > Metazoa > Chordata > Mammalia > Carnivora > Phocidae > Neomonachus > Neomonachus schauinslandi. The sequence continues at coordinate 127,914,166 of NC_058412.1, forward strand.
ACCCCGTATCCCTCGTGCCCAGCACGTGGTAGTCGTTCAGTATTTGCTTAGTGACTGGATGTATAGATAATGTGCTGGGCAGGATCGGCTCCCCTTGCCATACCCGAGGCTGACTTGTTAATCAGAATGGTCTTTCCTAGGTGTTGGGAGAAGATCCTGTCATTTTGCAATAGATGCTTCCGGAAGAATGCATTTGTCATGTGAGTTGACCCTGTTGGCTGTCTCTGAGCTTACTGGTACCCAGGTTGCACGTCCTTGTTTCATGCCAAGTAGTCACGGTTGTTTGCCTCGAAGCTTTGTTTCTTGTCTGGGGTGTATGTGTTACCTGCGTGAAAGCCAGAGCCAGATACTCATGTCACAAGAGGGCCCCTGGCCGGGAGGGGTGGTGGGGACAGTCGGTCCGGTGCCCATTTAGACTGGCTGGTAGAAAGTTTGACTTTGCGTGACTTTCTTGCTTCCTCAATATAAATCCTAGAGTAAGAAACAATGGCAAGTGTATTTATTTATGTGCCTTGGAAAGCCCACCACACTTCATTGAATTCTTATTCCCCTCATTGAGCACAGCTGAACTTTATGTTGTGCTTGAATCATGATTCCACTCTAAACCACGCTTCTAGAATCCTGTTGCCAGCCTAGTACAGGCAGACCCAAACCAGCACATTATTTGTAAGAATAATGTAGCTCATGGGTAGGAGCCTGCCAGCCAGCATGGCTTTGACCTTGTTTGTGGTTGTTTGCATACAGAACTGTTCATGTGTCTGATAGCCCAGAGAACACTCGGGGCTTTAATGGTCCCCGACAGTGTTATTTCAAGAGACCCATCTCTTCTGAACTCCATGGGAGCCCTTGGGAGGCAGTAGGGCCGGGCCAAGTAAGGCCTGGCAGGCCCTGGCAAGGAGCTGGGTTTTACTCCAAGTGTGCTGGGAAGCCAGTGGAGGGCTCTGAGCCGAGGAGAAATGTGACCTGACTCAGGTTCTGTGGGGTCCCTCTGGCTCTGAGAAGATGGAAACGGGACCAGGGAGATGGGAGGGCCCTGAAACAGTTCAGGCTGGAGATAAAGTAGCCTCACTAGGATGCAAGTCCAGTGGCTTCTCCTTTATCCCCTTCCCATCATCTTCCCCTGGAGGTGAGAGGAGCTCATCATTGCAATGTTAGGATCTTCTTGAGGAGTTTGGTGGGACTCTGAGTGATCTACCTGCCCAGTTTTTCTAGAACATGCATAATAAGAATGAATGAGATGCCCGCTCAAAAGTTGGAAGTATGGGAAGAGAGTTCTTTGCTACTGTTCTATAATTCAAGGGAGTATTAAATTATCTAAATTTGATAGTCATCCTAAGGTTCATGCCAGTCCTTCAAAGGAGTGTGTGGTCCATTAGACTAGGGGAGTAAAGGTTTGTTCGGGAACTCTTTGAGCTCCCAAGTTGGTATCCCACTGCTGCCTGAAATGTCACCACTATATCCTTGGGACCAAGCATTGCCCTTGTCCTGCTTCTTATCTACCCCCCACTCCTGAGCCTGGATTCTCGGTGCAGACACTGTCGAGTGTGGTGTGTGTGCTTTCTACTGTCTTCCAGCCATAGTGATGTGAAAGCATCTCTGTGTAGACAGCTGCAGAATCTTCAGCATACTCTCTGCTTCTCTTACTCTCCTCTGTGTGCCTTGAGTTAGCCTTCTAAAGTATAAGTCTGCTCATGGAATTCTCCTGCTTGAAACCCTCCAAATCTTCTCAGAGCACTTAGAATAAAACCCAAACTGCTCCCCACGGCCTGCATGGCCAAGCATGATCTGCCTCCACAGCCTCCCGCCATCTTCCTCTGGTTGACTCTCTCCAGCCACACTACCCTTCCTTCCATTATGCTGAACATGCCAAGATGGTTCCCACCTCAGGGCCTTCGCCCTTGCTGTTCCTTCTGCCTAGAATACTGTTCCCTCCTCTGTCTGCATGCCAGGCTCATTCTGTTCTTTCAAATCTTAATTCAAACAACTTTTCTTTGGAGAGGTTTGTCCCGATCATCAGATTATAAGTGACCACTCAGGTCACCCATCATTGTTTTATTCCCTTCAGAGCAGTCACTGCTAATGGGAAGGACTTTTGTCTATTTTTTATCTCCTCATCTATCAGCCACCACCTCTACACTGTAAACTGTAGGGACAGGGATCTGGCCTGTCTTATTTGTCACCGTGAACCAGCACTTAGAAGAGTGTCTGGCACATAGTAGGTGCTCTGTAAGTATTTGCTGAACGAATAAACAAACTTACAGCTTCAACGCTCCAAATAGAGTTCGGTGTCTCCTAGTACAGACCTTGGGTGAGAGCAGCTGACTGGTTCTTTCTCAGGCATGGTGTGTTCTGGTGACCTGGCACTCATGCGGCTTCCTTAGAAGGGCAGAGCCTTCTCGATGGGATGGAGGAGTGCCTGAGTGGGCTCTGTCATTCCCTTAGCCAGGACCCCAAATCACCTCCCGTCACCCGCAGCGTTGAGCCTGTAAAGTCTTCACCTTGATCCTGACGGCCACTGGAGGCCAGCCCTTTGCTGCCTGTCTACCCTCATCTCTGCCGTTCAACCTCTGGCTTACCTGTTCCCGCGTGCTCTCATCTTTCACCTGGCTCCCCACTGTCCCCACCTGACACCTGGCCCCTCTCAGCCTCATTCGATAAGCTTGGAACTCTCCGTGTGTCTGATGTCTTTGAAGAACTTGTATGAGTCAGAATTAACTCTTCCTTAAATGTTTGGTAGAACTCACCTAAGATTTGTATATTTCCATCCAGTGTATGTGGTCACAGTTCCTTCCTTCTCATGATGTGAAATAGGATTTCTTGACCTCAGCACCACTGACATTTTGGAGAGGGTAAATCTTTGTTGTTGGGGGGCTAACCTGTGCACTGTAGGATGTTTAGCAGCATCCATGACCTCTACCCACTAGGTGCTGTTAGCATCCCCTGGTCATGACCGTCCAAAGTGACTCCAGATATTGCCAAACGTCCCCGGTGGGGTACAGTCGCCCCTGGTTGAGAACCACTGCCGTTGAGTATTGCATGAATGTATGCCTCACTTCATTCCCCTAGTCTGCTGTTGATGGCTATTCGGCTCCTCCCCAGTCTGGGGTTGTAATGAATAATAGGACATCCTTGCATACGTCTTTTGGGAGATATCTGTATACATTTCTACCATGCAGACACCTAAGAGTGAATTTCTAGGTCATAGCATGCGCCTCTATTTAGCTTTTATAAGATTCCGACACATTGCTTTTCCAAGTGTTTGTACCAACTCTCCACCGGCCACAGATGAGAATGCCAGTGTGCTCCAGACCCTCCCAAGTCTTGACTTTGAACTGTGGGTTTCTGAAGGTTGGGGCATGGCTCTTACTGTTTTTGCTGTTCACACTGCCTGGCATAGTAAATCCCACACAGTAGATGCCGCTTGCTGAACAAATAAAGACAGGAATTCTAGCCTTCGACTCGAAGGTCCCATAACCCTGATGTCACGATGCTCAACTCTGGTCCTCAGGAGCAATTACTCCTGGGGGGGCCGCTCCTTTCTGTGTTGGTGACAAAGTCTCCCTCATCAGCAACTCCAAGCAGCTCATGAGCCCTGAGGACAAGGCCACATTTTCACTTTCTAGGCGAGTTTCATATCTTGCCATAGCTGTCAAAGCCAAATGTCCAAATGTGATTGCAAAGGTTTACTGATACCGTTTCAAGCTTTGTCGTTCAAACGGGACTTGTCAATCAAGCGAGCACCTGCTTTTCCTTTCATCCTGCAGCTGTATTTTTACGAGGCGGGACTCTTTTAGGACCAAGTTGAACTGTTGCAGCTGTTCTGCCTAGCCCTTAAATGTTAAGTGTGTTGTAGGCAGACCGTGCACTTGCCTGGCTTTTTAAACACACATCACCACCACTGGGCCATCGCTCTTCTCACCATCATCGTCACTATGCTGCTCGTCTCCGAAGCTTTCTGTGTTCAGAGTGTTTTCACACACACTCTCTCGTTTGATCCCCACAATAAATCTTGAAACACTGCAGAGCAGCAGTGAGCCAGGCTTTCACTGGGGAAGCAACCAAGATGCAAAGAAGTTGAGACTCAGCCACAGGACAGCACTGGTTCTGGGCAGAAGGAAGTCTTAGCTCCTGGCATTAATTTGGATGCCCCCGTAGAGGGTCTGATTTTTCGAACCACACATTCTGACCTGCAAAAAAAAAAAAAGAAGGAAAAAAGTAGGCTTTTCTCATACAGCTGCACTTGACCTTTTATTCTGCCCAATGGTGAATATTTTAATCAAATCAAAGCAGTCATTTCCAGGTTTTTCCCCTGTGGTCATTTCAGATTTAAACCCAGCCGTTCGGGATGCCCTCACCCCCACCCCAGGGTGGCACCCATCTTTGGAGGCACCTGTCATTTTAGAGACATGTCCAACTTCATCACCTGTTTTGGAAGGTGTCCCCTCTCTATTGAAATGTCCTGCTGCAGGTTTGCTGTGGACTCTCCTCCACTGGAGGCAGTAAGCTCAGTTTGTGCCCCCCAAATGCGGGGAAGGGCAGTGTCTCCAGGCAGAAGGGACTTGTTAAGAAAGTTAAATCACAGACATTAATAGCAACATGTCACCCACCTACACTAAAAGGTCAACGAGGATTTAACCTACTGTGAAATAAAATAGGATTTCAGAGGAGAAAGTATTAACCTTGGGGTTAACTTTAGGAGGGCTGGATGAGCTTAGAGGAATCCCCGACAGGCCATCTCATGTTGAGCCTAATGATAGGAATAACGAATGGACTAGTTGCCACAGTGCCAGCCCCACGTCTCTGCCAAGCGCACTTCCATAGTCGAGTCATCTTTTCGCCAAGAGGCCGTTCTTATCCAGGTCTCACAGGTGACTCGAAGAGACTTGACCAAGGTCCCGCCCAGAGGAAGTGGATGAGTCAAGATTCAAACCAGGTCTGCCGAGCTGGGCTGGTGCCTGCCTCAGACTTTGGGCCTCCCTCCTTGAACTTCCAAGACGCGTGGGCCCCGGAACCCTTTCCAGTGGTCTCTGTCACAAAGGGGTGAGCGTTTTCTCTCCCTTGTACAGTAACTGCTGAAAGTATCACACTTTCAAGGCGGAAAAGGTATCTGAGGCATTTTAGTGCCTCTTTTTTGTGTTAAATTAATCTTGAAATAGAAAAGTGAGGAACGTGCAGAGCGCTTATCACAGCCTCACACACACCCTCCCCCCCGCCCATCACAGGCTGTGGTAGGAGCGTCAGGAGAGACGTGGGAAATGGGAAAGAAGAAACCAGCAGTGCAATTTCCAGGTCAGATTTTCAGGACCCCATTTGGTTCTTAAGCCTTAGGGACACAGGGAAAGTTTATGGAAGATGCCAGGAGTTGGGCCTCACCCCACAGCCTTCTGTTCTGTAGCTCTGGGGTGAGTGAGAAGTTAGGTTTTTGCTTTTTGGTACTTTTTTTAGACTTTATTTTTTAGAGAGGGGAGAGGGGCAGAGAGAGAGGGAGAGAGAGAGAATCTTAAGCAGGATCCATGCTCAACATGGCAGGGCTCCGTCTCATGACCCAGAGATCATGACCTGAGCTGAAATCAAGAGCAAGTCGCTTAACCAACTGAGGCACCCAGGTGCCCCACAGAAGTTAGGTTTTTCACATGCTCCCCACTGACACTTTGGTGCAAGAGATCTACAGACCCTGCCAGGAACAGCTCCGAGGCCAAGCTTCAGGGTGACTCTAAGACTTTGAACCGGCTTCAAAGCAGCTTGGAGTCTTGGGCTCAGGAGACCTTCGGTCAAGTTCAAGCCTCATTCTAAGCTAGTCTGTGTAACTTCTCTGAGCTTCAGGGATTAACCAGTGTGAGCACCTGAGCAGAGTGAACTCACAGGGGAAATTTCATCTAGTTCACTATGGCCGGAACAGAGTGGCAAGAGATTATGCTTCCAGCGTGGGTGGGGCCTTTTCAACCTCTGGGAGTCTGAACTTCTTGCTTTTTGGCAGTGGGGAGTGCTGAGAAGATCTGGAGCAAGGAATGATGGGAGTGGGGGGCAGGAAGACAGGTCAAGAGGCTGGTGTAAGAGACTAAGCAGGGATGGACAGTGGCCTGACCTGAACAGGTAGCACCACAGATGGAAAGCAGCAGGTTGGAGAGGTAATAGGGAGAGGATGAAGTCAAGGTCTTAGAGACTGACCCAGTGTAGAAGAAATCTGGGCACCCCTCCATGCTTAACATCCAAAGCAGTGTCCGGCACATGGCAGACATCCCAAAATAATTATTGGATGAATGAACAACTGAATGAATTATTGTAGTTCCAGACCCCATCTGGTTGTGGGGAACAGATGAAATCCTCATATGAAAACATTAGAAATGTGCATACATTCAGAAAGTGGTTCAGCTACTGAAACAGTGTCCCAAAATGGTAATGGCTACAACATTACAGAAGATTCTCTTTATCTCTCATGCAGCAGGCTGCCTGAGCATATGGAGCTCATAGGGCAGTTTCATGATCATCTGAAACCCAGGCCCCTTCTCTTTTGGTCTTCCATTGTCCAAACTTAGTTTCCATTTCATGGCCCAGAATGGCTGCTCTCACTCCTGCCATCACATCAGCACCCTGTCTTCATTTGACCTGTGTGGGAGCCAGTGGTAGAGGAGAAAGGGCATGTACTTCCTTTAAGGACATGACCCAAATGTTGTAAACATCACTTCTTGTCATTTATTATCGGCCAGTGTTCAGTTATGTGGCCACACTCAGCTGCAGGAGAGGCTGGGAACTATAGTCTTATTCCAACACTCGTCTTCCCAGCAAGAACATACAGGTTCAATTTCTAAACTGAGGAGGAGCACAAATACTGGGAGACAAGTAGTCTGCCATGGTATTCAGCATGTGAAGGTCCTTGAACAAATTTTAACACTTGTTAAATCTGGATGGTGTCTCTACGGGTGTTATTAGATCATCGTCTGCACTTTATGTTTGAAACGTTTCATAATGACACAAAGTGCTACACAGATGGGAGCACCCGGCACCATTTCTCTCTGTCTCCACAAGTTACCCACCCTAGTGCCGAGGCTCAGTTTACTCACCCCCACCCTGGGATCGTGGTGAGGAGTCTGTGAAAGCAAAGCAGTGCCCGTCCATGGGGATTTGTACACTTGGGCTAAAATGGGGACCTCACAATATTGGGACTGTAAATAACAGAACCTCTGATGCAGAACAACTTATAAAAAGAGGCATTTGTGTTATTTAACCAGAAGTCTGAAGAAGGGCGCTGCGGTTATTATATCAGCAGCTCACTCACATTAGGGCCCTGGTCAACCGTGTGATTCTCTAGACCTCTCCCCACGGTCCCAAAATAGTTGTCACAGCCCCAGATGTCATCTGTTCAGACAGCTGTATCCACCTCAGCACTATGAACACTGGGAGTGGATCACTCTCTTTTGGGGGGCTGTCGTGTGCCCGGTAGGATGTCTAGCAGCACCCTCCACCCCGCCCAGCCTCTGCCCACTGGAGGCCACCAGCAGCCCCCACCAGGAGCCCCCACCACCAAGTTGCAACCACCGAAAATGTCGCCAGACATTGCCCTATGTCCTCTGTGGGACACAGTCACCCCCAGGTGAGAACCACTGGTCCAAAGTAGGAATGAAAATATTCTCTTAATGCAGCTTACTCCTTCTTCAGTGAGGAAAGGACCCCCTCACCTCCCACTGGCGGGCAGGCCACGTGTCAGAGCCCCGAAACGGAGCACCTGTCGTCTCTGCTCTTCTAGGAGGAGGTGGTCCCGCCACTGGAGACACAGGAGGGTGGAGATGGCTGTCCTGGGCATGCCCAGCAGTGTCTGCAGCAGGGGTCTCCACAAGGGGGTCCAGGCATCTTTCCCCTCGTGGTTGGGGGTGTCTCCCGGGGTCGGCCTGGCTTGCAGGAGCCACCGCAGACATCTGTGGGGAGCTCAGCATTTGTCAGGCGCTGCATTAAGTCCTTTACCCACATCGACATGATGAATGGTCGCCTCACTTCTGTGGAGACAGATTATTTCTGTCCCTCCTATGGAGATGCAGAAATGGTGGCTGAGAAAGATTAGGCCACTTGCCGCAGGTCCCCCAGCCCCAGAGGGGCGAGGTGGGCACCAGAGGCCATGCATGTTGCTCAGTGCCCCGTCGGGAGACAGAAACCACAGCAGCTGCGTTCATAGAGTTCATACAAAGGATTGCCGCCTCTGTGTGCAGATCTGCAGAGGCAACCCGAGTCTATGAGGGCACCGCAGGGGGAGCGCGTTCTGGGAGTGTTTACCACACCAGGCCTGGGGGATCCAGGGAAGGCTGCACCTGCCGAGACTTGGAAGCTTGGAGAAAGGTCCAAAGTGGGGCACCAGCAGCTGAGAAGCACCGGGAGGCTGGCTCTGGGCCTCCTGAAAAAACAGACTGCCCCTGCTGCGGTCAGACGCACTGGCTAGACGCTGGACGGACAAACAGACTGAGAGAGCTGGAGAGAGCATGCTTCCTCCATCCTTCGGGCCCTCACAGCTGGCAGAGAGGAAAGGTGGTTTTCAGAGTCCCAGCCTAGCGTCGCGGGGCAGAGCACAGAGGGGGCAGGTTTGGGGCTCGGGGACAATCCTTAGTAACCAGCAAGATGTGGTCTGAAGCCACATTTAACTTGCAAATCACAAAATGTGTTCTACTTTTATGCTGAATTCATCTGAGCCTTGATTCTTGTTTGTTTCAATTGTATGATTAAGAAAAGCATAATGAGGGGCCCTGGGTGGCTCAGTTGTTAAGTGTCTGCCTTCGGCTCAAGTCATGATCCCAGGGTCCTGGGATTGACCCCCGCGTCGGGCTCCCTGCTCCACGGGGAGCCTGCTTCTCCCTCTCCCACTCCCCCTGCTTGTGTTCCCTCTCTTGCTGTCTCTCTCTGTCAAATAAATAAATAAAATCTTAAAAAAAGAGAGAGAAGAAAAGTATAATGATTCTCCTCTCGGGTCAAGTGGCTGTGATCGGCGGGGCCCTGCACACAGCTAGCAGCCCTGCAGCAGCTGCAGCGTGGGTGGCCTATATTCCTGACGCTCATCGCCCACCCCCCGGGAATGACGTGAGGACAGGACGGCATAGAAGGGTCCACCATTTATCAGGTGTGCACTCAGTGCCACGTGCTTGGCCCCAGGGTGGTACCTGTGATCCTCTCGGTGTCCCTGCATAGTGAGGATGACCACAACCTTGTACAGATCAGGAAACCTCACTCCTTAGGTCACAGTTATTAAGGAGTTGCAGGGTGTGGCTGTAGTCTGACCTGCTCAGCCTCCCATCCTCCCCCACTGGTAACAGCACCTCTGTTTTTCTTTGTGGGGGACCTATTCCTCCCCCACCCTCAGGCCATGCAAGGTTTGGTTGGCATGGACTCTTCTCATCCCCAGCTGCAGGGGGAATTCCTGACTTCCACATTCCATCCCCAGATTACAGGGATTCAGCCAGGGGCTAGTTAGCACGTCACCCAGACAAGGCAAAGGAGACTTGGTCCTGCCACCACTCTTGAATTATTGAGAATGAGAAACTGGTTCTTTCTGTTGGACTTAAAGACATATACATGGAGTATCTGGGGTTACAGGAAGACAACCTGTCAGAGTATGAAACCCAGGAGTTGGGGTCGGGGAGAAAGGAAGGACCAAAAGAGAGAGAGGGGAGGCAGATTCTTGATGACATCATTTGTAATGCTGGATCCAACCCTACCTGAAACCATCACTTCCCACCCTAGTTTTCTCAGTTACGCAAGACAATAAATTCTTCACTTTGCTTAAGCCAGGTAGGGTTGGCCTCATACTTAATTGAACTTCACTGTCTCCCGACTGCTAGCCAGATCTTTTTTCCAGGCATGTCCCATGTTCTTTCCACCAAACCAAGCCCCTCTCCCCCCAACTCTAGATGGGTTGAGCTTAGATTGGTCTAACCTACCAACTACTGAACTTCTCAGGAGTTGCCAACCTGGCCTCTCATGTGACAAACACTCAAGATTCAACCAGTCCCACTTCTTTTATTCTCCAAAAATAAAGATTACCTACAGATGCCACTTACCAAATTACCCAGAAATCCAGTGTCACCCTCTGGGCTGTCTTTCTCTCTCCCTCTCCTATCCACAACACATCCCTGGATTGTCTGTGAGTGCTGGAACACAGGAGGAAAGCATCCTGGAAGAGGGGGTAACTGAACTGAGTTTTGAAGAGTGCGTTTGTGTTATTCTATCAAAGAGAGTAGGAGGAGTGTTTTCCAGAGGAAACATCCACCTGTGTGAAGGCAAATACACAAGATAGAGCAGGGCAAAGGGCTTGGAGTTTTATAGGGGAGTGCAGGGAGCTCCAATAATGTTTATAAAAGATGTTCCACTGAAACATCATGTAGAGAAAAGTGTGCATATACCTGCACATCTGGATGAATTTCACCAAGAGAACACATTCATGTCACCTGTGTATGGATCCAGAACCAGAGCACAGTCAGTATCCATAAAGTTTTCTATCCCTTCCTGTCTCTATGTGTCCCAAAGGCTAAGTTTTCTTCTGACTTCTCATATCCACATCATGGCTTAGTTTTGCCTACTTTCAAATTTGTAAAAATAGGATCACATCTGTCCTCTCTTGTCACTGGCTTCTTTAATTCGACATTGTGAGGTACATCCTTATTATTGTATGTAGTTATGCATTGTTTACTCCCAATGCTGTCGTGCAGGGCTCAGCAAACTTTTTCTAGAAAGGGCCAGAAATAGTCAATACATGAGGCTTCTCTGGCCATTTGATCTCTAGCACAGTGACTCAACACTACTGTCCTTGTGTGAAAGCAGTGGTAGACAATATTTAAACCAATGCCTGGCTGCGTTCTAATAAAACTTTATTTACAAAAACAGCAGCCTGGATTACAAACATGGACCTGTAGTTTTCTGACCCCTGCTGTAGAACATTCCAGTGTGTGAATATACCACATTTTATTGATCTGTTCTGTTGATGAGCTTTGGGGTAGGTTGCAGTTTGAGACTATGAATAACGCTGCTATGAACATTCTTGTACATGTGTTTGGTGAACAGATGTTTGCATTTCTGTTAGGTATGTTCCAAGGAGTAGGACTGCGAGGTTGAAAGTTATACATATGGTCAGCCCCGTAGCTTTGCAAAGTGGTTGTCTCCAATTTATGTCCCCCCTGTCCGCAAACAGCAATGCCTGGGCTTCCAGTTGTTCTACTTTCCAGCGCTTGGTATTTTCACATGAACCTTTCCAGTGGGTGTGTCCTGGTATTGCTTTATGGTCTCAATTTGCATTTCCCTGAGAAGTCATGAAACTCAGTACCTTTTCATATGTTTACAGCCATTTGGGGTAGCTTTGCAAAGTGCCTGTTGCAATAACATGTGTACCTTTTATATTGGCATAAATCACGTCCTGCCCTGATGATAAATCTGGCAGCTTCCTTTGAAGAGTTTGGTTTTTTCTTTTCTTCTCTAAACTTGGGAGTCTTCAGGGGTCCATGTTCTATATATGTTACTAATTTGTCTTTAATTCCAGAATCTACTGTGAGATGTTAGCCCACTAGGAGTTTGTTGAAGTCCTCTTCCCTTAAGGAATTTTGATCTTGTGTCTTGCCTATATAACTACTGTTTTGAAATGCAGAACCCTAAGGAGCCTAAACTGTCAGAGATTGGGACCTACAAGAATTTAGACAGTGGGACCCTTTCTGGGCTCAGGCGAGGGCGTGTGATGGTGTGCACTGGGGTCCATGACTGAACCAGCCCAGGTATCTGAGTGTAGGTGTGAGCGGTACTTGATGCCTCTATCCGCCCCTGTCTTTTTCCTCAGGACCCTGAAGATCCTCCATGAGTTACAATTTATAGTTATAAATTGTAAGAGTCACAGGGGAGAAAAACCTTCAAATGGGGCAGGTTGAGAAGTAAATCTGTCTGAGGAGGGAAGATTAGTGATAGTGATTATCATCTGGCAGATTCTGAAACAGACTACCGTGTGTGTGTGAAAGAGAGAGAGAAGAATATGACGGTTGGCTGTGGAATAACAATGGCTTATGTAAACCACATAAACCTAGCTGCATTGAGGTCCAGCGCAGCAAATAGTCCCTGTAAAAACAAAAAGAATGTAGCAACCCCAAATTCACTAAGAGTCATCTGAATATACATTGCAGCCTTTCGAATAGCTTCCCAAAAAAGGGACCCGTGGATAATACATATTAAAACTTCTTTTTACAATCCTCCTTTCTACAATATACAACAGCTGCCATGAAGTTATTTTCTCCTCTTTATCTCCCACATTTAAACAAAGTGAAACAAACCAAAAAACTCTGTCTAATGCAACCTTCTTGGGCTCTCTGATTTTGATCCTTCCCTTATTTCCCAAGTCTGTTAGAAGTCACCAACTGAAGTTCTCCCAGTTCCCACTGGAACCCCCACTAGCCCTTCCTCAGCTTATCTCCCTTATTATTTTATTTTAAAGATTTCATTTATTGATTTGCAGAAAGAGAGTACAAGCAGGGGGAAGTGGCAGGCAGAGGGAGAAGCAGGCTCCCCGCTGAGCAAGGAGCCTGATGCGGGACTCGATCCTAGGACCCTGGGACCATGATCTGAGCTGAAGGCAGACTCTTAACTGACTAAGCCACCCAGGCATCCCTCCCTTATTGATTATTGCATGCAATTAAGAAAAAGCTCAGTAGCCAATCAGACAAGATTCCTTCCCGGAGTGGGGAGGAAGAGAGCAAAGGCAAAGCCAATAGAATTTTCTTTAGGGTTTAAGATAAAGGAGGCCATGAATACCCTCATGACTTCATATTTGTGTCCTTGCAACCCTTAGATTCTTGGTCCATGCAAGTATATATCTTTTGAACCTTTAAAAACAAAACAAAACAAAACAAAAAACCAAGTTACTTTTAGGGAAAACGGGTCTCTCTGATTTGATTCTTTAGAGTAAGGACACTGAGCCCGCGACTATGATGGGAACTCATATTTGAGGCTTCTACTTCTGAAGACGAATCATGGAGCAGGTACCAAGTGCCCGAGGTCTTTACTGAGGTTGGCCACGCAGGCACTCTCTGCCCCACATGTACCAAATTTCGCAGGAAGGAAGCATGTGTTCAGCAGAAACCGCATGGGGTGCACAGTGTGGGCGCCGTGAACCACTCGCATCAGGGAATGGTGGGAACCCTCCTGAAACCCACCTTCTCAGATGCTCTCCTTTGAAAGGCCTGCTTTCAGGGCAGCCAGGCCTCCTATGGTAACCGCGTGTGCACTGTGAGAAAGAACCCTCCCAGCAAGCCCTATGAAGCTGTCCGATCATTCTCCCCATTTGGAGGAGAAGAAACTGAGGCTCAGAGGGGTGGAGAACTTTTCTACTAAGAGCTAATAAGTGGTAAAAACTAGAAGGAGACTATGTTTTCACCAGGCCACACTGCCTCTCAATTATTTATTTCAATTTGTAACTACTTAATAGCCCACATCTACTGAGTCTTTTCTATGGGCCTGGCACTGAGTTAACAGTTCATTGACACCTCACTTTATGAGATCTTCTGGTAACTGTTATCTCCGTTTTACAGATAAGGAAACTGAGGCACAGAGATACTGAAAATTGAACACTGGGTCATAATAATCATGGCCATGTGTTGGGTGCTTTTTAGGGCCAGACACTGCGGTAAGCATTTTATGTGTTCATTAAGTCTTCATAATATCTTTCTAAAATGGACCTATGGCAGCTCCAGAATTCAGGGGTGGAAGGGAGCCAGGGATAGCAGTCTGATTGGAAGGAAGTTTAAGGTTTTCTGTTTTTAAAGATTTTATTTATTTGGCAGAGAGAGCAAGCAGGGGGCGCGGCAGGCAGGGGGAGAAGGAGAAGCAGGCTCCACGCCAAGCAGAGAGGACGCTGGGATCATGACCCAAGCCAAAGGCAGATGCTTAACTGCCTAAGCCACCCAAGCGCCCCCAAAGTTTGAGGTTTTCTATCCTTTTATCTGACTGAGGAGATCTGATTGTCCACATCAGGAAGTGGGAGGAGGGGGCACCTCCAGGGGAGTGGGCGCCACTGTTGTTTCCAGTTTATGGCTGAAGTGCAACAGTATTAAGTAACATGTTTAAGGCCAAACTACTCCTGGGGGGCCCCCGGATGGATTCCAGTGTCCCAAGGCATGTTCCTCGTGTGTGTCTCTATCAGCTTTGCTGAGCGTCTTCTCCCTGGTGACCCCTGTAGAGCAGAGCTGAATTGGAGGTGAATCTTAATGGAGGAAAGCTAGCATGAGAAGGAAATCAAAAGTTCCAGGAGCCAAGGCTGATGCAGGGCTCCAGTTCCTGGAGTAGACTGCCTCCAGGAAAAGCGAAAGCAACTCACTTACCCAGTCAGGAAAGGAGACCAAGTGGAAACTTCCAGCCTCTGGGCTTTGAAGAGTTTTCAATGCAAAGTGTCCTGATCTGTTAGGTGGAGACAGCCCCATGTAACTTCTCCCTCATTCTCTCCCCCACACATACCTTTGCCCCACCCTGGCCCCCACCCATCAGAGAAGGTGACTTACTGGGGATGCGGGGCCGGGGGGATGGGGCGCTCCTTGGAATCCTTGTCGAGAGAGGAGGTGTGGACCCAGCTGAGGAGAGAACCTGAGAATTTATCCAAGCCCAGAGTGGCAAACCTGTGCCTTTAGCCGACTTGGCAGGGGCAGAGAGCAGAGAGTTAGGAGGCCAGGCCAACCAGAGAGCTCTCCAGGCCCCGCTGAGCCATTGCCATTGTCTGCCCTGCTTCTCTGCGTGCCCTGCCCAACACACACAGCACCCGTCCTGAAGTGATACAATTCGTGAAACATACCCTTCCCAGCCCTCTGGAGAAAGTCAACAACTGGGGATTTTGTGGATTCTAAAAAGTAATGGTTACTGTTATCCTGCTAATAATGCAATGTGATGTGATGTTGAGCTTGTTTTTATAGCAGAATTCATAGTGATCGAGAGCACCATAAAATCCGAAGGGGACACTTCTGTTACATTTTCCTGCAGTTTAGAGGGAAATTAAATTCGGCAGCAGGGATTGCCAATTCAGGCATTTACCAAGAATGCTGGAGGGAACCCTTGCAAAGCACGCGGGCTTGTTTCAAGGGCAAAGGTGATGCTCAGCAGAGAGGTGACTTCTGTTTTCTGTCTACCTTGAAGCCCCACCACCCAGCCGAGCCCAAGGATGTGACTGGTACTTTCCCAACATTAGGATTGTGAGGAAAACCGGTTGCCCCCTTGGCTTTTAAGTTCAGGCCAACAACGCTGGGCAGGTTGACCGGCTCTCCAGGCCTCAGTGTCCTAATCTTGCAAAATGGCACTAACCATGTTCCTAACACTGTGGTTAAATGAGACTATGGATGGCAAATGTGGGGCACTGTAGCATCTGGCACTAGCTGCTGATAAAGCTACTGGAACCATTAAGTCACACTGAGCACAGGTAGTGAGTGCAGCCCAAGGATGAAGGCAGGAGGAAGGGCTTCTGCATTAGCTCAGGGAGTCTGCGCCCACTCCCATCTCTGAGAGCAGCCAGTGGGTGTCTGCCACCACCGTTCCTTACCCGGTGGCCTTCCTCAAGCTTCTAGAATTTCCTTCAGGCTCGTGTGCCCCACCTCCACGCAAGCCACGCTTTGGGGAAAGATGACTCCACCCCCTTGCTCCAGCGGTGGGCCCTGATTGGCTTACAAGGAGCCGTGTCCATTTCCGCACAGGCCAGTCATTGGTTCACAGGCGAGCATGTGACCCAGGGGGTCCAATCAGGGTGCATCTTGTTTGGCCCTCCGCTCGCAGACCCGGGGAACGTGCCTACAGGAGAGTGGACCTGCTGGGGCCGCGGGCGTGTCGCCGGGAGCAGAGCTGAGAGAAAACACCTGCGCGTAGGTGGCATTGTGAAGCCTCTGGATCATCTACCTGGAGGCTTGAGCTTACCTGTACTTTCTGTTTGCATGAGACAGATCCCCTCAACTGCACCGGCCAGTTCAAGTTGCCTTTCTCCGTTATTCACATCTAGAAACATCCATCCGCGCTGCGCTTTTAGAGAAGCAATGATCTGCTTTCATGACTGCCTTGGAGAAGACAGTAACCTCTCTATTATCCTCTGCATTCACAGCTTCTCGCCAGTGTCTAGGACACCTCAGGCACTTAATCGTTGTTGAATCCATCGGACATGACTTACCCCGTGGAACTTGCGGTCTCTTTGAAAAATGAGACACGTGGTTTTGAATCTAAGATGTGAGACAAGCTGTGACCAACTCCCAGCGCTAGTCCTCCAGGCTGTCAACATTGTCATACTTAATCCTCTTTGAAGTGACCGTATGATGCTGTTGTGAATGAATGAAAAACCCATACGAACCAGCTGGGCTTTGGGGAGAGATTCACGGAGAAGAGGGGAGGGTTTTTCTTTAAAAGGTAAGTTGGAATTTTTACTGAAAGTAAGAGGCCCCAAACAAGGTGTTTGTTCGAACACTTTTGGTCCAAATGGGACAGAAAATTGGTTGCAAAATGGCTTAAGCAAAAAGAGACAGAGAGGGAGAGGGAATTTATCAATTCGTGTGAAAGAACAGTCCAGGGGCAGATTGATCCTCGGGAATGTAAATGTGAGCAGAATTCTAGCTTCTGTCCATCGCTGAGATCTGCCTTCCTCTGGGTTGGCTTCAGTCCCCTGCTCTGCCTGGGAGCAGGATGGTGACAGCAACTGCCACTAGTACTCCTCATGGGTTCACAGGAGGTGGGAAAGAGCTGGGGGCTCCTACCTCACTGGCCTACGGGTCTGTCCCGGAGCTAATGGCTGCGGCTGGGAGGTGTTATGCTTTGATTAGGTTAGGCTTCAGGTGCGTGCTTCGCCCCTTTGGTGCAGCCCCCTTGTCAGTCCCTGAGACACTAGGGCACTGTTGCCAGAAAGCCCGGGGTGCTGGGGGCAAAAACAAGGGCTGTCCACTGCACTCAGCAATGGATAGGAAGAGTGGAAGCAAAGAGGTGCACACGTTCTCCCAGCTCACTCTGCGAAAGGCCTGCCCCTCATCAGACCCTTGCTGGGAATACAGGGACACGTGAGAGACAGGGCCTGGCTTTGAGGAGCTCACAGCCCAGATGATAGGTGGGAGTTTTATTCCTGTGTGGCTTGGGATAAGGATCGGGCACAGTGCTGGGCAGGACCTCTGTCGTCTCCCCACTCCTAATCCCTTATCTTTCTATTCGGTGTCAGATCCCCAGGTCCCATCAAGGAGATGGAGGGGATGCAGGCCTGCCTCCAGAGCTCTGGAGGGACCCAGGGTGGATTAGGTCTCTGTCTTCCTGAGGAGGAAATGTAGCATCAAGGACAGGGAGAAAATTAGCACTCGAGAGAAAATAGTTTCTCTAGGTGATGCCTATTTTAAAGGTGGAGCTTGTTTGTTATACCTCTGGACAGCCCTAGAGCCTGTGTGAGGCCTGGCACATAGTAATCCGACATGCAGTCAGGTTGAACAAATAATTTCTTGTAGTTCTGCCCCTACCCCCAGCTTCTTTAGACTTCTAAGACTTGGCCTCAGGAGGTGAATATTGCCTTATGATTTATTTTGATTACAATGTGAAGCCCAGTGCCTGGCACATAGTAGGTGCTCAGCTGTTTGGTTTCCTGGTATCTCCATAAATGCGTGGTGCATCGTCAGTCTGCAGAAAAGGAGGGTCTGTATCCTTATAAGCCTTGCTATGGAGCCAGGACTGACCGATTCTTAAACATGCAGAAAAAGAGAGTGATGATAATGGACTTAATGATCACCGACTGAGCACCTACTGTGTGTTAGACTCTGTGCCGGGAACTTGACCAGTTGTTCCAAATCCTCCACCAACCCTTCAATATGGATATTATCCCCGTTTTCTACATGAGGCAACTGAGATGGGGAGATGGTGAGTACTTAGCTCATTCTTTTAGAGCAGGGATTAGCAAACTGGCCGGTGGGTCAAATCTGACCCACCACCTGTTTCTGCAAATAAAGTTTTATTGGCATATGGCCTCAGCCATTCATTTACATAATGTCTTCAGCTGCGTTCGCTCTACAACAGCACAGTTGAGTAGTTGCGACAGAGACCATATGGCCCACAAAGCCTAAAATATTTACTATCTGGCCCTTTACTGAAAAAGTTTGCCTGGTTTAGAAGAAACATTTGAATACTTTCTCTTTGCTAGGCTGGAAATCAGATGGGGTGGGGGGGAAGGCTTTGTAAAGAAATGAGACTTGCTGGGCTGGCAGAGGATTACTATTGCAGGGGTTTGAACAGGGGAGGGACAGGACTGCATTTGTGTTTCAAGACAACCAGGCTGGCTGCTGAGTGGAGAATTGTCAGCAGCAAGCCAGCGTGCAGGCAGCGAAACCTGTTAGAAGTCTGTTGAAATAATCCAGGCAAGAGGAGGCTGGGCGGGAAAGTCCCAGTGGGGTGAAGGATTTAGGAGGGAGAGTCAACAGGAGTTGGTAACTAATTTTTAGGGGGTGTGGAGGAGGGGGGAGAGGGAATCAGGGAAATACCTCCTATTTGGTGGGGGGATTAGAGCCATCATTCAATGAGGAGCAGGGAGGAGGAGGAGCAGGGAGGGGGAGTTACTGATGTGGGAGTCAGAAGCTGAGTTTGAGAGGTGTTGAGTTTGAGGTGCCTGTTGGGTGTCTCGGCCGAGATGTCCAGCTGGAGGTTGGCCTGATGGGTCTGGAGCTCAGAAGGGAGAGGCACGTGTGCACTGGCAGGTGGTGACTTAGGCATCTCCAGCAGAGAGAAGTCCACAAGCAGGAAGAATGAGCTGAACAGCAGGGTGCTCTTCAGACCTGGGGCCGAATTCTTGAAAACCCCTATTCTTGCAGCTCCAGCACGGGGCTTCTCCTCATGTCCTCCTGAGACCATTTCTTGAGCCTCAGGTGCAGCTGCAGCCAGGGAGGGGGGTGTCCAGAACCCAGCGAAGCCCAGCTCAACCCCCAAATGGTCGGGTCCTACTCCAGGCCACAGAAGCAGGGAGACAACTGTCTGCATAGAGTCAGAGATCCTGGGAGAGCTGGAGCCTGTCACTCTTTCTGAGAAGTTGACACCTGTCATGCTGACAAGGCCTTTTCTGGTGCCTCACACCCCCAGCTGTGTTTCTGCTCCAAAGCATGGCTCCAGGGAGCTGGGCTGTACCCCTCCCCCATAGCCATTTTGCTGGAGTCGTTTGCTTCTGCGGGCTCAGGTGAGTACTTGCCAGTTGGAGAGAGCTGGCCAGGACCAGCTGGCCCTTAGGTACCATTTTGAGTGTACAGGGCATCCAGGATGCATGCCTCATATATGGGCCTGGGACGGATGGCAAGTGGGAGGCATTCTGCACGCTGGAAATGTTTTGCACCTTAAAGAAGGCTGAGGAAGTCTTTTTCCTCTAAAGATATGACTGGTGCCTCAGATTTATTTTTTGCCTTGGAAGATTTCAAGGCTGCCTGAAACCCTGAGAGGGGGGAGGGGAAGCAGGGCCCTCAAAGAGGGCCGGCTCTCTCCCGGGCAGAGAGCAGCTCAGGAGTCCCTCCATCTGGGAAGATGCTAGTTTTCCTGGTCAAAGCCCTGGTTGACTTCTGGTCTAGTCTGCCTTGGAGTTTTGGCTGCCTTTTCCCCTTGCTAGTGGAGAATGTTGCCCCCGTGTGCCACAAACCAGTGTGGAGAAGGACGGGCTCTCACCTCAGCAGTTTGGACAGCTGAGGGAAGGTGGCCCTCTTTCCGCACCTGGCACACTCTGCCCTTGCCGCACCGCCACCCCCCTGCTGCTTCCTCACGTCTCTACTCACCAGCTACTGACTAATGCTTGCTCTGTGAATCAGAGCAATTTTAGTAGCAGGTGATAAATTCAAGTCCAGCTGACTTAAGCACAGAAGGGAGTTCATTGACTTGGAGCACTGAAAATTTCAGGAGTGGCCTCTCCTTCAGGTAAATATGGATGCAGGGGCTCAGATGATGTCTGAACTGCCTGTCTCTGAGCTCTGCGGCCCTCTGTGCTGGCTTTATTCTCAAGGCAGGCTGTTCCCACGCTGCGGGGAGATGGCTGTCAGCTCCAGGCTTTCATCTACTTAGCTTGGCATTCCCAACAGAAGAACAGCACCTCCTTGCTAATTACCACGTGGTGAAAGTCCTGGAATTTAACGTCTGCGGCACCAGCTGGAGTCACGTGACCATCCCTAGCCAATCACGGGGGCTAGGACAGTGCTGGGCTCTCATTGGCCAGGCCTGGGCCACGTGTCCTGCCCTGGAGCCAGGGGTGGGGGTGGGCTCCGTTTGAGCTCCGGGGACCGAGTGTGGGTGAGCGGTGGTTCTTGTGGGGGCCGTGGTAGGGTTGTTCCCCAAGGGGGAGTGCAAGGGGCAGGTGGAAATAACGGAGGAGTATTATGCTTGGTGCCTCTGAGTACAGTGATGTGGAAAGGTTGTGGACTTGCCCTCCTGACGGGAAGGAAATACTAATGGCGGAATGTTACAAACGAGGCAGCTCTCTACGCAGGGTTAGACCGGGTACTGGAGTCCAGTGGGGGTGAGGGGACAGGGGTTGTGCGTGAGGGGCTAGGTGGGGGGTGGGAATGTGAAGGGAACCAGCACCTGGGGAGGTGGGGGAACAGAAGCTCCAGAATGGGGTGGGTGAGGGATGGGCCTCCAACTTCCTCCCTCTTGCCGTCTTGTCCTCCCACCTTCCTTTCTTCCTTTCTTTTTCCTCCCTCCTGCCAGCACCGGGAACACAGAGATGGACAAGATGGAAGCGTTCCCTCCCTCTTAGTGCTTCTGCTCTCCTTGGGGGAGAGATTAAATAGATAAACGAGATTGTTTTCCAAAGATGGGCTAGAGCGCGTCTTCGAGGAGGTGACATTTGGGCAAAGACCAAATGATGAGAAAGAGCTGAGCCTGGGAAGAATAGGGGTGGGAGAGGGAGGGACAGCGAGCATGGTGGCCTTGAGGTAGCAAAGAACCCCGGGTACTGGAGAAATAGGCAGCAGCCCATGTGGGTGGAGCCTGAGGCTGGAGAAAGTGCTAGAGGTCAGAGTAGGGCTAGGCAGGAGAAGGGGCAGTCCTGGAAGGCCAGGCAAGATGTTTGGACTTTGGGGCTATTGGAAGGGAATTGAGCATGGCTGTCTCCTGGTCTAGATGCGGGGGATGATGGATCTGTGCTGTGGCTTGGGCCCAGCCTTCTGGAAAAAAGAGAAGGAAGAAGGATCAGTGTCATTCAGAGCCAGTTCTGTACCAGCTGCCATCCATCTATATCCCTTAACCTTCAGAAAGACCCTGTGAAAGGTCTTTTACAGATTTTACAGATGATGAAAACAAGGCTCAGCAAGGCGAGTGGCCCCAGGCCTCTTGCCATACTTTGTGGAGCTAGAATTTGAACTCAGGTCTTTTCAACTCCCAAACTCTTCCTCCTACATGAACCTGCCTCTTGCCACGCACATTCAAACGAGGCAGCAGTCCAGAGTGATTCATCGCTTTTCTTCCCTTCCCGCCGCCTCTCGTTTCCTTTCTTAATTTCCACATTTCTGCGCTCAAACAGGCTGGTATTTAAATTTGCCAGTAGCAGAGTAGCAGATGGGGGTGGGGGTGGGGGTGGGGGCAGCATTGGCCCCTCAGAGCACGAAGGATGGGAGGCTGAACCCCACCTGGCCGCCAGGGCTGGTGGGACCCTCCCCACAAGCCAGATGCTCCCCGCAGCTCTCGCCAACACCCCCCTTGCCCAGCTCCTGAAATGGTTTCAGAGTAAGAAAGAAGATCTGCTTCTCCTAGCACGTAAATGTCACTTTACTTCATGTCTTCCTTTTTTATCAGTGCACTGGGAAAGTGCCTGCTATCTCCAAAGAAACGGTTTTGGTTTCATCTTCCAAATGCCACCACAGTTGGTGCCGGCACAAGGCTTAATAGCAGATTATTTTTACAGCTTGTACTCTTCCCTGTCTTTGAATCCTGATACCATCTTAGCCAGACACGTGAGAGACTTAAGTGGAAGCTTGCCATCACAAACACTCCATATGTCCTGCATTATGTGGACTTACAGAACCCTTCCACGGACACCCTAATTCTGGGACTGGACACAGTGTCCCTGACATGGCTCAGGCTTGAGAAATTTGCTGCAGAAGAAAGAGTTCCTCTTTCACGTAGACATTTTGTAGTGCCTGTCTGCTGGTTTTTCCTGCCCAGTCACTTCTGAAAATGGGACCCTTAGTTCATACATTTGGGTGGGGATGAAATCCACCTCTACCCACCTCCCACCCCCTATTTCTAGGGGCGATCACATTATCCAGACCTAGCCAGTGGACATATTTTCTCCCTGATCTACCTTGGTGATTCAGACATGAACAGGAAACCCAAGCCAGGCCAGCGAGATTTGGTCTGGGGACTTATATGGGAAAAGAGTAGTTGTCCTGCTAAGAACTGGCTGAACGGGTAAGATGGAAACCAGAAGCTGCTGGCAGCCAGAGTTCTGGGGGAGAGTCTCCTTGATAATGAGGCCAACGCAGGAAAGCAGAGCTAAAACTTGGATGCGAGGGAGAGAGATATAGGATTCTAATGACATCACTTGGACATCTGGATCCAGCCATTCCTGAAGTTAATTAATTTTGGAGTTGATAGTTATATGCGTTCATAAATTCAGTTTGATGGCAGGATTACTGACTAATAGCTGTTGGTACGATCTTGGCTGCATAAAGCAGCCTTGTCTCTCAGTTTTCCCACACCCACATGTTACTGCAGAGGTACAGCTCATAGCAAGAAGGATGGGTAGGAGCAAGGCATAGACACCACTCCTTCTCACCTATGTGGACACCATGGGAGCCATCTCTTGAAGGCTCACCTGCTCTCTGGGGATCCCTGAGAGGGATGTTCAGAGTAGAAAGGGCAGGGCTACCTGCTGGGACAAAGTTGGCCGTTGGCAGGGAGAAAGATGGGGGTCACAAGAGTGAAGAGGCCTCCCATGGCCACATCCTTGCTTTAACACAGGGGCCTTAGTCCTCCAGTTTACACTTAGCAAGCAGCTCTTGTAAGTACTTTTGTTCTGCTTATTTCCTCCCAGAATTGCACTCAGACTCAGCAGATAGTTACTGAGGGGAATGCCAGGTACTGGGAATTGACCGACTTGGGTCTGGGTTCTTCCATCTTTGGCCCTTAGTAACTGTGGTGTTGAGCAGCGTCCCTGACCTCCCAGAGCTTTCTACTCCTTATCTGTAGATCATGAATAGCAGCATGACCTGCTTCAGAGGGTGATAAGGAGGACTTAAAGTTCAGCCCTGGGTCTGGCACACAGCAACTGCTAAGCATTTACCAGCACTACTATTCTAGAGATGATTACGTCCTAGGCCCTGTGTGTGGGGTGGGGGTGGATAAAGGTGGCCCAGGTTTTAGAGAGTTATATGAATGGATTATTTCTATGTTGTATAGTTGATGATAAGATGGACATAAGCCACTTGTACAGGCAGCTCTGGGAGCCCAGAAGGAGAGGTGTCTGATCAGTAGGTGGGATTCAGGGAAGGCTTCCTGGAGGAGGTGACCACTGAGCAGAGCCTTGAAGATTGAATAGGAGTTGGACCAGAGACTAGTAGGGGCTGATACTTAGAGGCATAATGTGAGCAGGAAGTGTGCCCAATTTGAGTAACTAGACGGTAGAATGTGATGGAACATGAGACTCAGAGGGTAAGGTTGGAGAGGCCCCTGGAAAGATGTTAGCAAGAGTTCAGGGTAGATCCTGCAGGCAGCAGGGAGCCTTGGAGGGTTTACTAATGAGGGAGCAGAATGGTCAGATTTGAGTTTTAGGAGTTTCTCCCACTCACTGTGCAGTGGGGAGATCAGAGGGAGAAGTCTCCATTGAGGGTGGAGGTTGTTGGGGGCATCTGGACCAAGTTAATAAGGTCCACTACCGGGCAGAGGTGGTGTTCTGGAGGGAGGGGGAGAGCCGAGACAGATGGGAGGGAGAGAGCTCAGCTCCACAAAACACCAAAGCATCCAGTTTCCCTCTGATTTTTGGTTCCCGTTGACTGCGAAAACATGTCCCATGTGCCTTACAGAATGATGGGTTGTTTACCAGGATCTCTAAATGCTGACATCATCTCTCCCTAGATGAACGTCATTTTTTTTTCAGCCCATCTGCCATAGCGGGGCATATTTTGCCTCAATCAACAGTTGGCTATTTTCATTTTTTTCCATCCTGAATGCCAGTCCCGACTCCTAGCTGTAGATCTGATTCTCTAAGTTCTTTATACATTAGAGCCCTGGACGGCTTACTAAATGCCCCCCCCCCCCCGCCGCCCCCTGTATTATCCCACTTTGTTTTCACAGAAACCTCAGGTAATAGCTATAGTGGATATTGTGTCCATTTCAGACACAAAACAGAGGAGCTGGGAATTTAACTGACTTGCCTGAGTATCTGTTAGAGCTACCTTATGTGTTTGGGTATTTTATTTCTGTTTTAGGGGCATGTGTTTGTTTTCTGTGCTAGATACTTAGGCATGAAATCACATTTTAAAAGATTTTTGAAATCCAGGGATGCCCCTCTTTTGTCAGGTGATAGATGTGGCCCCTCTTTTGCCCGGTGGTAGATGTAGCGGACCAGTGTTCAGCATCCATTTTTACCTTCCTTCTGCACTTGCCCAACTACATTTCCCACAGTCCCTTGCAGCTGGCCTTCTAGATGTTCTTTAGGTCAGGCCAGTCAATGGCACGCATAGGAGATGTGCTCTTCCCTTGAGGCTGTTCTCTGTGTCCTGTTTTAATATTAAGCTTCTGTGACCTTAGCACTTGCTCATGGCTGTGTGTGTTGGGCAGACTATGGGAGATGTGCGCGGTCTCATGGCAGAAGTGTATTTGTTTTGAAAGTGCACATTAAGTGCATATGCAGACACACTTTCATGGGCTAATGACCAGAAACTCTTATCCTAGACAAAACTGCTCGA
Source organism: Neomonachus schauinslandi (assembly GCF_002201575.2). Lineage (NCBI taxonomy): Eukaryota > Metazoa > Chordata > Mammalia > Carnivora > Phocidae > Neomonachus > Neomonachus schauinslandi. Next base: position 127,939,032 of record NC_058412.1, read on the forward strand.
GTAACCAGATTATACATAGTGCAAGAGGCTGATCGCTAGCTGTATCCGTGAGCACTGTGTTCCCACACAGTGGGAACCTGACCAACAGTGGCTTAAACAAATAGGTGTGTGTGGGGCGGGGGGTGGGGGGGGTTCGTTCTTTCACCACAAGATCCCCCGAGATAGGGAACTGCTGACGTTGATTCAGCTGCCCCAAAGGGACATGAGGAACCTGAGCTCGCTCTTTTCTTTCTACTTTGCTCTCCTTCGCTCTCTCATAGTCACAAGAGGACTCCCGCAGACAAGAGGTCATTCGTCCTTCCTGCGGCTTCCCCTGGTTTTTGAGAGTGGCTTTGTTTTGTTGCTCCCTCTGCTCTGGGTGTGGCCAGGATGGCCCCAAGCCCCCGTGCCCCATGTGCATCGAATGCCAACAGCAGCCAACCCCACAGCACTCGGCCCTGGGAGCAGCCTGGGTGGCCACACGGGTGCTGCTTGTGTAAGTGACTAAGGCCAGCACGGATGATGGCAGTTTTAGCGTTGTTTCAGGGTAAAAGATCCAAAGCAGCACAAAATGATGAAAATTCACAAGCCTCAAAATATGGTGATGAGGACTGCCGATCAGCCTGGCTCAGGTCTGGAGTCTGGATCTCGGGCCTGACGCTCACTGCTTCCTCCCTCTGGCCCTGACACGTGTGTAATCCGGTGCCTTCTCGGACCTGACAGTCACTACTGAGTGGCTCCTGTCCGTACCTGTCACCTCATCTGGGAAGCTGGGACACCTTGAACCACGGGATTTATTTCCTATGGTCCAAACCTCAGGGGGCTGTGGTGAGGCTTTGGTAGGATTATGCAGGTTCATCCCTTAGCCCCGTGCCTGACCCCATTCACTGTTGGAGGAGGAGCTGGATAGTCAGCCAGAAGATCTCTTATGTTCAGCGGATCACTGTTTATGAGAAACATTTACATATACCATCTTACTGAATTTAGCCCAGTGAGTATTGGCACCCATGTTTTACAGGTGAATTAACCAGGGCTCGGAAAGGCCAAGCAATTCGCTCCAGGTCACTTCGATCTGCAAGTAGCAGAGCTGGGACTGGAGCGCCGGCCTTCCTATCGCAAGCACCAGGGCCACGGATAGGATGAGGCAAGTGAGGCACTCTTTTAAAAATCGAAATCTGTACAAAAAGAATCCAAGGCAGATATCCACATGGCAAAATATCACAGTTTTATGTATTTATTTATTTATTTAAAGATTTTATTTATTTATTTGACAGAGAGAGACACAGCGAGAGCGGAAACACAAGTAGGGGGAGTGGGAGAGGGCGAAGCAGGCTTCCCGCCGAGCAGGGAGCCCGATGCGGGGCTCGATCCCAGGATTCCAGGATCATGACCTGAGCCGAAGGCAGATGCTTAATGACTGAGCCACCCAGGCACCCCAATATCACAGTTTTAAACACAGGATCCGTCTGACTGATTTTTCCTTTTGCTCAGATGCCAGTGGGGCTTGGCACAGCTGTGACTGACCCTGTCCTCCTTGCTGGTGGTCGAGGTGGCCCCAGCAGCCTCGGGCGTGCATCCTCCTCCACGAGATGCACACGGAGGCTGCGGACTGGACTGTCCTCAACTCCGGCTCACCTCCAGCACTGGGAGGAAACCCAGCCCCGCCCGATCACACACAGTGACAGTTGGGAAGGGACAGCACTCAGAAATGTTGGGGTGCTATTTCGGTTCTGAAAAGAGGCTTGGATTGAAACTGCCAGGGGGCAGAGCTTGATCCAAAGGACCCTCACTGCAGTGGTGGAAGATGGGGTTTGGGGCAGAGCCAGAATTTGGCCAGGGGACCTTCCTGATGTCACCAGGTTGGCACAGGGCTTGGAGGCTGTTGGCACCTGGGTCCTTGTCCAGCACTGATTCTCCAGAGTCCCATCCTTCTGCTCAAGGCTGCTTAATCTCTCTCTCCTCCTCTTCCTCCTACAAGGTAATCTTGCAGAATGTTTAGGGCGCTTACTTATAATTCGAATCTTTTTCGATCAGACCTGTCTATTTTTGTACCAGTAATGACTGGGTCTGTGCCTCGGTCCCACCCCACAGTGAGGAGTTCTGGGGAAGGAGAGCAGCAAGACGAACAAATCCCCATTTCCTGGGGAAGGAGCCCAGCAAGGCGAGATGAGGGGCTCCGGTAGACCTCCAGCTGTGCTGAGAACGTCCCTTTGTGCACTACAGCACAAGAAAGCAGCAGATTTCTTCTAAAATGTTGCTTCTCTGGGGTTCACCTTTCCCGTGCTGGTGGGTCGGGTACTTGGGAGCCAGGGCCAACCTGGCAGGGATGGCAGGAGTGGTTGCGCATCTGTGGGCAGTCCGCAGGAGCCGAGGAGCAGCTGGGCAGGCCTGTGTTCTCCATTTGTCACAGTCCCCACCACTCCCTGTTGGTTTACACTTGCGCTGCTCTCCTCATGTCTCTCGCCTGCCTTGCTGTCGCAGAATCAATGTCTCTCTTCTCTCCTCGTTGAGACTTAAGCCTTTTGCATCCCAGTATCAGAGCATCTGCCAACAAGGCAGGGGAGGGCGTCCATTAGCTCTCAGATCCCCCACATCAGCCTTTCGGTTATTGTTCAGCAATAATCCGGACCGGTCGTGGGGCTCAGACCTGGAACTACCTGCTGGCCCGACAGGGCTCTCTGTTTCACTCTTCCCTTAGTATCTGTAGCAGTTTTTACACACACACACACACACACACACACATACACACACACACACACACCTCTTCCTACTTCCCTAAGCCTCTGTTCAAGGAGTGTATTCCCTGCCCCACTGATGTTGGGCTTGACCTTGTGATTTGTTTTGATCAGTAGAATGTGGGCCAAAGTGACAGTGTGCCAGTTTTGAGCCTAGACTGTAAAAAGGATCACACATGTCCACTTGCCCTTCTGGTAGCTCCAGATTTCACCCACGAGAATAACAACCTCTGGGGTGGTTGCTGTTTTTCTACACTGGACCCAGAATAAGCACATGTAGAGAAAAACCATCTCAGGTTTTCTACATACGTTTGAGCATAAGAGTGAATTCTTACGGTATCCTGCTGAGCTCTGACGTGGTTTGTTACGTGGCAAGATCTGCCAGATACTGAGCTCAGGGCTTTTTGAGGTTCAAAAAACTGTGGCAGCAGTGAGCGTCGGTGGTACTGACTTGGGGCCAGATCAGCTTCGGTTTGACCCTGGTAGGATCTTGTACTTTTTCCCTGTGAGCTGAGGCGTGCTACTTACCCTCTCCCTCAGGAGTGTCCTTGTGTGATAAAAGGGTACAGTCCCCCCTACTTCACAGGGCTATTGTGAGAATTAACATGGATTGTATCTGAAGTACTGGACATGTATTAGGTCCTCCGTGCCTTGGTTTCCTTTTTCCCCTTTCTTTCCAAATGCTGCCAAACTGTTAAGTTTGTTTGTTTGTTTTTAAGATTTATTTGACAGAGCAGGAGAGAGCACGAGCAGGGGGAGCGGCAGAGGGAGAGGGAGAAGCAGATTCCCCACTGAACAGGGAGCCCGATGCGGGGCTCGATCCCACGACCTGAAATCATGACCTGAGCCAAAGGCAGACGCTTAACCGACTGAGCCACCCAGGCGCCCCCCAAACTGTTAAGTTTTGAGAATGGCTTTGTGAATCGCCATGTCACCAGAAGCCACTTGATATAAGCTTTAGATTTAAAGACGGCAGGCCATGGAGGGAGGCTGTCTTGCTCTAATTCTGGCTGCACCCTTCCTCGCTGGGCGACTCTGGGTCAGCTACTTGATCCCCCCGTACCTCAGCAGTAAATGGGTGCAGTGACATTTCCTAGCTCAGGGCTGCTGCAGGGGAAGGATTCTCTGAGACAGAGGAGTGGCGGGAAGGCAGGAAGGTGGTGCCCCTGGAGAGCACCCTGTAGCTACAGCCGCGGTTGCTCATGGTGCAGGACTTCCGCATTCCTGTCCCACCTTGTCTCCACGTCTCTCTGCCAGTGTTTCTCCAAGTAGGGATCCCGGACCCCCTACCATAGAATCACCTGGCTGGAGAAAAGGGTGTTGCTGGTTAGGGTTCGGACTCCTAGGCCCCATCTCTGACCCATAGAGTCAGACTGTCTGTGGATGGGCCATAGCTCCTGCCTTTCAGCCGTTGCCCCACCTCTGACCCAGGCTCCTCCCTGCCAGGGGGTCTCCTGACTGGCTGGGGGCACAGAGTCAATTCAGGACTCAAGTGTGAGGCACTCTCTTCAAGCCAGATCAGAGCCCCACGCTCTGTTTGTGCAATATTTTACTTTTGTCGACAGAAAGTCCTTGGAGAAGCTGCCTTTGTCTGTGCGCCGCTGGGGTGTTGGCAGTGACCCCAGCGGAGACCTGGGAGGGTTCAGAGAAGAGGCCCGGTTTCTGGGGCTGGCCACCCCTGAATCGGCAGCTGGGTTCTGGACACCCCAAACATTGAGAAAGGTTTTCACATTTTACACCGTTGGGAAAAATCCAACCCTGCAGTTGATTTCAGTGATAGGGAACACTAACTCTGAACCCCAATTACGTGAAATATTCTCATCCGCATTCCATTCCTCTCCTTAGTAATAAACTTGTATTATTTTTTAAAACTTTACTTAGGTACTATATTTTGAATTTCATCAATAAAAAATGTGTGGAGATTTTTTTTTAAATCTTGTAAATACAAATACTTAACATAATTCAGTTTTGCCTCTTGACGCACAGTTAAATATTGGCTCTCTGGCCATTGATAGAAAAAGTTTGATATTTTTTATCTACCCCCCCCCCCCCCGATCTCACTAACCGCTTGGCCCCTGTCCTGCGGGAGAGTCCAGGGACCGACCGGTTGTGGGACTCAGACCTGGAACTACCTGCTGGCCCGACAGGGCTCTCTGTTTCACTCTTCCCTTAGTATCTGTAGCAGTTTTTACACACACGCACACATACACACACACACACACCCCAAAATAAAGTGAGAAACGCCATTCAGAAAATGCACCGTCCCATGCTGGGATGGGTGGTGCAGCCTTGGGGGGGTGCCCCTTCTGCCCGCCCCACCCCAGCGCTGCTCCCCACATCCAGGCCCCCCTCCAGAGGCTCCTCCCAACATGGCTTGTGTTGTGGATTTGAGCTTTTCCTCTTCCCCACTCGCCTCCCCCCATGTCCTGGAGGCTGGAGTTTCCCACGGCAAGAGTAACAGAGCGAGCATTATTATTTCGTGCTATAGCTCAAGGCAGAAAGGGGACGGAGGCGTCCTAAGGCCTATCCCCACTGCTCACAACTGACCGACCCGCACCCAGTAAGACAACGGGCTGCTGCTTAGATTCTTCCATCCTTAGACTGGATCCTCACGTGGGGCTTTTCCCTCCTTTCTTTTCTTCACCTTCAGAATTGGCAGCTACCTGCGCCCTTCCCCCATGCCAGGACAGAAAGCAGGGAGCCAGCCATCCCCAGTGCCAGCCAGGAAAAGAGGAGGTGGAAGCTAGGGCAGGGGGTCAAGGGGAAGCATTGAAACCACTGAGGAGGAAGAGGGACACGGGGTGGAGAGTCCCCGGGGTGGCCCTATGGGCCCCTGAGGCCCTGGAGGCCCAAGCCCCATGCCAGCAAATGGATCCCCGGCTCCCCCACCCAAATCCCCATGGCCCTGGTGGACTCAGATTTGGAGTCTGTCATTTGACTCTGAGGTTAAGAACCAACAGCGTGATTTCAAGGCTTCGTGTACTTATTTGTTGGAGGCCCCGTGCCTGCCCACTTCCAGGCCGGGGCAGATGCTGGAGGAGGCCTGAGAGTGGCATGTGCATCTGGCCTTCCCAAAAAAGGGCGTGGAGCCCAGAGAGCATGAACTTAAGCAACAAACTATAAATGCACTGAATGCAGTTTTCCAAAAACATTAAAAGGAATCATGTCATAATATTGTCCTAAAATTTGTTTTTCTCACCTATCTTGAGTCTCCCGGTGAGTTCTGCTTCATTCATTTAACCGCCTTATACTTTTCCAGTTTTCGCTTAGTGCCAGAATTTATTCAACCCACACGTTCGTTGATGGATGTTTAGGTTGTTGCTGTGTGCGTGAACATGCGTGTACACCATTCTGGAACGTAAATCTTATGGGTCTAGATTCCTAGTAGGAACATTTTGGAGTAAAAGGGAATTCGTGTGTTTCACTGAAATTGATTCTGCCAAATCACACTTCAGAAAGCCTGGACTACTTTGTCCACCAAGTAGCTCCGAGTTGGCTGTCCACTTATAGATGGGGAAACTGAGGCACAGAGAAGCTCAGTGATTGGCTGATGTCACACAGCTCATGGGTGGTTGTACCAGTTTTCACACCCGGGTTCGCCGGACTGCAGGGCCAGACCTGTCTGCCACAGTGCGGGGCAGGGAGGTTGTAATCGGACACTCAGGGATACTTGTGGATGTGACGGCTAGCTTGAGTTTTCTCAGGAACCCTCGTGAACAAATTCAGAATTCACAAAACCGCCTAATGGGGGCTGTGATTCACATTTCCTCCGCAGACCTTTCCTTTTATAAGCACGCCCTCTGATGCATTTCAGAATGTGGTTCTGCAAAAGCCGGCTGTTCATATAGTTTTCCAGGAACCATTCCTGGGGAAATCCAGGTTCACCTGTGAGCTCGGGGGACACCACGGGCAGCCCCTGCCTTCATCCGTTTTGTTGATGAACATCCAAAGCAGAGATGCTGATGCCAACTGCCTAATGCAATAGAAGGCTCTTCCCCAGAAGGGGAGTGTTAATGCCAGGAGTGGCATTCGAGCGTAAGCTGGACGGGCAATGTCTCAGGGTGAAGTGGGCATGGTGCATGTGTTGGAGGGAGGGAGGCCGGGAAGAGAGATGAGAGCTCAGCCTGCAGCGGCCAGAGCAGAACGTGTTGTGTTGGTTGGTTTGGAGTTATTTTTTCTGTTCCATTTTCTTGGCCAAGAATTTTTATTAAGTGCAAAGAATAGACACTTACTGAGGTCCAGCAAAAAGACAAATATATTTGTTCATTGGGCAGGTGTTCCCTGCGTATCTACTCTGTGCCACACACTACAGAAGGTCAGTGAACCAGGCGCCAAATAAAGAAACAAGGTAGTGCTGGGTGCCGTGAGGAGACTGAGGAGGATAGATACTCATGGTGGATGGAGCGGGAGGTCGTGGGGGAAAGCACCTCTGAGGAGGGAACGTCTGAGCCGAGGCCCGAAGGATGAGAGCCAGTGTAGGAAATTTGGGTAAAGAACTTTCCAGACAGAGGGAATGGCAGGTGCAGATGCCCTGAGGCAGGAATGGACTTTGCGGAGTAGAGCAGCAGAGAAGGAGGCCAGTGTGTCAGGAAGGAAGGTTCAGGAGACCAGGCCCTCAGGGGCCTCAGCTTGGCTCTTCCCGGAGCACCCGGCAGGGCAGCTGTGTGAGGCTCAGGGGGGTGTGAGTGTTAGCACGTTCCCAGGAGGGACAGGAAGTTCAGAGGTGGGCCCAGGCTGTCTTTCTGCTCTCCGTCTGTCTGTAGCTTGTCACCTCACAGTGTGTCACGATGACCACCTGAGTCCAGGCTGGAAGGCAGGGCTGGGAGGATGCCTGCAACGTCTGTGACACCAGCAGGAATAGAGCCTCTTCCAGAAGCCGTGAGGAGCTCCGCCTTTCAAGCCCTTGGCCAGCGCTGGGTCTCGAGGCCCGCCGCGAGGGAGGCTGGGCGATGAAACCTCCCGCCTGGGGAGATCAATCGGTGTTTGTCACCCAGGCTGGACCTGCCCCACAAACGAAGGTTCTCAGAGCAGGAAGGAGGAGAGGACCAGCCCTGGGATCTAGTGGAGAAGAGGAAATCTCAGGCCAAGTAAATTAGAAACTGTACGTTAGAGGCCTGTCCAAAGTGCAGGGCCAGCCACACCCCTACCCACCTGACCCCGGTTGTTGGGGGGAAGGTTGCCGGTCAGCTCCGGGTGCAGGGATCTCCCATGTCCTTAGTGGAAGGGCGGGCAGGAGGGAGCCTGTGTTAGGAAAGGCACGTGCTCCCTCTAGTGGCTGCAAGAGGTGAGCCCTGCAGGCTGGGGGGAGCCAGGCTTGAGGGTTTGATCCATCAACCATCCCGGAGCCTGGAAAGGGGAGGACACCAGTGATGCTGGGACGAGCAAACACTCCCTGGGCACTTACAGTACGCAAGGGACCCTCCTGTGCAATTTACAGACATTAACTCCGATCCCCTTTACAGCTCTGCGAGGTTGGTCCCATTCACATTTCCATTTTCACGATGGGGTCCTTTGCCCAGGATCACAGGGACAGGATTGGACCTGCGTCCATCCCACATGGAGACTGGCTTCCAGCCAGTGGATTCGGGGACTGCAGAATACACCCTTAAATGTCCCCCCCCCAGGGGACAGTCACCCTGATCATGCATTATATCTCTCCACTGTTTTAACTGGCTTATTTAAAAATCCTTGACTAGGGACTTAAGGGATTCATGGAAATCCCCGGATTTGGATGCAGAGTGCTGTAGGCAGCTCTGCACACTTCCCTGGACAGAGGCCCAGAGCAGCCATCAGATGGGCAAAGGGGTTGGGGCCCAAAGAAATCAAAGAGCCTCTGTTTCTTATTATTTGGATGTCATGCTTCTTCTTCCATAGATTTTTGGAAGGGGGGTAGGGATGGAACTGATTAGAGGATGTTTGTCACAAAGGCTTGTCTGAGCCCTAATCAACTTGTGATGATCTTAGATTTTGCATAAACCCAGTTTTTGTTTAGCTCTGGAAACCTCTTGACGTTAACACCTAATCAGGATCCCTTGAGGTTGAGGACAGCCAAAGCCACCTCCCAATTTAAAAGAAAAATTTTGCTTTTAGAAGTCAAAAGGGAATGTGGAAATTTTGGTAGATTTTCAGTACTTGGGTTTAATAAAATAGTACTTTTCGTGTAAAGTTCAATGATTACTCATCTAAGTTTAGACAGCATCACGAGTCTAAGCTGGAGGAATCTATGAATGAATGGCTGGGAGCCAAATTGCCCCCTTGCCCTTTTCCCCATTCTAGAACAGGCACCAAGCAGCTAAATTATATTGACCCCAGGGCTGGAGTCGAGCTGAGATAACAAAGCATCTCCCATTCTTCCAGTTTCTGGAGAAGGTGGCAGAAACAAGGCCACCTCCACTTCAAACAAGCAGGGTCCTCTGCACAGGAGTCGGGGTGGGGGGGCATCCAGGGCCAGGGTGGGGGAGGGAGGATGAGGTTAAGGAAATTTCTCACCCAAGCTGAATTCTTGACCATGTGGCTTGGGGTGAGGTTGATCCCAAGCACCCAGCCCCTGTTCAAAGGATGCACAGAGGTCATTCCTAAAACAGGAGAAATGATTTTGAATTCCCAGCCATTGGGTAATAAAGGGAAGAGTATGGACTTTGGATTTGGTTTCTATTTCAGCCCCTTTGGAGCTGTGTGACTTTGGGTTAACCTCTTTGAGCTTCTGATTCTCCACCTTTCAGGTCAGGTTGATAATTACCTCTTTCCAGGCAGCCATAGGAGAAAGTGGGGTTCATTTAGCCGACACTGAGGGTGGGCCCCTGAGCACTGGGGGTCTGCCAGGCACTTGGGGTGCAGGGGACTTGAAGGTGCCAGTGCAGACCTCAGGGTCATGGTGTGGCATGTGGGAGACAAGGCGTTAGGATTTCTAGGGAGATCAGTGCAGGGGTCGGGGAACACAGGGCAGGGCTGCTGACCCCACCACCATCTGTGGTGGTAACAGAAGGGGTGGCCAGCGCCTGGGGGGCGGGTACTGTTGGCCGTTTCATCTTTGCAGCAGCCCTGTGATTGAGCATTGTAGCCCCATTCTGCAGGACACTGAGGCCCACACTAGCTTAGATCGTGCCCGAAGCCTTGTTGACAGCCGGTGGCAGCGTGGGGTCTCATGCCTTACCCCACAGACCTCCGGTCTGTCAGAGTGGGGAAAAGAGCATACAAGCAGGGGGAGCAGGAGAGAGGGAAGCAGGCTTCCTGCTGAGCAGGGAGCCCACTGCGGGGCTCGATCCCAGGACCCTGGGGTCATGACCTGAGCCGAAGGCAGACGCTTAACCCACTGAGCCACCCAGGCACCCCAAGTTTAACTCCACTCTTAACAGGCTCTAGAAAACCTGTTTTTCCAGCCCGACTGCCCAGGTCCTGGAAAGGCCCTGGGCCGCCTCAACATTTTGATGACCTCCTGAGGCTCATGCTCCCGGAGGCACCTCTCAGCCCGCACCCTGGCTCCCACGGACCTCACTGTGTTGAGAGCCGTCCTCCTGCCCCGGCAGCCAATGTTCCCAGTTGCATCTCTCATATGAGGAGCACAGAAGTTTGGGTAACTTTCACACGTGCACACAAGACACTCTAGAAAGGCACTTGGGCACAGAGAAGGTTTGGATCAGTGGAAGGACTTAGAGCTCAGTAACTAAGCACCAAGCACTTCAGCAGATCTTTCTGCCGGGCCTGACCTCCAGGGTCCCTTCCTGCCTCCAGAGGCACCTCTGCGGCCATCTGGGCCCAGAACTGCCAAGCTTTTCAATTTTTCACAAAAAGCTTCAAGTCTAGATTTTGGATGAAATCTGCCCACTTGTGAGTATTAACATTCATTATTCTGATATTATGCAGACTTTTTCAGCTTTGTAGCCTGACAGCTTGTGACTTTTGGACAGAAACTCAGTGATACTCTCCCTGGGGAGAGCAAAATTGAATACCCACGTATCCTGTGACACACCAGTTCCACCCCTCTGGTTAGGTGCCTTGGAAGAAGCCTCACTCCCGTGTGCGGGAGCCACGCTGAAGGATACTCATCCGAGCGTTGCATGTAGACACGCGTAAGAGGGAAGCATGGGAAGCTGTCGGGTGTCCAGCACTGGGCAGATGGCGTGGTGCTTGTCACATATTTGCAGTGAAAAGGAACCGTGGCTACATTTATTACCATGGACTAATCTCAAAGGATCACTTTAAAATGAGGAAAGCATAGTCTTTTATTTACATAAAGCATTCGGCCTGACAAGTAATAACATGGATTTTTTGCGTGTCTATGTTCTGTCAACGTGAAGGCAGAGCTAGGAATGATGAGGGGAGTATTCAGGACGGTGGCTCCAGGGTGAGAGAGAAATAGGTGGGGGGGAGTTGCCCGTGAGGCTTTAACTTGATCCACCACAAATAGCTAGGCTTTGTTTCTTAAAAACAAACAGGGGACACACGAAGTGTTTTCTGGGATATGGCTAATAGAGTTCTTAATCTGCATGCTGGCTTTGCTTTGTGAAAATTCATCCAGCTGATCACATCATACATGTGCATTTTTCTGCACATATGTGATTTTTCAGTCAAAATTAAAGAACTTAAGTCACGAAGCAGATTTGATCCAAGCTGGGCAGTGGACCCACACCGTTCTCGTATATTCGTCCCTGTTCTTCGTCGTCGACTTGAAATCCTTACTAATGAAATTCTGTGCGCCTGTAAATGCTTGGCAGTGACCCCGCAAATGGAGATCACAGAGGTTTTGTCTTCGCGGCTGCCTGGCTGGGTGGCTGGGGGGTTGCTCTGTGAGGGCGAGTCTATGACAAACAGACATAGAAATAAGATCAGTCTGCCGCCTTGGACTCCTCACCTCCGAAAGGGGAAGGGTAATGCCGGCCTTACAGCTCTGTGGGGAGGCTCCCCAAGTGTGGACACTTGTGGGGCCCCCAAGGAAAGAAGGGTAGCTCCAGGCCTTTGCACTGGATGTGACGATGACGGGGAGCCAGTCCTCGGGAGACCTTCTCAGCTAAGTCAGCTCTATTGGGAATTGGCAGGGCGCTTGTCCAGGGAGAAGACTCTTCCTTCACACGCCTATCCCCATCTCTGGCACTTCCTTCCCTCTGATGGGAGTGGTACAGGCTGAACATAGCCCCCCCCCCACACATAACACACATGCACACACACTCACACATACATACACACACGTGTGCACATGCACACACAGCCAGTGAATTGATGGGAAGATGATGGCTCATCAGCATGAGGATGATGTCTGTTCTCCGAGCTCATCAGGACGAAAAATAGCAAGGAGCTCCAAGAGGGGGTCCCCCAGGTGTCATTTTGTTCCACTTGAGGTCATTTGGCCAAGTCTGGAGATACTCGGTTACGAGGTAGTTAGGTGCTTTTGGCATCCAGCGGCTGTAAGCAAGGGATGCAACTGAACATCCTATCATGCCCAGGGCACCCCCATAGCAGAGAAGGATCTGGTCCCAATGTCAGTAGAGCCCAGGTTCTGGCTTCTAGGAGAGGAGGGTGGAGGGGAGAGAATAGCAACTGCTTGGAAAAGCTGATGCATCCCGTCCAGCGCGTGCGAATGGGCTGTCACAGGTTGGAAGCGTCCTCTGAAGGCTGGCCTCTCCGGAGCTCTACCTGCAGAGCACCCCCACCCGACCCGCTGTTGTTCCCAGGGCCTGCCATCCGAGTGAGGCTGCGGAAGGAGTGGGGGCTCTCCCTCTGCCTGGACTGGCTGCCACGGGGCCGAGCTGGTCTGGGGGCCGAATCTGGAGCCCTTAGAAGGGCACAGGTGGACACATTCCAGTGCTGGCTTTCTCGCCCACTTGATTACTGACTTCACGGCCTAGCGAGAAATAGTGCATTCGAGAACAGTTGAGGGAGGAAGGCCCAGAGTTTAAAGGGAGAAAAGAACCAGGGGAAGATACCATCACCTCGCTTTAGTCTAGGATTCTGGAGTCCCCGGCTTTGCCTCACTTAATACCCACAGCAGCCCTGGCGGGGTGAGCGCTACCTGCAGCCCAGGGACTGGTGAGGAGACTGGGCCCAGAGAGGCAGGTTATGGCGGCAGATCCCGCCGCTAGTAACAGACTTGAACTTGGGCCTGAGACCCCAGAGCTCAGAGCCATCCCTGCAGACAGCGCGTCTCCGGGGCTGGACGTGGGGACGGCGAGCTCTGAGCATCCAGGCAGCGGGAGGAGGGAGCGGCAGAGTGGAGACGCTGTGGGGGTCAGCTCACATGTGACGCTCATCACTGCTTCCACCTCACCAAACCCTTTACACACACGGCATCATCCGGTCCTCCCAGAAGCATTTAGCGAAAAGCTAAATGTTGTCAGCTCCGTTTTCCAGAAGGACACAAAATGAAACCTACCCAGCGTTACCCAAATGGAGAGGCGCAGAGGCAGGATTCGAATTCCGGTCTCTGAAATCTAACTGGCCCACCACACAAGACTGCCTTCAGGTCTACGCTGCTTCTAGTCACTGTTGCCATGAGTTCGGGCCCATTAGGACGCAAAAGGCCTGGCTAATTCCCCTCGTATCTTAGGAAATGGAAATGCCCCCAGCAAATCCACTCTAAGGCCTCAGGGTCAGTGCCTTAGCTTTGGTGCTTCTGCAGAAAGCTAGCTGGTTTTAGATGAATTGGCTGTGTGTGTGTTTAAGGAACAGAGTTGGAATACTGTTTGCTCAGAGGGGTGTGGAAATTTTTCCAGTGTTTCCTTGGTTACATGTTTTTCTAGGGTGCTAGGGGAGGCTCCAACAAATCATGTTAGCAGTAGTATTTTATACATTTCTAAATCTTTAACCTCAAACCCCCTCCACCCAAAAATCCGTAGCACTGGAAATCGATCTTCATTTGGGGCGACTCTGTTAACAGCTAATTCCCCTCCACAGCGACCATATCCATCTTTGCGTGATGCCAGAAATAGAAGTGCCCGGGGTTTTGGTGGGCAGACGGAGGGAGGGAAAACCTCCCACAGACATATCGGGTCGGGCCTCCTCGGGGGTTGTCCTCAAGTCACATCCCGGACACAACCCGCATGATGTCACCCGATGCCACGGTGCGGAACTCCCCTCAGTGGTGTCTGTGGTCAGCCCAGGGCCCAGAAGTGTCCCCCTTCCTGGGCTTCAGTGTCCCGATGAAGTCACATTTCCTGGGCTGTGGATTTGGTTCCCGATAATTGCCTTGCGAACTGGCAGATGCAAAATAAACATTTCTGGAGCCTGGGGCGCACAGAGCTCTGGTGGCAGCCCACCACGAAGGCCGGGATGGAGTCCTGCAGGGAGGCCGGCTGGGCCCTTCAGGTGCGCTCGTGAGGCCCCGTGCTCTGCCCTTGGGACACGCACACCGCGAGGAAACCCGGCACGGCTGAGGAACCTGACCGGCTTGCAGGGAAGGAAGAGATGAGCGTGTGTGCCCGGGACCAGGCCGAGTGCCCTTGTGGAATGTGGGTTTTCCACACTCAAAAAGCAGATAGGGCAATGGGAGTGTCCCCCCTGCCAGGCCCAGCCATGAGTCACTTTTTCCACCAGCCCCTGTCCCCCCTCCAAGTCTGCTCTCTCACACTGCGGTTGATCTGTGGAGGGAGAGCCAAGCCTGGAAAGGGCAGATCCAGGGCCTGGGGCAAAGGGAGCGTGTCCTTCCCACTGGCCAGGTGCGAGTAGTGTTGTGGAACTTCCCCAACAAAGAGCTATTGCTGCAGAGGAATGGGCCTCCCTTCCCAAAGAGAATAAAATCCAAATTCCCACAAGGCCCTGCATAATGTAGGCCCTGCCTAGCACACCCCTCATGTGTTCACTTTCTGGATGATTCAGCCTCAAGTTTCCTCCTGCTGTTTCTCAGCTACCCTGGGCTCCTCACCCACATCTGACCTGAGGGTGTTTGCACTGGCTGTGCCCTCTGCCTACAGTGTTGGTCTCAGGTTTCTACCCAGTTGTCACCTCCTCAAGGAAGCTCTCCATGATAACTCTATCTAAAATACTATCCCCATAACTTTATTTTCTCACTCTTATAGGATTTTTTTTTCACTCTACAGCCTTTATAATTACCTGGCATGATGCCACATATTTGATTATTTACTGATTGTCTGTCTCTCCCTCACTAAAACATCAGCCCCTTGAGGGTGGGGATTTTTGCCTGTCTTGCTCACTAAGTCTGTTTTGGCATCTGGAAACTGGAGCTAATAATAATACAAGAGATTTGAGGTGGGTCTAATGAGATAACACAGCTAACAAATTTAGCTCCGGGCCCGGCACTTGACGCCCCTGCAAGAAATGTTAGCTTTAAACAGATTTGGTTGTTCAAGGGACCATCTTAGTCCATCCAGACTGCTGTAACCTGGAGTACCACAGACTGGGTAGCTCACAAGCAACAGAAATTCATTTCTCATAGTTGTGGAAGCTGAGAAGTCCAAGATTAATGCACCAGCATATTTGGGGTCTAGTGAGAGCCCACTTTCTCGTTCATAGAAGGCCATCTCCTCGCTGTGTCCTCACATGGTAGACAGGGCAAGGGAGCCCTCCAGGGTCTCTCTTATAAGGGCACTGATCCCGTTCTTGGGGGCTCCACCCTGGTGACTGAATCACCTCCTAAAGGCCCAACCTCCAAATACCATCACGTTGGGTATTAGGATTTCAACATATGAATTTGGGGGGAGGGATGGAGGGACACAAATGTTCAGTCTCTAATACCTCCCCACACCTCGACCCAGGACGACAAGTGTCACTTTACTTGGATTTTCACAGTCTGTCCAAATACTCAACTGTTTAGGTCAGACTTTTTTTTTTTTTTTTAAAGATTTTATTTATTTATTTGAGAGAGAGAATGAGAGAGAGAGAGAGCAGGAGAGGGGGAGGGTCAGAGGGAGAAGCAGACTCCCTGCAGAGCAGGGAGCCCGATGCGGAACTCGATCCTGGGACTCCAGGATCATGACCTGAGCCAAAGGCAGTCGCTTAACCAACTGAGCCACCCAGGCGCCCTAGGTCAGACTTTTTATTTTCCTGAGAAGTATTTTAATTTGCATGCCACTCACTAATGAAAAACATAGAAGTCTTACGAGGTAGATACAGTTATGCCTACCAGCTTTTCATGTTTAGTGCCTGTGTTGTCTAGAGCTAGGTGTATTAATTATTGCAGCATGACAAATGACCACAAGCCCAGTGGCTTAGAACAGCACAGGGAAAACAGTCTCACGGTTTCTGTGGGTCAGGAATCCAGCATGGCTCAGCTGGTCTGCTGCTTTGGCATCACCCAAGGCTGCAGTCGAGGTGTCTGCCAGGGCCGGGGTCTCATCTGAAGGCTTGACTGGGGATGGATCTACTTCCAAGCTTGCTCACATGGTTGTGTGCCAGATTTGGTACCTTGCAGGTTGTTGGATGGAGGGCCTCAGTGGCTCCCAGGCTGTTGGGGAGCTCTCTCGGTTCCTCAGTGCTGTGGCCTCCCCATGGTGCAGCCAGTGGTGTGAGCTGGCCGTGGGCCCATGAGGTTGCTTCATCACAACCAACAAGGGAGAGAGTCTGCTAGCAAGATGGAAGTTAGAACCCACCAACACTGACAGCCCGCCAACACTGAAGTGTTCTGTTGGTTAGACACAGGCTACTCAAGGGGCGGGGGGTTATCCAGGACATGACGGCCAGGTTGTGGAGATCATTGGCGCCATCTCAGATGCTGCTGACAACAGGGAAGAACCTGTGAGATGTAAGCAAAGGCTTAGTCCAGTGGGCTCAAGATTATCCGCTCCTTTAGATTGTAGTAAGATCCCTGAACCTGCCCACACGTCTGCTCAAGTCACCTCATAGTCAACCTTTGATCAGGAGGCAACTGGTCTCTCTTAGCTCATGTACCAGGGGACAAGTAGCACCACCATTGCTCAAAGATGGTTGTAAAGAACTCGTGTGACCCAACAAAAGTGGGTCTTTCATCATAAAGCTCTAGTGGCTGGCTGGGGTTGGGGCTGAGGGAGGCTGGAGCACTCTGCGCACGGAGCCAAGATCTCTAGAGAAGGAAGGGGCTCAGACATCCGACCTCTGCTCCTCAAGACTGGAAGTCAGGAAAACCCATCAGAGTGGACTCCAAAGCTCCCACCTAATACCCACCGGCAGAGAAGGACAAGAAACCCACGTTGGAACTCATCCGGAGGGTGGGGGCACCTGGCCAAAGATGGAGAGCCCCAAGGATCTTTGTGGGGGGCTGCTTCTGACAGGGCAAGTGGACGAGCTGGAATCCCTTCAGACCCCAGGAGACCTCCTACAACTGGGTCTGGGATCAGTGCAGATGGTGAACTAGGAGATCTGGGAGGACTGTGTGCAGCCTGTGTTCCACAGTGACCTCTAGTGGCAGCAAGAACTGGTGCATGGTCCAGACGCCCGATTCCGTTGTTTGGATGCTCCACTGGCCCCTTTGGGACCAAGTAAATGCCAGTGTTCTTGAACAGTAGGCGTGGTGAGGAAGTCAGAGGCTCAAGAGGAGTTGTCAGACTTTTCAATGAGGCGTAATTTATTTATTGAAGACACGAAAGCAATAGGGAAGTCATTGAATACTTCACAGGTCACAGAGATTTCTAGAATAAACCAGAGGTCAGCAAACTTTTATTTGAGGATCACATCATAAATACTTACAGGCTTGCAGGCCATATGTCTCTGTCCCAGCTAATGAACTCTGTCCTTGTCACATGAAAGCAGCTGCAGGCAATAAGTAAGAAAATGAGCACAGTTGTGTCCCAGTAAAAGTTTATTTACAAAATCAGCCAGCCCGCCGTGGGCCCTAGTTTGCCGCCCCCTGGAATAAACAGTTGAAGTCAGTCTTTTCATCTTCAAAAACCAGAAGATCATTTACTTTTTTGTGAAATGTCCTTTCCTCTCTCGGGCAAATTAAGTCTCATCCATGGATTTGCTAATTGCCCTTTTCTCCTTTAAATTGATAGAGGCTCACTGGTGGATTTACTTATTTTTTTCCTCCTTTGGATAAATGGAGGCTTATCAACAGACTTTCTAGTTGATGTTCCCTTCTTTATATAAGTGGAAAGTTATTGATTAGTTATTTTCTGCTTTAGGTTACTAGAAGCTCAATCATAGGCTTGCTTACCGTTCTTTCATTGTCAGGCTTGATTCGGTCATTTTAACGCATTGACACACACACACACACACACACGTACAAGCTTAAGAATGTACTACTTGTGGTCGTAAAAGTGAAGCTATTCATCTTCTGCTGTGAGAGTCTGGAAAAGCTTATGCATCTCGAACAGTATCCACCACCATTGTCCAAGAAGACACATGGCTTCCTAGTACACGGGCACTTCTCTCCTGTCTAGCCGCATGCTGGCCACACAGCTCAAGCTGGCATCAGGATTCTCCACTAGACAGTCCACATTCTCCAGCAGCCAGTTCGGAGCGGTTCCTGCCCTCAAGGCCACAGCCAAGTCCAAGGCCTCGGGGGCAGGTCTGGGGAAAAACCACCAAGTGATTTGGGAGAACCAAGGAGTCTGGGTCAAAGACATAGGGATTTCCTCCGACCTCTGCACCCCTCCAGACAGACCTGCCATTCATCCCGGGCGTATTTTTTCATAACTTCAAGCAGCGCTTTTTAACCATGATGTGTGACACCTGTAGGTATCCCTTACATGCTCCTAGGTATTTGATGTAGTTATTTGAAAACAGTGGAGCTGTGCGAACAGTCTTGGGTTATTCTATTTTAAAGTACATCAGATGAGAATTAGCCTTCAATTACTGTCTAACAGTTTGATCAGAGAAACAACTGGAGGGATTTATCAAAGGGATTTGACATTATGCGGAGTTGGGAGGTGGTTGGACAGCCTCCGTGAGCCTGTTTCTTTTGAGTCTGGTGCTGGAGACTCAAGTCAGCAGGGCAGCCACCAAGAAGGCAGGGTGAACGAGACGTGGAGGGGATGAGGACAGCCCGGAGCCGCAGGGACAGGCATCCTTTATTGCAGGAGAAAGGTGGCACCTGCCTGGGGTTCAGAGGACTTGTAGGAGCTGGAAGCTGTGGGGTGTCTGCTGCCCCCGTGCCAGCCAGGTGAGCCATTAGAGCGTCGGTGAAATGAGCCACGACCGTGCCCCCACACCCCACCCTCCAAGCATAGAAATAGTGTATCTGCTGCTTCTACCTTCCCAGTTCTTACCTACAATGTCTCCTGTGGCACATGCAGCCAGAAACTCTACAGGGGGAGGAATTCTGGGAATTCTAACTCCGCTGAGTTGACACAATCCAAACCCACCACAATCACTACATTAAAAAGTAAATAGCAGTAAATGAATCGATTTGGGCTTTTATTAGAAATGTCATTCCTGGGCGCCTGGGTGGCTCAGTGGTTAAGTGACTGCCTTCGGCTCAGGTCATGATCCTGGAGTCCCGGGATCGAGCCCATGTGCACATCTGGCTCCCTGCTGAGCAGGGAGTCTACTTCTCCTTCTGACCCTCCCCCCTCTCATGTGCTTGCTCTCTCTCATTCTCTCTCTCTCAAATAAATAAATAAAATCTTTAAAAAAAGAAAAAAAGAAAAAAAAAGAAATGTCATTCCCTACCGTCCATTCAAATGAAACACACATATGAGGGGCGTGTCTGGGTGGCTCAGTCAACTAAGCGTCTGCCTTTGGCTCAGGTCATGATCCCAGGGTCCTGGGATCGAGCCCCACATCGGGCTCCTTGCTCAGCAGAGGAGTCTGCTTCTCCCACTCCCTCTGTCTCTGCCCCTGCTCCTGTGTGCTCTCTCTCACTCACTCTCCCAAATAAATAAAATCTTAAAAAAAGACCGCACATATGAAGAAGTTCTGATATAGTAGGAAAGGCTTGGGGGGTCAGAAAACCTAGATTCATAGTACTGTGTGATCTAGGACACGTTACTTAATCTCTCTGAGACTGCAGTGCTTCGCTTGTAAAATGAGGATTAAAAATATCAACTCATCTAGATAATATGTAAAAGATACAGCTTGGTGGCTGCATATAGTAGATGCTCAATAAATCAAAAAGGAATTCATCAAGGCACTTAACAACAGCGTGCCCTGTGGTGTGGTGCTGTTTTCAGAACGGACCAGTCCATCCGAGTCTCTCGCTAAACTGTGAATCCATGATGTCAGGGATTGTGATTAAATGACTAACGTAAAGGAACAAATGAGCTATATCCCTTGGTGCTAGGCAGAATGGGTGTGGCCACTCCCATTTCAATATAGCAAATTAAAGTTTAGTAGTTGATCGATTAAGTGGCCAAACCAGGACCAGACACTGACCTTCTGCTCTCTAACCTAGTGCCCCCTTAACCCCACATCCTTATGTCTCTTCGGCATATCAGAACATTCTGGGAGTATTACGAGGAGGTGGCTTTGTGTTCAGAGCTGTTGCTTTTTCTTTTATGTCCCCATAATTCTGAAGCTGTCATTCACAGTTGGCTGCACAGGCCCCCCGGGAGAAAGCCTTGCTGGAGAGGCCATGCTCCACCTGTCCACAGAGAGGTGTGTTCATTCTGCTTTGGCTGACTGAGTTCCACCTGTACTATTCATTCATAAAGTCAGTCAGTTATCCAACAAAATGGATTAAGAATCTGTTACGTGCCAAGCATTGTTCTAGAAACTGAAGACAACTGTGAACAAAATGGACGTGGTCCTGGTCTCATAATATTTGTGTTCTGGTAGACTGTGGTAGCCAGTCTCTAAGATGGCCTCAATGATCCTTGCCTCCTGGATTCACATCCTTCTGTGGTCCCTTCCCACTCTGAACAGGGATAACTTCTCTCTCTCTCTCTCTCTCACACACACACACACACACACACACACACAGGAATGATGGAGGTGACTTCTGAAGTAAGGTTGTAAAGACGTTGTGCCTTCTATCACGCTCTCTCTTGAATCCTTCACTCTGAGGGAATCCAGCTGCTGTGTTCTAAGCACATCAAGCAGCCTTGCGACAGGGTCCACATAGTGAGGAACTAAGGCCTCAGCCAACAGCCGTGTGTGGGCGCCATCTTGGAAACAGACCCTCCAGCCTCAGTCCAGACTGCAACTCACGAGAGACCCTGAGCCAGAACCACCCAGTTAAGCTGCCCCCAAATTTCTGACTCACAAAAACTGTAAGATAATGTTTCTTCTTTTAAAACTAATTTAGTTTTGGAGGAATTTGTTATGCAGCAATAAATAACTAATACATGGGGAGAGACAAATCATGCCCAAAATAATGGCAGATGAAGGATAAATGCTATGGAGAAAAATAAAGCAGGGAAGGGTGAGGTGGAGGGAATTGAAGTCTTAAGTAAGGTAGTCACTAAGGCCTCACCAAGAAGGTGACAGTTGGCTAAAGACCGAAAGTAGTTGAGGGAATGAACTGTGTGGAAGAGTCTCTCAGGCAATGAGATTAGCAGGTGCAAAGGCCCTGAGGCAGGAGCTTGAGTGTGTCATCAACAAAGAGCCTGATGTGGCTGGACCAGGTAAGGGGAGGAAGATGGTAGAAGATGAGGTCAGAGAGATGATAAGGGGCCCAACTGTGAGGCACAGAAGCTCCATGATGAGAAAATCATACGGCTAATGACCCCAGGCACGTCTCAGTGCCAGGCATGGCCTTTCCCATGCATTGCCTCCAATTCTTACCAAATAGGGTAGACACGCTTCCTATCCCCCCTTGCCATATAAGGAAACTGAGGCCCCAGAGGTTATCGAACTTGAGGCCACACCATCAAGTAGGGATTCAAATCCAGGTCTGAGGTCCTCAAACCTGTGGTCTTAATAACCACCTGGAATTTGGGTGGGAAGGAAAGAAGGGGGGGGGGGGCTTCATCCATTTCCCTGAGCAATCACTACACTCTTTGATGCTTTGTCCGAGTTGGGATCTGTTGACCCCTCTGTTGTACGAGGTAAGTATGCAGACTTCAGGCCCTGGATAGAGCACAGGCCATAAATGACCCAATGGGCTGGAATTCAGGATGGGTCCAAGGTTCTGAGGATTAGCAGAGTAGCTTGGGGGATCTCCAGCCCCAGAGCAAAGCGGAACCAGCCGAGGCCCACTTGGCAGTGGAGCGCGCCGGCTTTGGTCCTGGCTCCCCACAGACATGCATGAATCACCACGAGCAGCCCTGCGTGGTCTGCCCAGGACGCGCCGTTCTGCGGGGACCACGGCTCCCACTGGGAGCTGGGGCCAAGCAGGCAGAGTCTGTGGAAAAAGGCTGTGGTGGGGTCCACCCTGGCACGCCGCTGAGTTCTGTGCTGCCCCAGATTTGCCCGTGGCCTCCTGCCAGCCCAGTGGGATTCAGTGCATTGGTTTATTAAAAAAAAAAAAAAAAAAAAAAAACGAGTAGAGCACTTTTTGAGAAGTCAGAGGCCCAGATGTTAGGTTTTGCTGCTTTCCCTGTCTAGGTTATCGCAACAAGCACAGCGTCAGACGACACTTACTTCATGGGGACTGCATGCCAACGACTGCACCAATATGTACGTTATTTTTTCACATCTGGTCCTCCTCGCAGTCTTAGGGGGCAATGCCTTTATTATTCCCATTTTCCAAGTGACGAACCTGAGGCACAGAGAGGTTAAGTAACTTAACCAAGGTGAAGAGGGAGTTTTCACACTCCCTAGGCACCTCTCAGGTTAATTCAAGGTCACACTAAGGGGCACGGAGGGCACCCACTTCTCCCCACTTCCTCAGAGCACCCATTGTTCCATGTGGGGCTTCAGGTTAATAGTGTTAGTTTAGCATTAAACTAGTTTACTTTTGCTTATTGATGCTAACAATATAAAGTATACCAGCAGAGACTCTTAGTTGGCTTCTCAATATCCATTCTTCCCTTCTTCATTAACAAAACTCCGGTTTTATTTAGTGTGGCCTTGTGTCTAGCTAAAAGACCCCAATACCACCCCTGCTTACAGCGAGAGGCAGCGAGGAAGATAGAGGCCAAAGTCACCAGATGGGGCTTTTAAAAAGGCTCTTAATGAAGAGTTTAGTCACTCACTGGAAGGTGAGTCCTTTTGGTCCTTCCTCCCTTTGCCTCCTTTTCCCTGCTCAGAACTTCAAAGTAATGGCTGGATCCCTGGCAGCCACTTTGGACCATGATTCATCATTGAATATGGAAGCTGTATGCTGCGGGGTGGTTGAGCAGGAGGCTGGGATATTACTGGCATCATGGCACCACCACATCAGCCCCTTACTGCCTTCTACATGAAAAGAAAAGGAGCCCTACATTTTTTAAAAACTGTATTTGGGTTTCTGTTCTATTCAGCTGGAGTTAAACGTATACAGTTTGTTTGTTTGTTGAGCATGCTGGGCACTGAGCTAAAACTGTACATATAATTTCATTTAACCCTTACAATAACCCGGTGAGTTAGGTGGGCTCTGGAGCCAGGAAATCTGGACTCAAAATTCTCGCCTCTTTCAACTTAGGCAAGTAACTCCATCTCCTTGTGCCCTATTTTCCTTCTTTCTAAAATGGAAACAGCAGCAGTGGGGTCCACCTCATCAGGTCACCCAGGAGATTAAATGAGGCTGTGTGCATAAAGTGCTAATAGTAACCCCGGGCACGTAGTAGGTGCTCCATGAATGCCAGTCCTCGTCCCTGTTGCCCAGATGAGGACATCTGGGTGGTTGGGTCCAAGGCTCCACAGCCAGTTAGGGAGAGAACAGGAATTCGAGGACAGGCAGGATTCCGTTGCTAAAAGAAAATAAATTAGCTGCTCCCCGTTAGATGATCTGTAAGGATTACTCTTGTTTTGAATTCTGTGTAGTCTATTGCTATATGTGTCTATGATAATAAATATGGAACTAAAATGTGTCACTAATTTTCAGCCAGTAAAGAAACGCTCAGTTTAAACAAAAACACGGAGCCCAGCTCTGTGCCCAGGAGTAGCAGGGGCCAGGAATATACAAAGAAGAGTAAACTGATAAGTCAGAGCTGCTGTCCTTCAGGAGCCCCCAGTCTGATGAGGCAGGGGGGCCCATCCGTGGTGCTGACACACTGTAATGTAGTAAGTGCCGCAAGGCCATGTCCGGGTCGTGGAAGCTCAAAGAAGGGGCTCCTAATCCAGGAGTCAGGGAGGGCTTCCTGGAAGAGGAGACATTAACATTTAATGCTGAAAGAAGGTGTGGTGGGCCGCTTTTGCCACAGCCCCTCGTTATCCCTGCCCGCCTCGCGTATTCACATCCTTGTGTCAGCCTTCCCCTTGCGTGTTGCTGCATGCGCTGCGGAGAGGCCCCCACGGTGAGGAATCCAGAAGGACTTGCAGCCAGCGGCTGGTGAGGACTGCGGGCCTCGGTCCAACAACTCAGGAGGAGCGGAATCTGCCAGCAGCCCCGTGGGCGGGCTAGGGGCCTTGTCGGTCAGGCTTTGGGACAACTGCCGCTCCTGAGGGCATGGTGGGCGTGGGGAGCGGCTGAGCAGGCATCCAGAAGGAAGAGAGAACGGGGTTTAGCAGAGCCCAGCGATCTGGTTGGGGTAGAGCTCAGGCTGCAGATGTTCCGCCCCATGAGGGCAGGAGTTCACCTCACTGACTGACCACCAGCGCCTAGAGTGTGAAGGGCAGGCGGGCGGGCACACAGTAGGCACTCAACACATACACGGGAGGTGTGATCAAGGGAGGGAAATGGTCAAGGAGGATCCTGGGAGGAGAGCTCAGGGCAGGCAGCCAAGGCCTGCTGGCCTGCTGGCCTGCTCATGGAACCTGGACGGGTCCTCAGGGCCCCAGCTCACATTTCAGCAGCATGATAGCTGCCCGGTGAGAATGGCCCAGGGACGAGGAGAAGGAGGCCGAGGAGGAGGCCGGCACGGGCCTGCTGGTGGGAGATGGCCTGGACCAGGCTGGGCCTCGGGGAGGGGAGACACGGGCCCAGCCCTGGGGCATTGTTGGAAGGAGAGCCAGCCCACAGACCTGCCCGTGGATAGGATGTGTGGACAGAAGTG
Source organism: Neomonachus schauinslandi (assembly GCF_002201575.2). Taxonomy (NCBI): domain Eukaryota; kingdom Metazoa; phylum Chordata; class Mammalia; order Carnivora; family Phocidae; genus Neomonachus; species Neomonachus schauinslandi. Next base: position 127,963,624 of record NC_058412.1, read on the forward strand.
GGGGCATCAAAGGACACCTACTGTGACGGTCAGAGTGGCCGGGAGGGGGAGCAGTAGTACTGTTTTTGGTGATAGAAAGCATGGCAGCGTGACCTTGGGCAGGTCACTTAGCCTCTGCGTGCCTCAGTCTGAGCCATCAGTGAAGTAGGGGTAGTAAATCTACCTAGTAGGGCTGTTGCAAAAAGTAAATGAGGTAATGGATGAATGAGGGGAAAAAAACAGTAAGGTTTACACACACACACGCAAGCGTGTGCGCGCGATTCATGTGTAATATATGACTTACATATGTGGTTTCTACATCTCTGAGTTTTACGTTCTACGTCTGTAACATGAACACGCTGGAGGAGGAGCGGCCTGGGCGGCTCACAGCGATGCCGGGAGAGACGGTCCCTCTGGCAGTTCTTTTCCCCGGTTTCTGTCCCTGCGCAGAAACAAGCCACTCAGAGGAAACAAGAAGCCTCTGGGTGAAAACTCATTTGTGCCAATCATAGTGGAGGTGAATTGCATCATGCATTTGCGGCCTCTGCAAACGGCAGCCCCGACCAGCGGCCAGCAGGGGAATGATTAAGTGCAGGCCCGCGGGCGTCTTGCCATCGCTGTCTCACCACGACAGATGTATGGATTTCAGGCTGGCGAGTGCTGAGTCCTTGTGGGCTCGAGGCCCAGTCGCGCCCACTCCATGACGGGTATCGCGGGGTCCTGTGTCCGTGTGCCAGATGGGTCAGGGGCTTGGGGGTTGTGTTTCTGACTCTCAGGCGATTATGCAGGGGGTCCGTGGGGCCGTTCTAACACTCCAGATCGGTGGGTCTAAGCTGGCAGTGGTCTTGTCCCACAGGGAATGTTTGGCAGTGTTCGAGGACATTTTTGGTTGTCCCAACTGAGGGCAATCGAGTGAGTTGGGGTGCTGCTGGCCTCTCGTGGGTGGAAGCCAGGGATGCCGCTAAACCCCCTGCAACGCCCAGGCCCCCTCCCTCTCTCTGCAGAGAATGTTCAGCCCCAGACGTCAGGAGTGCTGAGGACAAGAGACCGCTCTAGATTGACTCGCTTATTGAATGAATTCTCAGTGCCCACTGCGTGCCAGGCCCTGTTCAGCCCCGACAGTGAGACTGGGGACGAGACCACTGAGTTTTTTCCCCTCATGGAACTGCCTCACAGTGCTCCGGTGGAGAGGACTGATAGAAACAGGTACACAATGAAGTGTATTTCTGAAGGTGATCTCAGATCATGAAATCGCTGTGAGAACAGGCCTCCATGTGTGTGCGCGCACAGTCATTTCCCGGGCACGGTGCCCTGCATGAAGTGCTCACTGAGTTGTCGGCAGCTAAGAGTACTCAGCTCTGTGGTCGGCCAACTTTGTGCTCTTGGGCAAAGTCATCTCTCTGTGCCTCAGTTTCTTCACCTGTAAAATGGGGGTTGTCACAGGACCCACCTGGTAGAATTGTGGGGACCAAGGGAGGGGATGTGTACGGAGCACCTCGAACATAATCTGGCCTGCTCTAAGTGCCCAATAAATGTCGGTGACATTCATTCATTCATTCCGCACCCCGTCCTCATGGGTCAACAGAAAGTCTTTGCTCTGACTCCTTGGTTCCATCTCTGCCCTTGACCTTTGCCAGCTGTGATGGGTACCAAGTGCCTAACATAGAGCAATAGACCTTCCAGAAGGTATGAGAAGGAAGGTCACAAAAGGACGTGGTGGGGACTGGTCATTACAGAGAGTAGTCCACGCCACTCTGGGGAGGGTAATGTGTAGCTCTGTGTCCCCGGATGGCCCTTCAGGGTCATCATGAACCTGAGTGGTCAGTCATTTCTTGTGCCCATAACTTGGTGGCTCACACAGGTCCCCAGTTGGCTTCTGATTTCTAGTAAGTTCTGTCTGTGGCCAATTCCTAGGGGGCTCTGATTTCTAGTAAGTTCTTCTTCCTGTCTGTGGCCAGTTCCTGGGGGGCTGGGGTCTAAGGGCTCAGTCTCCTTGGGTGAGTTAGGAGCCTTCTGGTCACAAGTAAGAGAAGACCACCCCCCAGATGCTGTGGACACCCCCCCCCCAACCTCCTCACCTCCTCCCTGGAAAGACCCTTTGGACTTTCCATGGAGCAAAAGCCTCATGCGATCCCCTTTCTTTACATAAAACTCACCTAAAGTTGGAGGCAAACTCATGAAACCAGTTGAATTATAAAGCATACTCAAGATGAAACCCGACTCTAAACCTATTTCTTGTGAAAATGAGAGGTTTGGATATGCCTGCAACTATTTTGTTGAGTTGCTTGAAAACTTTCAATTGATTTTATTTGGTTTTTAAACTTCTTCCAATGGCATCTGCTTGTCTTAAATAAGAACAGGAGGTGGAAATGCCACTCTGAACATTTTCCTTGTTCAATTTTTAATGGAATAAATATAATAACATACAAATTAAACATCGTGCAATAAAAAACAACACTTTGCAGGAGGAGTAACTTCATATAGAAACTCTGCAGTACAACCAGCAGCAATAGTGGTAAGAGTAGCTCGTACCTATGACCCCTCTCCTGTGAACCAGGCGTTGCTCGAAGCGCGTTATCAGTATCCGCAAGATGCTAACACTGTCCCCATTTTATAGATGGGGACACTGAGGCACAGAGCAGTGAAGTGAGGTGGGTAGGGTAACATGGCTAGTAAATGATAGAGCAGGGATTTGAAGCTGTCTCACCCAGCTGCAGAGTCTGGGTCCCCAAGCACTGGCCCAGGGGCCTGGGTCAGTCAGGGTCCCAGCCATTACGTCGCAGGATGACATCACTCTTTCTAGTGGCTGAAAGGGAAGCCATCCCACTTGAACCTGTTTTCAGGTTCATTGAGCAAAGCCTGCATTTCATGACTGCTCGATGTCTTTGTAGTTAAGCTGAGAAGCCATATTGGTAGATGGATTCTCTCAAAGTTTCTTCCTCTGCCAAAGTTCCCTTGGGCTGCAACCCTCAAAGGCACTTTGCATATACAGACTTCAAAGCCAGTTACATCCAGCCTGACGTGACTGGAGGGTGCCTCCCAAGGCCTGGGCAGAGATGACAATTGGTGATGGAGCTGTTTTTAATGATGTTTCATTTTAATCAAGCCAGAAAAAAATGTGCAAATGCTCAAAAGATTGTTTACAAACTCCCGCATCTAATTCTGCTAATAACATAGACACGAGTTTTATCCCCACCCGCGGAATACATTTCCAGCCATCCCCACCTTTCACCCTGACCCCATTCCGGTCCCCACTGCTATCCCCACCCCGAACCAAGAAACCACTTTTCTTTGTGACTACAGTTGCTGTAATTAGCATTGTCTACATGGCAATAGCAGGCCTGTTCCCTTTCTTTCCCCGTCCCAAGTTGTGCCATTAAAACAGAGAGCTTTGAGGTTTTGTAAAATCTAAACATTCCAAATGTGTAGGACTGCATTTGTAAAAAATTTCAGAGGAAGAGTCCCACTTCAAATTTCCATTTATAACCAATTATATCTGTTAGGATTAGGTTTCACTAAATTTAACAGGGAAAAAAAAAAAACACCCACCCCAAATATGTTATGCCTTAAAAAAGACCAAAGTTTATTATTCTTTCATAAAAAATTAAGAGACCCAGACTTGTCTTTCTGCTCCACCATCCTCGGCATGTGGCTCTATCCTCCAGGTCATCTCGTGATTCTAAATGGCTGCTGCAGCTCCAACCATCACATCTACCTTCTAGGCAAGCAGCCAAAAGAAACTGAGGAGCTAAGGGCCCTCACACCCTCCCGTTTACAGAGCCTTCTTGGCAATAACCCACCAAGTCCCCTTTTATATCTCCTGAGCCAAATCATAGTCATGTGGTCATATCTAGCTTCAGTAGATGCTGAGAAATGTAGTCCTTGGACACGCTGACAATGAGGTCTCTGTCACCATCAGAGATGCAGCATGACTGGATCAGCCCAGAAGAACTGAAGTTCTGACCACCCAGCACAGTGCTGGGGACCAAGGGGTCCCCTGGTGCTTCTCCCATCCTTCACTGACCCTGAGTCTTTATTTCCTGGGGCAAACTCTCCTCTTCCAGAGAGGCTGTGATCTGGGGATAGAAGTGACTTACTGGTTTTAGGTAAATTTGGCTCAGCAAAACCAAAGGAGCAGTCTTTGGGATCTCTGGGGTGTATCTCCACCCTCTGCCCCAGAGGCAGGGCAGCCCTCTGGTAACTCAGTAGCTGAGCATCTGTCCCCCTCATTCACAGTCTTCTGGCCTCTACCCAACCTGTCCCAATAGAAAGCATCCCAGCGCTGTTCTCTGGGTTCCTTGTCTCCCTCAGGGTGGCATTGCCAACATGTCGGCCCTTCTGCCATCACTTTGCCCTCATCTCGTCCTTCACCTCCCATCAGCTCTTTCTGGAACATTAGAGGTGGCTGTGGGGTAGGGTCCTGAGGAGAAGTGGGGTCTCCTTCAAGAGAGGGCATCACTGGGACTTAAAGCCCAGAGGGGAGAACTTGGGTCGAAACAGAGATCCTCAACCAGGAGGGATTTTACCCCCCGGGGAAGTTTGGCAATATCTGGAGACACTCTTGGTTGGCACAGCTGGGGTGGGAGGTGTTACAGGCATCGAGTGGGTAGAAGCCGGGGGGGGGAGGCTAGACATCTGACAGTGTAGAGCACAAGCCCCCACAAACAAGGCATCTGGCCCCAAATGCCAAGAGTGTTAAGGCTTGAAGGGAGCAGAAATGATGTAGCTTTGTAGTTGAGAGCATGTGTTCTGACGTCGAAAGGCCTGGGTCAGATTCCAGCTCGCCACGTGGCACTTCGTTGACTTTGGGCAGCCCCTTGGCCTCTCTGACCCATCTGTACATCCACAGTCTTCATACCTCTCTCCGGGGTTGTCTGAGGGGTGAAGGAGATAGTCCCATAGAACACCTGGCACCTAGCACTCTCCCAAGTTTGCAGAGCAGGATCGAGGAAGAGAAATACACAGACCCTGGGATTTCCACGCTGAGGCTCATAGCATTTACTTCCTATCCTGCAATTAAAGGAAAGCAAAGGTTGATTCTAAAGTTGAAAAACAAGAAACAGAAATCTAATGTGATGATGCAAATACTGTTTCCTGTGGAACCGGAGAACACGAAATGCAGGTCCACACTGCTAAACCCAAGCCCTTCGAAGGAGGATGGTCAGCAGGACCAGCCAACTGGATCTTCTTCTCTTATGTTCTATTCATGCTCACAACACTGCCCCACTTTAGATTGTTTGGTCTGTGCCTTTCCTTGTCTAGATTTCTCGTTTGTTTTGGTCTCATTAAGATGGGGCTATTCGAGCAAAGACTTGAAGGAGAGGAGAGAAGAAGTTGTTCTAGAAAGATCGAACAGCCGGAATAAAGGCCCCGAGCAGAAGCATGTCAGACATAGTGAGGAGCAGCAAGGGGTCCCGTGTGGCTGCAGCAGGATGAGAAAGGAGAGGTAACGGGAAGAGACAGGTGCGCTGGGCCAATCTGGGCTTTTGTTTTCCACCTATGAGTTGAGAAGCCGCTGAGAAACCTTGAACAGAGGAGGGACAGGATTTGCTTGGTTTGTTTTTTTTTTTTTTTAAGATTTTATTTATTTATTCATGAGAGACAGAAAGAGAGAGAGAAGCAGGCTCCCAAGAAGCAGGGAGCCCGATGCGGGACTCGATCCCAGGACCCCGGGATCATGACCTGAGCCGAAGGCAGACGCTTAACCATCTGAGCCACCCAGGCGCCCGATTTGCTTGGTTTTAAACGGACCCCTGTGGTGTTGTTCCAACAGTGGGCTATGGGGGCACCAGGGAAGAGGCAGGGAGGGGACGGTGGTGGGATCAGAGCCGGGGTGGCGGAGGAAGACATTCAGCATATATTTTGAAGCTGGGACCAGTAGGATTTGCTGGTGGACTGGAGGTGGGCTGTCAAGAGAGAGTCACGTCACCATCAGGCTTATCTCCACGTGTTCTGGCCTGAGAAACTGTGTGGTGGGTTAAATAACACCTCCTCCCCACCAAAAGATATGCCCAAGTCCCAACCCCTTAGAACCAGTGAAAGTGAGTTTACTTGGGAAAAGGGTCTTTGCAGATGTAAATAAGGATTTCAGGGTGAGATCATCCCGGATTTAGGTGGGCCCTAAATCCAATGACTGATGTCCTTAAAAAGATTGGAGGGGACACAGACACCAGCGGTGTCTGTGGTGTATCTACAAGGAGCACCGGCAGCGAACACATCCATCAGGAGCTGGTGGGGGGCGGGGGGCGCGGCATGGGATCAACCCCCACCCCACCTCAGAGCTCCCGAAAGAAACAGCCTGCCGTCACCTTGATACTGGTCTTCCAGCCTCCAGACTTGTGAGAGGACAAATGTCTGTTGTTTAAGCCCCCAGGGTGCATGCCTCATTCCAGCAGCCCCAGGAACGGAGCCCAAACTGGAAGGATGGGGCTCGAACTATTTGAGATGGAGGAAGTTAGTATAAAAGGGCGTGGAGGGTGGGGTCCCAAATCCTGTGCAGGGATGCTGTGAGGGCCAAATGAGGCAATGTAGGCAAAATGCCCAGCACACCTGACCCTGGCTGTGTCTGTCACCTAGAACCTTCTCCGCCGACTTCCCATGCCTGGCCTCACGGCTCAGGTCCCCCCACCCCCCTCACCCCAGTGACCTCCACCCCCCCACAAGAAAGGCCTTCCTCCCCCACTGTCTAAAACAGTCCTCTGGCCTCCCTCTGGGCCCTGCCATCCCATCTCTTTTCCCTCCCAGCACGTAGTACGTTCTGGAACAATCTCGTTCTTTGTCTGCTTTTTGCCATCTGTTACCACAGCACCAAGACACTTGCATGCTCTAAACTGAAATTTGCATGTGGGCGGGGGCTTTTTCTGTTTTTATTTCATTTTATGTTTTGTTCCTTTGCTTTACGTTTTATGTGTCACTTTCTCTTATCCGTCCCCAGGGGCCAGGGCCGGGCCTGGCCCATAGCAGGCCCCTGATGAGCCGTTATGGAAGGTGCTTAGCGGCCGCTTGGCAGCAGTGCAGCCTCCAGCCCCCTGGCCTGATGGCCCTGAGTCTTGTGAAGACTCCTTGCACGATTCTGAGTCACTGGGTCTGGGTTAGGACTTGGAAATCTGTGTTTGTAACCAGATCCCCACGTGATCCCAATGCAGGGGTCCTGGGCGGGGAGGGGCGCACGCTTTGTCAAACACCATCGTCCTGGCAGCTCCCAGGTGCAGGGCACAGGCCTGCTGCCAAAATGCCGCCCGCCTGGGAGGCTCCTGCCACCCAGGCCTCGGCATGTTTTTGATCGGCAGGAGCTTGGACTCACATACAGCTCTAGGCCCTTCTCCCAAGGCCTGTTCTTTGGGGCGGTGCTTCTGATACACAGGGTGTTTGTGCACATATGTGTGTATCTGACTCACAAGACACTAGATCGAGCCAGGAAGGAGCCTCCCAGCAGGACACCCACTTTGATGCCAGCCTGGGATAATGTCACTCCAGTTGCCTTGTGACTAACCCACGGCCCCAAGGGCGTCCTTGGGTGGGGAAGGGATGAGGTCTGGCATCTACAGAGTTTAAAACCAAATATCTCAAGATGATTTCTTAAAGCATCGAGTATACTCAGGGGAAATTCAGATAAAGGCCAGGGCTTGAGGGATGAAGGCAAGGAATGGTAAGTAGCCAAGAGGTGACTTGCAAACTTGACCAATTAAGGGCGTGGCTTCCAGAGCCTGAGGCACAGCTGACCTTTAAAATGATACCTGACCTCGGGAAAGCAGTGAGTCACAAGGCTCTAGCGCCTGGTTCCTGATGGCAGAGCTTCCAACATTGGTGAGCCTCGGGGCCTTTCTGTCCTGATGGTGTCTACTTGGCCCATGTCAGCCGGTTCTGCCAGAAGAATGAGGCATCTTGCCCTGGGAGCCGACCTCTCTGGGGAGAGCTCAGCTTCCTGGGGATGCTCCTGGACTCATAAAGACTTAGGATCTCAAATGAGTCTCAGCTGGTCCCAGGTTTGGGGTGACCAGTAGGCACTGGATCCATCCGTACATAATGAGAATAAATCTCATTGGCCTGCAGAGATGAGGCCAGGGAGAGGCAGAGAGCGGAGGGGCGGGCAGCTGATGGGGTGGGCCGATCGATAACAGCAGCTAAGATTGATGGAGCAGCCTCATAAGCCAGACCGAACAGGAAAAAAACCCTGTTCTTGTTTGTTTTCTCACACGCTACTTATAGCGCTTCTGACAGAAGACGTGTGAGGTTTCCCCCATCAGCAGCTGTGCAACTCCGGCTGCGCGTCCTCGACTCACTCCGATTCGGACACTCACCGGAATTGGTGCAGACCCCACGGGCTACGGGGTCAGTCCCACGAGACTGCCTCCCCCTCCCCTGGTGACATCAACACCAACCGGAAGTCCAGATTGTCACTGGTGCTTCTGACCCACCAGCACTCAATGGGCGTTCCCATAGTCCATTCCTCGGGTTTGATCATTTGCTAGAGGGGCTCACAGAGCCCAGGAAAACACTTTACTTCCTCTTGCTGATGTATTACAAAGGATATTTCTAAGGATATGAATGTACAGCCAGCCGAAGAGATTCATAAGGCAAGGTCCAGGAGGGTCCTGAGGGCAGGGTCTCTGCCCCCTGGGGTTGGGATGTGCCATGCTCCTGGCATGTGGATATGTTCACCAGGTCTGAAGCTCTCTGAACCCCATACTTTGGGGATTTTTATGGGGTCTTCATCACATAGACACGGTCAATTATGGACTCATTTTCCAGCCCCTCTCCTCTCTCTGGAGGATGGGGGTGGGGCTGAAAGTTCCAAGCTTCTAATCATGGCTTGGTCTTTCTAGTGACCAGCCCCCATCCAGGAGCCCACCACCATGATATTGCTGTCACCCAGGGAATCCCAAGGGATTTAGGAACTCTGTATCAGGAACTGCAGTCCAAGACCAAACATGAAAACAAAAGATGCTCCTAGCATCCCTAATTACAAGCGTTTTAGGAGCTCTGGGTCAGGAACCAGGGGCAGAGACCAATATGTGTATTTTGTAGGATTTCACACACGCCTGCCCTAAGTGCTCTGCAAACATCTCATCTCCTCTCTGTTCAGAGGTGGCATGAGAGGGAAAAGCACTGGGCTAAGAAGCAGGGGACCAAAGCTGAAGACCCAATTATTTCTAAATTGTTGGGAGGCCTCGGGCCACTTAGGGCACTAAGTGGCCCCGGTCCTTGAGGGCTTCCCCTGTGCCAGGGGCTGGGCTAAGCCCTTTCATGGAGTCTGATGGGACGGGGTGTGTGTGTGTGCGTGTACGCACATGCGCCTGAGCTGCGAAATACCAGTCATGTAATTTCTGGGTGAATCTGCTGATGGGCGAGGTGCCCTTATATTTGAATTTAGAATTGGGGTTCTGCAGTATACAGATGGGCGGCAAAAATTCATGCTAATGATTTCAAATTTTAAATGTTTCCGTACTCAGAGCAACATTAAATAGCAAAAAAAAAACAAACAAAAACACCATGAGCAGTCAAGAAAGGAAAATACGTGGTGTTTCTGTACCCTGAGTTGAGTACCTTTAGCGTCACTTTTCGGCTGCTTTTTGAACAGGGGCCCGGCGTTCTCATTCTGCTCTGCGCTCCCTGCTTGCGCCCCAAGTGCGCAGTCCGTGTAGAAAGAAGAGCAGAGGGAGCAAGGGCCCAGAGCGGTGTGTGGGGAGCGGGACTTTGCTCGGGGCCCAGCACTGGCCTCCCCCGACCCAGATTTGCAGAGAGGAAGGAGCTGGGAGAGTTGTTTGCACTTGGTTCAGTTAATCAAGGGCCCGGGCGGGCATCAGCAGTAACTTAGACTTTATCACAATATTTGCTTTGGCTCCGGGCTTCGCCTTGAAGGTGAAGTTTGGTGAGGGCAACAGCTGCTGTGAGCTCACTCCCTTGGGTCCTTCCGGAGGCGTGTGAGCACAAAGAAAGCTCATTCTTCTGCTCTTAGAAACAATCAATCCCTTTCCCTCTTTTATTTATTTTTTCGCCTTAAGTCCAATTTAGAACGGGCCAGGGGCTGTGACTCGGTCCTACCTCGTGCCCCTTGGAGAAGCAGAGGACGGAGCTTGGGGCCCGGTCATCTCCGGGAGCAATACTTACGACCCGCTAGGAGGGGGAAGGCACCCACTGCTGGTGTTCCTGCCACAGGGACTGGGAGCTGTGGCAGGGAGGGGCCTGCCACTGGATGGCCGGGGGATTGGGGGGGCGCGCCCTCCCATAGGGACAGCCTTGTCATCACCAGCTCAGCTTCTCTGAAAGGCTCATCAGCTTCTGGAGCTAACAGGAGTGGGGAGCCAGAGAGAAGGGTGGCCATTGGCCTCTCCAGCGTCTGAGTGAGAGGTAGTGTCCCCTTCTGGGGTCCCCAAGCTGAGGACCAGATGGGACGAAGCATGTGCCTCGGGCCGTCAGTGATCAGGAGGGGAGGAACTGAGAGAGGGGACACTGCGCAGATGGTAGGATAATGTCACTCTCAGGCGGGGCTTGGGGGCAGGGTGGTTTGTGGAATTGACTCGCTGGGCCATTCCGAAGCTTTCTCTAGCATGCATCCCACAGGATGCAGGAAGGAGCTTGGCTTTGCTTCACTTGGGGGTGGGTTTGAATGCCAGCTCACAATCTCAGATGGACCCCTGTCACATGGCCAATACAAGGAGCACAGAGGTGCTTAATGCACGTGAGTTCTACTTATAATCAGTATGGCCCAGAATCGAAAATTCCCCAATTTTTAAATGTCAGTGTATCAGAGAGTACTCTTTGTCACCCAAATTGATGTTCTTCTTTTCCTTTGATAATAGCACCTCTGAATTTTTGTCAGGCTCGTGGCCATCCCGAATATGATACACCCCCAGCAGGTACATGTGGGCCAAATGACCAAGTTCAGGCCAATGGGTTGATAGCAGAAGTGATATGGGCAACTGCAAGGCCTTGACCCCAAAAGGAAGGGCCCACCCTCCCCTGCCCTTCTGCTGCTGACTCGGTGCAGACCCAGACCACGTGATGGGGGGTGGCACTTCGGAAAGGAGGCAGAGCAAGAGGGAGGGAGCCTGAGGCCCCAGCCCCATGGAGCCTCTATATCCAGCTGCTTGTCCTCAAACTGTTCTGGAAGAGAGAGATCAAATTCTCTTATCCTTAAGCTGCTATTATTTGGGGTCTCCAGGTCAGCAGCTGAACCTGTACCCTAACTAATTCCTTTGGCAGCTAGTGTGCCAAACAGAACACATCCCAGGCTGGGCACAACTTGTGGGACCCCAGTTTACAAACTCTGCCTAACCTGACCTGGGTAATAAGACCGGAAAGAAACCTGTTTCATTAGAATCAATGTATAATAGTAATAATAATTAAAATCTCAATATTTGGGGCACCTGGGTAGCTCAGTAGGTTAGGCGTCCAACTTTTGATTTCGGTTCAGGTCATGATCTCAGGCTCATGAGCTTGAGTCCTGTGTCAGGCTCCATGTTGGGCGTGGAACCTGCTTGGGATTCTCTCTCTCCCTCTCCCTCTCCCCCTCTCCCCCTGCTCATGCTCTCTCTCTCTCTCATAAATAAATAAAAGCTCAATAATTATCATGAGCTGTCTATGCCAAGACTGTACTCAGTCCTTTTCCTGCATTATCTAGTTGAATCCTCAAACGATCTGTAAGGTAGGTCCTTTTACAGACGAGGGTATGACATTAAGCGTGGGCCGAAGCAAGTTGTGCTTACGGTCGGTGAGAGCCTCTGGGGCCAGCAGGAGGCCAGGGACCCGGACGTGATGCACACTGACCACGGCAGAGATAAGACCGTGGCTGTGGTGGGGTTGGGGCGGGGAGGGGACCTGCGCCTCCACAGACACCCAGGTCGTGGCAGTGTTGGGCCTCAGGAGAGGCGTCACTGCCGTAGAGAAGCAGGAAGAGCAAGGGTGTGAGGGCCCAGGCGATTCCCTCCCTCACGACTGGGGGTCCAAACTCCCTCCAACTCCTTCGTAAGTGGCCCGGATGGGGGGGATGCCCAGAGGGTGCTGAGAGCATGTTGAGATGGGGTGGGGAGCCACTCAGGTTTGGCTGAGGCCCTGCCCCTGTGGTTTCCTGAGCATGGCTGCTCTCGGGAGTACCCTCGCCCCAGATCCCCAACAGCACCCCTGACTCATGCCTCTGTCCTCACAGGAGAACTGTTCGCCCAGACAAAGGGAGGAGGCCTGCGGTGTGAGTAGGGGCAGCCACAAATGAGGGGTCTCTGAGCCACCAAACTGCAGCAAAGCAAAGGTTATTTTAAACCAGAAGAGAGAGGCTTAGGGGATTAGAAGAATATCCTGACAAGTTGGACAAAATAAGGCATGACTTCCCAGGTTGATTCGCAAGGCATGTCTCTCATGCCCCACTCTTCCCCTTCTGAACCTTCTGAAGTTTTTGTGTGTTTTTGTTGTTTTTGTTTTTTTAAGCTGAAGGCAGAAGAGCAACATGTCAGGAACATGCCCTGGCTCTGCCACTTCCCATCTGTGTGACCTTGGACAATTCACATAACCTCTCTGAGTCTCAGCTTCTGCGGGGGAAACGGGCGTGCTGGGATTAGCTGCCCGGCAGGGCTGTGAGGCCTGAGGTGGAATCGTGTAGGTCACGAATTTGCGTTATACGTGTTGGATGAAACACTCTACGAGTGGCTACTTTTACTTCCTCACGGACAACGTCCTTAGCTAGCATAGTAGCTTCCTCCTGCTGCCCTCACAAGTCAGCACAAACACAGATTTAGTACCTTACGGTTCTGGAGTTCAGAAGTCCTAAACTGGAGGTGTCAGGAAGGCAGAGTTCCTCCGACAGGTTCTGAGAGAGAATCCATTCCCTTGCTTTGTCCAGCTTTGAGAGGCTGCATTTTTGTGTTGTGGTTCTTACCTCCATCTGCAAAGCCAGCAGCATCTTTATTTTTTTTTTTTTAAGATTTATTTACTTATTTTGGGGAGGGAGGGGGGAAGTGGGAGGGGCAAAGGGGGAGAGAGAACCTCCGGCAGACTCCCCACTGAGCTCGGAGCCAGACGCAGGGCTTGATTTCACCACCCTGAGATCATGACCTGAGCCAAAATGAAGAGTTGGACGCTTAACCCACTGAGCCCACCAGGCGCCCCCCAGCAACATCTTTAAATCTCTGTCTCTGACCCCTGCTTCTGTCACCACATCTCCCCCTCTGACTCTGACCCTTCTGTCCCCCGCTTATATGGACCCTTGTGATGACATTCGGCTGCCCCAGATAGCCCAGGGTGATCTTCCCATCTCAAAATCCTTAGTCACATCTGTGAAGCCCCTTTTGCCATCTAAAGGAACATATTTATAGGTTCTGGGGATTAGAACGTGGACATCGTGGGGGGCTACTATTCTGTCTACAACTGGTGATGGTGATTTTTTTTTTTAATGGGACTGAGAAGGCATCTTAAAGGTGGCTGTTTGGACTAAGCATTTGCCACAGACGCCCAAATAGCAGCGGCTAAAACAAGATGAAACTCTTGCCAGGACTAAGGAGGTGTCCATTATATCAGGTCCTCGCTCTCTCCGCCCTGATGCTTTATCATACCCAGGAGGTGTGTTCCAGAAAAGTCTCCATCACATCTGCAGTCTAGCCAATGGGAAGGACTGAAGGGGAGAGGACGCCCCTCCTCTCCCTTTATGAGTACACCCAGAAGTTGGATTCTTCACTTCTGCCACCACTCTGTTGTCTGAAACTTGGCCACCCAGGCACACCTAGATGCACAGAAGGTTGGGAAGTGTGGTTATTCTCGGTGGCCAGGTGCTCAGTAAAAATGGGAGTTCTAGTACTAAAAAAGAGGGAGAGAATCAATGGGAGGGGACAAAGAGCAATCTCTGCTACAGGGCTGAGAGAGGAGAGAAAATCGAGGTCTTTCTCAAGGACATGGGGCTGGTGGGGGGGATAAGCAGCTCCAGGGGTGGGGGCGCGGGGGATAAGGAAGCATCCATCCCACACACACTTGGTCGCTTACCCAACATCTGATTTCCTTCTTCCTTCCTAAGAGGAACCCATTTGTTCAAGATCACAAAGCACCTGGCTAAAAAGTTTTGTCTCCCTTGAGACCATGAATGTGAGCAGAAATCTGTTGGGGATTTCTGGAGTAACTTTCAGTCTCCTGATATAAATGCCCTCCCTTATTGCTTCCTTGGTCTTCCTCTTCTTACCGGAAGCTCAGGAGTGAAGCTTCAAGGTACAGCAGCCATCTATCTGTCAAACATGAGAAGTGGGCTTCTAGAAGGAGCCTTGATGGATGATGGATGATATCACTGAGCCACCGTAATGTCTGTGGACTTCCTGCCTTCAGACTTCCTTCCTCCTAAGAAAAATGAACCCCTTGTTTGTTTAATCCTCTTTGCTCTGGCAATTTGGAATCTCCTTTGCCTGCCTGTTTGCTCTCTGCTCTTGTACCTTATAGGGAGGCTTGCTGGTGGTTGTGTGCTGCCCATGGCGTGTCTCATCCTCCCAAGGAGAGGCCCACTGGGGGAAGGAAACCATTTGGAGTTGCAGAGGAAAACCATGCCTCTCACAGACATTGACCAACTTGATCCTATGTTTGTCAATGCAAAACAACATTCAGGGGATCTCAAGGCACTTGGAGAAAACAAAGACCACAAAAGGGAAGGATCACAGTGGATACACTGACTACTTCCCTCTGGAAGAAGCAGACATAATCCAGGGAGGAGGAGAAAAGTGATTTTGTTCTAGTTTGCATCTTTAAGAGGATTTGAGAGACTTTTGCATCAACAAGAGTAGGTTGGTGTGAAAATGTAGTCATCCGACAAGAAAATGAAAGAAATACGATCTCATTCGAAAATTTCAGTGAGTGAGCTGAAAAATAAAATAGACCCAGCTGATGATAAAGTTAGTATCTGGAGAACAGAACTGAAGAAATATCCCCAAATGTAAAGAGAGAACACTAGAAAATATGAGGAAGTTGAGACAGAGGAGCTAAATCCAGGAGTTCCAACCCCTGGAAAATGGGAATTTCTAAAGAGGGAAGAGAATGGATGGGGGTGAGGGAGACAGATAATAAAAGAAATGAGAAGAATATTTCACCGGCACTCCAGGAGAGACTTAAGGTCTGCAGATGCTCCACTGACTTCCATTTCTGATGCATACCTACAGACATGAGGGGAAGTTTTAAAACTTTGCGAATAAAGAGGCTACCATACAGGCTTTGGGAAATAATCATTTTAAAGTGGCAAACTACAAAAGATCGGGAAGCAGATCAACACCAGATCTGTCATCTACTTGGATGCCAGAAGATGATAAACCTAGGTCTTCCATGATCTGAGGGTAAAAGGTTCTCAATCCAGAGCTATCGCTAAACAAAATAAGGATATTCTCAGATGTCCCAAAATTCAAACATTTATAGGCCTTGTACTCTATATGAGAAAACTGCTCAAGGGTGTATGTCAACCTCCTGATAAAGAATCCTAAGAGAGAGCATGGCATGCACATTTTTTAAAGTGGCAGTTGACAGTTATACCAAACAGGCAGGGAATACTAGAAAGAAATGAAGAGTATGTATCAGACCTGATGCTTGGAAGATTCTCCTTTGAGTGGTAAAAGGTTCCGTGACCCAGAATCACATTTCCTTCTCCGTGGGTCCATTCATACGTAGTGAATACTATTTACTGGTCGTCACGGTTTTCAATTTTTAGAGTCCGCCTACTGACAGTTCAAAGAAGACTTAGTTTTAAGCTCTAGAGCAGAATAATGAGAAATCATTTAAGTAATAATAATAAGTTAATGATAATTTATCGAAGAATTCTATAGCAGGCACTGTTTTGAGCACTTAGCATGAATTAGCACATTTAATCTTCATGACAGCTTTATGAAGCAAAAACTAGCATTATCCACATTTTTACCAGTGAGGAAACCGGAACACAGAGAGGTTAAGCAACTTGCCCAAAGTTACACAGCAAGAAGTGGGAGAGGTGGGATTTGAATTCAGACAGGCTGATCTCAGGGTCCACAAAGTAAAACTAATATAACTAACATGCACAGGAGGGAACAGAGGGAGAACAAAAGTCAGAGTAACTGTATTCCCTCATCTTTCAATGGAAGGAATTTTTCAGTACCTTTCAACGTTGATAAATCAAGAAGTAGAAGTAAACGTATCATTCAAGGTAAACTTTACCATCAGAAAAACAAGAAAAGCCAAACCAAGAATGGACAGCACGGGGAAGGGGCTCATGAGTATCCTGGTGGAAGAAGACTTTTTGTGTTACACTTTTTTTCCCCCTTGATATTAATATCCTGAGATACTAACTTTGTCTTCATGTTCACTGTTAATACTTACCTTTATTATTGAAAAGTGTTATCATGTGCATCTGTGATTGCTGTCATTTTAGAAACGACTTCAATTTTCGAAAACCTTGATTCTCTAAGTGCAGCGAGCCATCCTGACAGTCCCAAGTGGAAGTTACATGTTTTGGAAGAACAGTGACAGTGAGTCTGGGGCCTGCTTCTAGCAGCCTGTTCGGCCTGACCCCTCCCCTCTGTCCAGTCAGGGCTCGCTCCCACTCTGGGGGAAAAGTCAGTCCGGCAAAGTCTTCCAAGTTCAGAACCTTAGCAGACTCAGCATTTTAAAGTGAGCCCCAAGGGGCATCAGGGTGGCTCAGTCAGTTAAGCCTCTGACTCTTGGTTTGGGCTCAGGTCATGATCTCGGGGTCATGGGATCAAGCCCCATGTTGGGCTCTGTGCTCAGCACAGTCTGGGATTCTCGCGCTCTCTCTCTGCCCCTCCCCCCTCTCACACTCATGCTCTTTCTCTCTTTCAAAATAAATAAATCTTATAAATAAAGGGAGCCCCAAGATTCCTGGTAAATGGCCACTAGTTCTCCCCCAGAGAGAAGGGTGTTGGGGGAGGCAGCCCAGGGAGAACCTGGAGCAGATAGAATCACCATTCAGGGCATTTTGGACATTTGTAAAACCCCATCTCGGTCTAGCAGGATCCCCCAGCTCCCCAGAAGCTAGTGTGGGGTGGAGTCGCCCCAACTTTGGGATCTCTCCACCATCACTCCTGCGACCCCCTGGGTCTGTGGTCCGTTGGCCTCCCGGCTCTGCCACCCATTGGTGCCGGGTTCCCAGGGCCCTCTTGGGAGCCGCAGCCCCTGCCACTGGCCCCGCCGAGGGGTCCAGACGACCCGGGTCGGCCATACCCGTGTGGTTCTTGCCGTGAGTCACGCGGGTCGGCTGTGTGGTCCCACTCTCTCAGGGAGCCGGAGATCCCCACTAATTCCCTCCAGCCGCCTCTCTGCAGGACTGAGGTCATCCGTTGTGGCGCGGGAGGAGAGCAGAGTTTGTTGTGTCTTTGTTTCATTCAAATGGTTTGGATGATGACTCACTTAATTTCTCCTTTCTTTCTTTTTAAACCAGGGCACCGTCTGGGAGTCGTTTTTGATTAAGAGTTGACCTCAGAAATATGCTCGCATCATTTTGAAAACATCTTCCAGCACCACAGAAACCAACTCAGGATGAGAAAGGACACTGAGTGGACGAGGGCCAGGCCTGGGCGTGTGTTCGGGACCCGGGCCTTCCTGGGGCTCCAGGGGCGTGCGGTCCTGAAGGGAAGTGGGGATGCGTCCCGGTCATGACCCCGCAAGCGTGCTGGCCTGGCCCAGCTGGGAGCCATGATGATGATGGTCATCACCATCATCATGCACGACACCAGCTGGCACTGTGGGCTATCTATCACAGACCGCACGGTTTCTGGGGGAATCCCATGGGTGACCTCATCCCAGGCAGGTCTCATTGGAGTTTGAGGTCTGAGTGGCATTGTCAGGTACTGCTCAGGAGCTGGAAGGGTCAGGGTGGAAGGTCAGTGCACTTGACCCACTGGGTCGGGACTATCATGTGGGTCTAGTGATTAGGAGCACAAAGCCGAGAGGCAGAAAGTGTGAACCCAGCGTGAGTGCAGGAGAGGGCAGTCACAGGCGGTGAGCGGGACATAAGTGGTGTCAGAGGTCAGTGTTGACAGGACGGAAGCAGGAGGAACGCAGTTTGGGTGCACAGGGTGGGGGCGCAGCGGATAGCTGTGGTTGACCAAGGACGAGGCTCCCTGTTTTCATTTCTTGCTCTGCCTTTGTGATCTGCCAGATGGCTTACGGAGGGAGACAAGTGAGGTGGGGGGTGTTCATTTCCCCAGGAGTCCACAGCCTAGAGGAGAACCAGGGAGAAGTCTGCTCCGAGCAGGGGATCGGGGAAAGATCCCAGTGGGAGGCAGCTTTGGAGTCCGGCAGTAAGGGAAGGGTGCCCCCGTGCATTCAGGTGAGTTACGCACCTGTGTGTCAGGGAGTTGCTCCATGTGGAAGGGGCGTGAGCTGAGGGAAAGGGAATTCCAGGACATCTGAAATGTAGGTTAGAATAGACTGTGAAGGGCGCCTGGGTGGCTCAGTTGGTTAAGCGACTGCCTTCGGCTCAGGTCACGATCCTGGAGTCCCAGGATCGAGTCCCGCATCGGGCTCCCTGCTCAGCGGGGAGTCTGCTTCTCCCTCTGACCCTCCTCCCTCTCATGCTCTCTGTCTCTCATTCTCTCTCTCTCAAATAAATAAATAAAATCTTAAAAAAAAAAAAAGAATAGACTGTGAAAACTGAGGGTTGCTGGAGTGGTGGGGGGTGGGAGGGATGGGGTGGCTGGGTGATGGACACTGGGGAGCGTATGTGCTATGGTGAGTGCTGTGAATTGTGTAAGACCGATGAATCACAGACCTGTGCCCCTGAAACAAATAATACATTATATGTTAATTTTAAAAAAAGACACATTAGTAAACAATACAGAAAAATCAGTCATGGAGAAGAATACGGTGTGAGCATACTGACCACCTAATTTAATTTAAAATATTAAATAGAAAAAAAACAGTTAAAAAAAGTAGACTGAAGGTCTAACAGTAACAGTGAAGATACTGGAAGAGAGGCACGGCGTCTCCATCTCCAAGGCAACGGCAGGTGCCTGGGGTGAGGGCCGAACTGGCTGCGGCGCAGGTCCTTGGCTGGCACCTCCCGGCGCAGGGCTCGGGAGCGATTTTGTGGGATGTTTCCGTGGTTGGTCAGTGTGTCAGTCTCCCAGGGCTACACGCGACAAAGCGCCACATACTGAGTGGCCTAAAACAACAATCTGTGTTTTCAAAAACAACGTCTACGCTCTTACAGATCTGGAGGCAGAAGTCCACAGTCAAGGTGTCCGCAGAGCCAACCTCCCTCCAAAGGCTTCAGGGAGGAATCCTTCCTTACTTCCTGTGGCTTCCCGTGGCCCTGGGTGCTCCTTAGGGCTTGTGGCTCTGCTCTCTGCTTCCATCTTCACAGCCTCCTCTGTCTGAGTCTTGCCCTCTTCTTGTGAGGACGCTTGTCCTCGGATTTAGGGCCCACCCAGATAATCCAGGATGATCTCATCTTGAGATCATTAACCTGATTACATCCCCCAAGATCCTTTTTCCAAATAAGGTAGCACTCACAGGGTCCTGGTGGGTGTTTCAGAGTGGGGATGTCAGTAAGGTCGATTTTCCCTCATCCAGTGGGAGCTTCTTGAGAATAGGAAGTGTACATCTTCATTCGTTCGTTCAGTCATTCCTTCATCCCACAAATATTGAGGGACCGCCTACCATGTTCCAGGCCCCGTCACGGGGTACTGAAGCAACCCCAGCAGACCCAGTGCCCGCTCTCCCAGAGCTGACCTCGCAGACGGGGAGGCAGACCCAGCAAGACTGGAAACACAACTGCAGGGGGAGCTGCCAAGGGAACGAGGGAGCGGCAAGGCCAATAGGGGTGGAGTGGGGTGGGCCAGCTCTAACCAGGGAGGGCAGGGAAGGCTTCTCAGAAGACGTGACCCGCGAGCTGGGCCCTGGATGCTGAGAAGGACCCAGGACCACGTCACTGTGGTCTTGGGAAGTTGCCTAAAGTTTCTGTGCCTCAGCGTCCTCCTACGTAAAGCGTCGATGGTGACAACACAGCCTGGTGGAGCCGTCCTGCGGACAGGGTGAGCGAGCCAGGAGGAACCCTCAGAACTGCAGAGTCCCTAGGACCTGCTCCAGAAGCAGTAGCCAATCCTCATAAAAAAAAATACTTCAATGTTAGCATTATTAGCACACGAGCAAAGTGATGCACCAAACATTTTTTGTTAATAGTTTGAGGGATATTTATTCTAAAACACTTTGCAGAAGACTTTGAAGTAGTCATCATGCAACACTTGGAAACATCTTGGACTTCCTTGTTTTACAGCCCAATTTTGGGTTTTGTTTGAGTTAGATTAGGGGGTGTGAGACGTCATATTCTACTCAGGGCTCGGGGATTTACAACCTTTGGAGAGGCCTGGCCGAGGTGCCTGTGGACGCCAGTCCCTGCTTTGGGGCGAGCAGGCGGAGTCCTTGGGATCCAGGGACCTGACTCGGCAGGCGGGGCTCGGGGCCTCCTATTCCTTGTTGACTCAGCAGATGGACTGAGGTCAGGCTAATGTCCTGGGGCGAGGACCAGAGAGACAAGCCCAAGGAGCTGCTCTGGCGGGGGGCGGGGGGCACGAGGAGGGCCCCAGGCCCCAGGCTCCAGGCCTGCGCATCCCCAGCGGAGCCTCCAGAATCTGTCCCTCTAGGGGGCAGTAGGGCTCCACTGAGAGTAGCCGTCTCGGCTCCCAGAGGCCTTAGAACCTGCTCCTTGCCTTAGAACCTGCCTCAGTGCTCAGGATAAAGGGAGATTGCTGCACACACTCTGCCTTGTTTGGGCCCAGAGGTTATATCTTTGCACACTCAGGTGTGGTGAAGGGGGGGCGCTCATTACGAAAACAGTAGTTCGTGTCACCGGACCGTGAATGTTTCTAAAAACAGAAGCCCAACAGCTGCATCCACTTAGGGGACGCTTAGGGGTTCCAGCCAGCATGGGAAGTCCACCTCCAATGGCTGGGGAAGGTAGGTGGATTTCTCAGGCTCAGAATATTCACGTGGAGATGTGCATTGCCATGCGCATGTTTATGGCCAGATTCAGGTTTTTAGACTAAAAACGAACCTCCGTGGCTAGTTCTTCTCCACCCATCCCAGGGAGTACCTGCTCCTCCTCCTCTCTCTTCCTTGGCAAACAAGGCTTGTTTTGGTGTAGCACTGCGCCCCCAGATCTGAGACTCGTGGGCAGCACCCCCGATGGCCCCGTGGTTCTCCCCCTCTCTCAGGGGACAACTGTGGGGGTTATGGGCACTTTGCCTTGAGTGCACACAGCCCGGAGTTCAGACCCTAACGTTGCCACTTCAGGCTAGGTGGTCATCAGCAGGGATCCTCCCTGCCCCTCCCACCTCGCCTGGGAAACGGGAGACCTGCCTTTCAGGGTGGCTCTGATTCCTGGACACCATTCTGGGGACAGGATTCCTGGAACTGGCTTAGCATGGTGCCAGGCCCATCGTAAACACGGCCCACGACACTGCCAGCCACCCTCCCTGCTGCCGCCACCCTGCCCTTCTACCTTGACCTACTTCTTTCCTCCATGGCACCTGTTGCTCGTCTCCATATCTTCTGTGTGTCCTGTTTACAGTCTGTCCCTGTGCTGCCCTGGGAACTCCTTTGCTGCATCCCTAACACCCTGCTCTAGGCACGTAGTCGGCATCCGTATCTGTTTATTGAGCGCGTGAATGAATAATGGGAGCTCTTATGGCAACTCTCTGGGCCTCTGTTTCCCCAGCTGGGCAAGGAGGATAATGGTATTATGCTTGGGATGGATTAATGCCAGCAAACCTGTGGGCGAGCACCTGGCCGAGGCACTCAACAGATGCAAATTTGCTTCCTGGTTCAGATTTCAGATGTTGTCCGAAGCTTTATAATGCTGTCAGGAGAATCGGCAGCCCAGCCCACAGCCCCCGAGGGCAGCTCAGAGCTGTGGGCCGCCAGCCACCCATTTATACAGACTCGACCAGCGAGACCTGAGTTGGTTCTCTGCACCACGCGCTGTCATGTTGGACCCTTCCGGAGGCCAGGCAGAGGAGGTCCCGGGTCAGGGAGGAGGACCCGGGGCTCAGAGAAGTGGGGTCACTTGCCTGTGTAAGTGGTGGCGTCGAGCCCAGGAACGCTCCCAGCTGTTCCTATATGTGAAACAGCCAGAGGCTACACGTCTCCGGGGGGAGGGGTGACCCATGGAGGGGGGACAGACCTCCCATGGTGGCCAAGAGCAAGGACTCCTGAGGCCTGAGGCCCAGCTTGGCAGCGTTCCCCACCCAGTGGCCTCTGGCAGGTGGGTTCACACCTGTGAGGCCCAGTTTCCTGTAAAGTGGGGTGATGCTAGCCCCTCCCTCCAAGAGCCACAGTGAGAATATAACCAGCCCCTACATGGGAGTCGTTCCTGTGCCGAGTTCACTGTTGAGAAAGGAGGAAGAGCCCCCAAAGATGTGCCAATCCTGGTCCCCAGAACCTCTGCATTTATACGATGTCCCAGGGTGGGGGCCGTGAAGGATGCTAATGAGCTGGCCTTCTGATGGGGAGGCTAGCCTGGAGTAGATCCACTGTAACCACAGGACCCTTAGCAGTGGAAGACGGAGGCAGGGTTGTCAGTGCCAAGGGGATGCGGCGAGAAAGGTCCCATCTGCCGTTGCCAGCTTTGAAGATGGAGGAAGGGGCCACGAGCTGAGGCATGCGGGGGGCCTCCAGAGGCCGGAAAGGGCAGGAAACTCTTAGAGCCTCCAGAAGGAACACAGCCCTGGCAGCAGCTTGCTTTTAGCCCTGAGAGGCTTCCGACCTCCCAAACTGGAAGCTCATAACTTGCTTTAAGATGCACGTTTGTGCCGATTGGTTGGTCATAGTGGCCACGGGGACGTCACGGGGAGGGCCCCCTCTCGGGAAGAGGATCTCACACCTGCTCACAGTGAGCTGAAACTAGAATCCTGGTCGTTTATACATGAAAAGAGAACTGCACGATCATAGAGCTCAGCATTTCAGAGTGAGATATCCCCAGAATCAGTTGAGGGCAGTGGTCGGCTCCAAAGGGCCTCATGGGTCAATCAGGAAATGCCGCACACGCAGTCCACCTTTTAGACAGTCCCAGGGTTCTCAGCTCTTCAAGGCCCTGAGAAGGTCAGCAGCAAAGAGGAGAAACGGATTTCCGACTTGAACTCCCCACTTCCAAAGACAATGTACCACCAACTACATCCCCCCGCCTCCCCCCCCCCCCCCCCCACCCCCCGCCCCAGAACACCAATGAACAACTCACAAAGCATGTGTTCAGTGCAGGGGCTGACCTAATCAAATCGATCTCTGTGACAAATGGAGAAACTGGAAGCCAAAGAGGCGGCCCGGCGGGAAGACCGTAGGCGTTGGAAGCAGGGAGAGCAGGTTTGCAGCCCCGCTCTGTAGACACCAGCTGCGTGACCTGGGGAGGTCACGTCGCCTCCCAGAGCCTCCATTTCCTCGCGGGTAACATGGAGACAAAAGTGCCTGCTTTGCAGAACACCATGAATAGCTGTCTTAGTCCGTCCCAACAGCTAAAACAAGTTGCTAAAGACTGGCTGGCTTGTAAACAACAGAATGTTCTTTCTCGCAGTTGTGGAGGCTGGAGTCTGAGACTGGGGTGGTAGCGCCAGCCTCTGTGAGGGCCTCCTCTGGGTCGGCCCCTCGCGTGGTGGCCCGAGAGCTGGCGAGCTCTTTTATAAAGGCGCTCACCCCCTTCCTGAGGATTAGGCTCCCCCCTCGTGAGCCAGTCTCCTCCCCGAAGGCCCGGCCTCCTAATACCCGTCACACTGGGGGGTAGGATTTCAACCCTGGGATCCTCACTCCATACAAGGATCCCTTGCGGGGCTGGCACGCACACGGTAGTCAGGGCAGAGAAAATACTACTATTTGTCTTAGTTGCCTATTGTTGCCATAACAAATCACCACCGACTCAATGGCTTCAAACACAAATATATTATCTTGCATTTCTGGAGGTCAGTAGTCCTAAGGTCAAGATGCTGGCGGGGCTGATTCCTTCTGGAGGCTCCAAGGAGAATCTTTCTTTGCCTTTTCCAGGTTCTAGAAGCTGCCCACGTTCCTCGGCGCACATCCCCGTGGCCCCTGCTTCCTGTCCCTTCTCAGACTCTGACCCTCCTGCCTCCCGCCTTTAAGGACCCTTGTGGTTACATCGGGGCCACCTGGATAATCCAGGACAATCTCCGGATCTCATGGTTCTTCAGCACAGCTGCAGAGTCCCTTTTACCGTGTAAGGTGACACATTCACAGGGTCCAGGATAGAGGATGTGGACATCTTTGGGGGCCATCATTTAGCGGACCACATGACTCCTCTGATACCTCCTTTCCTGGTCCTCCATTCCTCCTGCTGCCGTGGGTTCTCTCCCTTCCGCTCCAGCCCGGACACCAAAGGAGTGATTGAGTTCTAATTTAGGGTTCCCGTTGGGCCAAGTGGAGTAGAAAGTTTGTCTCCCCAGATACTCCTCCTCACCCCCAGACCATGTAGGTTGCCATGCGGGGGCTTCTCAGAAGGGAGTGGGCAGCCAAGGATTCGAGAGAACACGGATAGCAAACGTACCAGTGCACTTGTCTGATACTGGAGGGCCTGCCACGTGCTCGCGGGCACGGCTGTGGACTGGACAGACCGGGCTTGCTCTCAACGGCTCATTTCCTTATAGGGAAGAAAGGCAGTCGGGAGAGAGATCATATAATAGGCACTGGACCAAAACAGGATGGCAGGAATGGAGATGGAGGGTGGCAGGTGGTGGCCAGTAGCCATACTGGGCTGGGGAGGTGGGAGGAATTGAAACTGAATCCGGGGGTTCTAGGTTCAGCAATTTCTAGGTTCAGCAACAGGGCAGATGGTGGTGCCATTTTCTGGGAGGGGTTCACAGGAGGAGAAGCACATTTTGCAGGCATGGGGGAGAAGATGAATTCCATTCTGGGTAGACAGAAGGACAGTGTGAAGGGCCTAAGATAGATCCACATGGGGCATCAGTGGTAAGGGAAGATCGGACACAGGCATTGTTGGTCTCAGGATGGGAAACAAAGCTGTGGGGTCCCTGTGGGTGAGAAGATGAGGATCTGGGGTTGGAGTCTGGGGAGCCTCTGTTTTAGCTGTAAAAGAAGAGGGGCCAGAGGGCAGGAGCAGGGGAAATCCCTGGGTGGGGCATGGGTGTCCTGAAAACCCGGGGAAGGGGACAGGTTCACATGGCGGAGAGAACTTGACAGCGCCAAACGCTGCAGAGAAGTCCCGGAAGAGAAGGATCAAGAAGATTCCTTTTGATTCAGCCTGAGAAGGGTGCTGGCAGCCTTGGTCTAAGCAGTGCGGTGGGGACTGAGACTAGGACAGCAGCTGAGGAGAGAGCAGAAGAGGAAACGAGAACAAGACACTCGAACATCCTAGACCCTCGGCTGGGAGGGGTGCAGGAGAGCCAGGCCAGTGGCTGGAGGCAGCAGTGGGGTCAATGGTTTTTCTGTTTTTGTTTCTGGTTTGACAGGGGACACGTCACATGTGTGTAGCGGACTGCTGGAAGCCAGAAGAGAGAGCATGAAGATAATGGGGAGGGGTTGAGCCCAAGGGAGGGGGGTGGAAGGGGGGGTGAGGCAGCCCGCTGGGAGGAAGGACCCAGGTGGGGGGGGGGAGGCCGGGGGGGGGGGGGGGGGGGGGGGGGGGGGGGCGGGGGGGGGCGGAATCCTTGGGCAGGGCCTGGGTGCAGCAAACACAGGGGCCCCTGGGCTCCAGGTGGGACAGGTGTGGGCAGGACCTCGTCATGGCAGCCCCAAGAGCCCCCTAAAGGGGTCATCCCAGGGCTTCACATCTCAGAGGGACGGGGTCTGATTTGAGCTTTGGAACCAATGTCAGGCAGCTGAATGAATGGGTGGGGGGGCATGAGGACCAGTCAGGAGGCAAATGTGCAGTCCCAGCAGCCTCACAGTCATCTGCTTTGTGGAGATGCTGGTGGAAACGTCCCTCGTAACACAAGACGCAGAGTATTCTGAGAGGGGCTATGTTTCAAGAATAAAAAGCACAAGGTCTAGGGGATGAGCCAAGCTTGGACCCCGACTCCCTTCCAACAAGCTGTGTGACTTCCGGCTGGTGACTAGACCGCTCTGGGCGTGTTACTCATTGCTGTATAAGAAATTGGCTCAAAACTGAGCAGCTTAGGGCCCCCTGGGTGGTTCAGTTGGTTAAGCATCTGCCTTGGGCTCAGGTCATGATCCTGGGGTCCTGGGATGGAGCCCCGGATCGGGCTCCCTGCTCAGTGGGGAGCCTGCTTCTCCCTCTCCCTCACCCCTCCCCACACACCCCACCCCATGCTCTCTCTCTCTCCCAAATAAATAAATAAAATCTTTTAAAAAACCAAACTTAGCAGCTGCAAACATGTTTATCATCTTATAGTTTCTGAGAGTTGGGAATCCAGGAGCAGCTTAGCTGGGTCCCCAGCTCCGGGTTTGTCATGGGGCTGTGATCAAGGTGTCCGCCAGGGCCAGAGTCCTCTCCAAGTCCCGCGAGGCAAGATCGGCCGCTGTTGGCAGGGTCAGTTCTTCATGGGGCTGTTGACGGAGGGCCTCCGTTTCTCACTATGAGGTTCCAGGTGGGGTTTGTCCAAAGCAGGCAGGTGGATAGTTGAGTCTGGAATCCGGGGGTGGGATCCAGGCAGGTGTATAAATTTGAGAGTCCTGTGCACGTAAGTAGTATTTAAAACCTTGGTCACCAAGGAAGTGAGTGCAGATAGAAAAGGGGGTTATTCTCATGTTGGGGAGATGAGGAGGAACCAGCAACAGACGGAAGGAGTATGGGGGGCCCAGCGGGAGCCCCATAAAGGAAACAGCAAGACAGGAGTGCTCAGCTGGCTGGGGAGGCTGGCCGATCCAGGGGGATGGTGCTGGGCAGGTGGCCACTGGGTTTAACTGTGACCTGGGAGCCACTGGTGACTTGGACCAGGTGGTGTCAAAGCTGATGGGATGAGCTCAAGAGAGACTGGCGTGGGAGAAAGTGGATATGCACGGCGTTTTCAAGGAGTTCTGCTGTGAAGGAAAGCAGAGGTAGGGCAAGAGCTGAACGGGGCTGTAGAGCCAACCGTTATTTTTAAGGGAGGAGAAATGGTTGCGTGTTTGTATTCTGATCAGAATTATCTAGGGTGAAGGGAAGGGAACTGATGGGACAGAAGAAGGCATGAGAGTGCTGGGTGATGCCCTGGGAAGGCGGGAGGGAGCGGAGGCCTGGCCTAAGACAGCCGGGAGCAGGGAGCAGGACAGTTCCTGGGAGTGTCGCACCAAGCACCAGGCTCACAGCAGCTCCTTCCGGCTGCTCCCATCCCCGTCATGAAATCGGGCCATCGGGAGAGAGGGAGGGTGGGGGGGCGCTGGGGGTTGAAGAGAGGGGAGAGGGTGTGAAGGGGTCCTCCAGCAGAGCTGAGAGCTGCGGACAAGGAGCAAGGGACTTGGGGGTCCCGGCCCTGATAGAGGCCTGTGTGTCCCTGGCGGTCATGCATGGACAGTATGTTTGAGCTTTGCTGTAGCACGTTCACGGGTGGGCGCACAGAGGAAACAGCGAGGGATTTAACCAGCGTGGGCAAGATTGCTAAGAGAGTAGATCTCAAGTGTCCTCACCACACACACACACAGGTAACTATGGGGTGATGTGTGTGTTAAATGGCTTGATTTTTGACAATCATTTCACAGTGTTCGCATATATCAAGATACCGTGTTGTATACCTGAAATACATAGAATTCTTATTTGTCAACCATACCCCAAGAAAGTTGGAAAAAACTGAAATGCAAAGAGAATCCCTTAGAAGGCTTGAAGCAAGGGTGTGACACCTGAATTTTCTTTAAGCTGAGTCTGGCTGTTGTGTGGTCCCTGAGGGCAGGAGTGGGCCAGGGCAGTGAGGGGACTGGTCTCTCGGTCAGGCAGAAGATAATGGTGGTCCAGTGGGCATGAAGCCAAGAGGTAATTGCAGAGATGGACCCACCAGGATTTGCTGATGTGTGAGCCTTGGGGACAGTGAGGGATTCAGGGTCACTCCTGGGGTTTTGACTGCAGAATGCTTAGGTGGTTGCCACAAACTGATGAGGAAGACTGGGTGTACTTGGAAGGCCTAGGGGTGGGGAGAGAGGAGACTGGGAATTGAGAAGACCGGGGGCACATTGAGCTAGAAATGGCTCCTGGCTATCAAAGTTGCATAGGAGTCTGGGGAGTGTTTAGGTGAGGGAAAACTCTGGTGCCAAGGTTGTCCTGTGAATCTTTTCCTCAAGAGCTGTCCTGATGGCATCAACTGCAGAGGACTCTTGACCAGATCACAGCTACCCTCTGACATTTTGAGGACCAGCAGCAATGGTCATGAGGGTGTTTACTGGGAAGTTCCAGCAGGAGCTCATGGAAGGCCACCATCTCCTGGCCCCTAGAGAATGGTTAGGATCAGATTGTCATTGTACTTCATGTCTGAAGTTCACTGTACTTTGTGTGCAGAGTTTCAGGGTTTGAAATTTCTAGTGAACCAAGAAATCCTGGGCTAGGGCAAAGGTTTCCATGTCTTCGGTGATAACTCTGCACTGGCCATTTTCCAAGCTCGACTTCTGAATTTTACGGGCGGGTGGGGGGGCGTTGGTGAAGGAAGAGACTGTTTAGAAGTTTAGAGTGGGTAGCCCTTTTTGGAGAAAGTTTGGTCCAACCTTGTTCGGCAAATGTGCCTCCTATAGCGCATTCAGCTACCCAGGCTCCTCAAACAGAAATGACTTTGCTTTCATTTCTTTTTTTCTTTTTAAAATTTTTAAACTTTTAATTCCAGTATAGTTAACATACAGTGTTTATATTAGTGTCAGGTATATAATGTAGGGATCCAACAATTCTATACATTCCTCAGTGCTCATCGTGATCAGTGTCCTCTTTAATCCCCATCACCTGTTTCCCCTACCCCCACCCACCTCCCCTCTGGCAACCCAGTTGGTTCTCCATAGTTAAGAACCTGTTTTTTGGTTTGTCCCTTCTGTTTGTTTTGTTTTTTTCTTCAACATAGGAGTAAAATTATATGGTATTTGTCTTTCTCTGATTGACTTATTTCACTCAGCAGTATAGTCTCCAGATTTATCCATGTTGTTACAAATGGCAAGATTTCATTATTTTTTATGGCTGAGTAATATTCCATTGTGTGTATATAGACCACATCTTCTTTATCCATTCATCTGTGGATGGACACTTGGGCTGCTTCCATAATTTGGCTATTGTAGATAATGCTACAATAAATATAGGGGTTCAAATATCTTTTTGAATAAGCGTTTTCATGTTCTTTGGGTAAAAACCCAGTAATGTGATTACTGGATTATAGGGTAGTTCTATTTTTAATATTTTGAGGAAACTCCATACTGTTTTCCGGAGTGACTGTACCAGTTTGCCTTACCACCAACAGGACATGAGGGTTCCTATTTCTCCACATCCATGCCAACCCTTGTTTTCTGTCTTTTTTTTATTTTAGCCATTCTGACAGGTGTGAGGTGATATCTCATTGTGGTTTTGATTTGCATTTTCCTGATGATTTATTAATGATGTTGAGCATCTTTTCATGTGTCCTTTGGTCATCTGTATGTCTTTGGAGAAATGGCTGTTCATGTCTTCTGCCCATTTTTAATTGGATTATTCGGTATTTGGTGTGGAGTTGTAGATGTTCTTTATATATTTTGGACACTAACCCTTTATTGGATATGTCCTTTGCAAATACCTCCTCCCATTCAGTATCTTTGTCTTTTACTTTATTGATAGTCTTTTAGTTTTGTTGATAGTTTCCTTTGCTGTACAAAAGCTTTTTATTTTGATGGAGTCCCAATAGTTTATTTTTGCTTTTGTTTCACTTGCCTCAGGAGACCTATCTAGAAAAACATTCCTATAATCAATGTCAGAGAAATTACTGTGCTCTCTTCTAGGATTTTTATGGTTTCAGATCTCACATTTAGGTCCTTAATCCCATTTTGAGTTTATTTTTGTGTGTGGTGTGAGAAAGTGGTCCAGTTTCCGTCTTTTGCATGTAGCTCTCCAGTTTACCCAGCACCATACGTTGAAGAGCCTGTCTTTCCCCCATGGCATATTTGTGCCTCCTTTGTCAAAGATTGACCGTATAATCATGGGTATATTTCTGGGCTCTCTATTCTGTTTCATTGATCTATGTGTCCCTTTTTATGCCAGTACCATACTGTTTTGATTACTGCAGCTTTGTAACATATCTTGAAATCTAGGATTATGACACCTGGTTTTGTTCTTTTTCAAGATTGCTTTGGCTATTTAGGGTCTTTTGTGGTTCCATACAAATTTGAGGACTACTTGTTCTAGTTCTGTGAAAAATGCTCTTGGTATTTTGATAGGGATTTCATTAAATCTGTAGATTGGTTTGGGTAGTATGGACATTTTAACAATATTCATTCTTCCAATCTGTGAGCATGGAATATCTTTCCATTTGTGTCATCTTCAATTTCTTTCATCAGTGTTTTATACCTGAAGAGTACAAGTATTTCACCTCCTTGGTTAAGTTTATTCCTATTTATTTTATTATTTTTGGTGCAATTGTAAGTGGGATTGTTCCCTTAATTTCTCTTTGTGCTACTTCATGATTAGTGTATAGCAATGCAGTGGATTTATGTATATTGGTTTTGCATCCTGCAACCTTACTGAATTCATGTATCAATTCTAGTAGTTTTTTTTGGTAGTCTTTAGGGTTTTCTCTCTATATATTATCATGTCATCTTCGAATAGTGAAAGTTTTGCTTCTTCTTTACAAGTTTGGGTGTCTTTTATTTCTTTCTGTTGTCTGATCGCTGTGGCTAGGACTTCCAGTGTTATGTTGAATAAAAGTGGTGAGAATGGACATCTTTGTCTTGTTTCTGATCTTAGAGGAAAACCTCTTTTTCACCGTTGAGTATGATGTTCACTATGGGTTTTTCATATAAGGGCTTTATTATGTTGAGATATGTTCCCTCTAAACCTACTTTGTTGAGGGTTTTTATCATGAATGGATATTGTACTTCATCAAATGTTTTTTTGGCATCTAATAAAATGATCATATGGTTTTTTTTATCCTTTCTCTTGTTGATGTGATGTACCACATTGATTTGCAAATATTGAACCACCCTTGCATCCCAGGAATAAATACCACTTGATTGTGGTGAATGATTTTTTTAAACGTGTTGTTGGATTTGGTTTGCCAGTATCTTGTTGAGGATTTTTGCATCTATGTTCATCAGAGATATTGACCTACAGTACTGTTTTTCTGTAGTGTCTATCTGGTTTTGGTGTCAGGGTGATGCTGGTCTCAGAATGTATTTAGAAGCTTTCCTTCCTTTTCTATTTTTTTTGGAATAGTTTGATGAGAATAGGTATTAACTCTTTTTTAAATATTTGGTAGAATTCACCTGTGAAACCATCTGGTCCTGGAATTTTGTTTGTTGGGAGTTTTGTTGTTGTTGTTGTTTTTGTTTAATTTTGTTTTTTGGGGTTTGTTAGAGAGTGAGAGCACATGTGAGAGCAAGAACAGGGAGGGGCAGAGGTAGAGGGAGAGAGAGAATCTTAAGCAGGTTCCACGCCCAGCACGGAGCCCAACTCAAGTCTCAATCTCATGACCCTGAGATCATGACCTGAGCCAAAATGAAGAGTCAGATACTTAACCAACTGAGCCACCCAGTGCCCCCTGTTGGGAATTTTTTGAATACTGATTCAATTTCATTGCTGGTAATTGGTCTGTTCATATTTTCTATTTCTTGCTTTAGTTTTGGGAGGTTATGTATTTCTAGGAAGCTATCCATTTCTTCTAGGTTGCCTAATTTGTGGGCATATAATTTTTCATAATTTTCTCATAATCCTTTGCATATATGTGGTGTTGGTTGTTCCTCCTCTTTCATTTATGCTTTTGTTTGAGTCCTCCTGCTCTCTCTCTTTTTAAAATGCATCTGGCTGAAGTTTCTCTTTTGTTGATCTTTTCAAAGAACCAGTTCCTGGTTTCATTGATTTTTTCTATTGTTGTTGTTGTTGTTGTTTAGTTCCTATTTCATTTATTTCTGCTCTAATTTTATTATTTTTTTCTACTGGTTTTGGGTTTTGTTTATATTTTCTAGCTCCTTTAGGTGTAGGCTAGGTTGAGGTTTTTCTTGCTTCCTGAAGTAGGCTTGTATTGCTATAAACTTCCCTCTTTCGAACAGCTTTTGCTGCATCCCAAAGCTATTGGCCCATTGTGTTTTCATTTTTATTTGTCTCCATGTATTCTTTGATTTCTTCATTGACCCATTCATTGTTTAGTAGCATATTACTTGACCTCCATGTATTTGTGCTTTTTCCCAGATTTTTTTTCTTGTGGCTGATTTCTAGTTTCATAGTATTGTGGTGAGAAAAGATGCTTGGTATGACTTTGACCTTTTCGAATTTGTTGAGACTTGTTTGTGGCCTAATATGTTATCTATTCTGGAAAATGTTCCATGTGCACTTGAAAAGAATGTGTATTCTTCTGGTTTAGGATGGAATATTATTAATATATCTGTTAGATCCATCTGTCCAATGTGTCATTCAAAACCATTATTTCCTTATTGATTTTCTGTTTGAATGATCTAGCCATTGTTGTAAGTGGGGTGTTAAAGTCCCCTACTATTCTTGTATTACTATTGATTACTTCCTTCGTTTGTTATTAACGACTTCATGTATTTGGGTGGTCCCGTGTTGGGTGCATAAATATTTACAATTGTTATATCTTCTTGTTGGATTGTCCCCTTTATGATTATATAGTGTCTTTCTTTGTCTCTTGTTACAGTCTTTGTTTTAAAGTCTATTGCTTCCTTGGCTTTTCACTTCCATTTGCATGATCTATGCTTTTCCGCTTCTTTGCTTTTAATCTGCAGGTGTCATTAGGTCTGAAATGAGTCTCTTGTAGGCAACATATAGATGGGGGTCTTGTTCTTGTTTTAATCCATTCAGTCACCCTAAGTGTTTATATTGGAACATTTATTCCATTTATTTTCAAAGTAATCATTGACAGATATTTATTTATTGCCATTTTGTTATTTGTGTTGTGGTTGTTTTTATAGTTCTTCTCTGTTCCTTCTCTTGCTTTCTTCTCTCACAGTTTGCTGGTTTTCTTTAGTGGCATACTTGGGTTCTTTCTCTTTGTTCTTTGCATATCTATTACTAGTTTTTGATTTGTGGTTACAATTAGGTTTGTATATAACATCTTCTGCATATAGCAGTCTATATTAAGTTAATGGTTACTTAAGTTTGAACCCATCCTTTACTCCTCTCCCCTCCACATTTTAGGTTTATGGTGTCATACTTTGTGCCCTTTTATTTTGCGGATCCCCTGGTTTTTATAGATATACTTGATTTTACTGCTTCTGTGTTTCCTACTGTTCTTATTCCTACTTACGGTTTTTTCCTTTCCACTCAAAGAGTCCCCTTTAACATTTCTTGTAGGGCTGGTTTAGTGGTCATGAATTCCTTTATGTTTGGGAAACTCTTATCTCTCTTTCTATTCTGAGTGGTAGCCTTGCTTGTGAGAGTACTCTTGGCTGCCAATTTTTCCCTTTCAGCACTTTGAATATATCCTGCCACTCCCTTCTGGCCTGCAGAGTTTCTGCTCAAATATCAGCTGATAGCGTCATGGAGTTCCCCTTGTATCTGAGTGCTTTCTTTTCTCTTGCTGCTTTTAAAATTCTCTTTTTCTCTACTTTTTGCCATTTTAATTAGTGTGTGTCTTGGTGTGGACTTCCCTGGGTTGATTTTGTTGGGGGATCTCTGTGCCTCCTGGATCTGGATTTCTGTTTCCTTCCCCAGATTTGGGAAATTTTCAGCTATTATTTCTTCAAATAAGTTTTATGCCCCCTTTTCTCTTTTCTCCTTCTGGATCCCTATAATGTGAATGTTATTATACCTAAATGTGTTGCTAAATTTCCTAAGTCTATTTTCACTTATTATTTTTCTCTCTACTATTCAGCTTGATTGCTTTCCATTAGTCTGCCCTCCAGGTCACTGATCCATTCTTCTCCTTCCTCTAGTATACCATTTATTCCCTCTAGTGTATTTTCAGTTTAGTTATTGAGTTCTTCATCTCTGATTGGTTCTTTGTTTTCTGTCTCCTTGTTAGGGGTCTCACTGAGGTCCTCCACGCTTTTCTCAAATCCAGTATTTTTTTACCATTACTTTAAATTCTCTATCAGGCTATTACCGATCTTCATTTCATTTAGTCTCTTGCTGTGTTTTGCCTTGTTCTTTCATTTGAGACCTATTCCTCTGTCTCCGCATCTTGTCAAACTCTGTCGTTTCTTTTCTTTTTAAAAAAAGATTTATGTATTTATTTTTAGAAAGAGAGCAGGGGGAAGAGCAGAGGAAGAGGGAGAGAGAATCTCAAGCAGACTTCCTGCTGAGTGTGGAGCCCAATGTGGGGCCCAATCCCACGACCCTGTGATCGTGACCTAAGCCAAAATCAAGAGTCAGATACTTAACTGACTGAGCCCCCCAGGTGCCCCTGTTCTATGTGTTAGTAAAGTCAAGGTCAAAGGTCCCCTACTCCTGCAAGTAGTGGCTTCATGAAAAAGAGGTCCTGTAAGTGCTCTGCAGTGCAGTGCTCCCTGTTCACCAGAACTTGGTGCTTCTGGGGTGTCTCCCATGTGTGTTGCATGTGCCCTACTGTGGCTGAGCTGCTTTCGCCTTCAGTCCAGTCATCTGCAATGGCTCTGTTCGCCTGTTGTGGGTGGGGTTTGGTACCTGTGTTATTAGTGGACCAGTCTGGGGCCATGCTGGGCTTGAGTCAGACCAGGTGTTTGCTAGAGATGTAGTCACACTGAACCGCAGGAGAATGTGGGGGCAGGGCATGCAGTGACAGCAAGGCCCACACCAGTGGGAGGGGACCTGTAGCCCCCAGTGGCGGCAGGCTGCGCTGGAGGGGGCAGATCCCCAGAGGCAGGTGGGGGCGGGAAGCAAGGTTTGCAGGAGTCTGCTGCAGGAGGAGACCTAGGGCAGAGGCCTGGTAGAAGGGATGTGTCTGCAGGAGGATGCAGGGCAGGGCACACTGTTAGCAAGTTAAGTAGGCATTGTTGTGGCCTTGCTGTTTCCCATAGGTGTCTAGGCTTGGGGGCAGGGGGAGGGAAATGGCACCCACCAGCTCCTTTGTTCCTGAAGAAGTGTCTCTGTTTCTCCAGCACCAGCTCTGAGATTAGTAAACAGATATCCCTCCCATAGAACACAGGCAATTTTCAAACTGCTGCTTCTGTATGTCCAAAGGCTGGTTTGTTGTGCTATCTCTTTAAGGGCAAGGACTCAGCTTCCTCTCTCCTCCCAGCTCTCCCAGAGTCTGTTGATTTTTAAAGTTCTAGGTTTTAAGCCCAGGGGATTGTAAGAACTCCTGAAATTTGGCCCCTCCAGTTTTCAAAGCCAAATGGTATGGGGATTTGCCTTTCCCATGCAGGCCTCCTAGTCTGAGAGTCTGTTTCTCTCCCCTCCCTGTACCTGTGGCATCCCTCTGGTGGACAGTCCTGTGGGTCCATTTAGCTCCCAACTGTGTCCCTGCCCTTCTCACCCTCTTTGACGTGGCCCCTCTCTACCTTTAGCTGTGCAGTCTCTTTTGCCCCTCTCTGTGTCGTTTTCTGGGTTATTTACCCCGATGTGGAGGTTGCCTTGTTCTATCAGTGGGACGAGGCGAGCTTAGGGTCCTCCTGCTCTGCCATCTTCCCCAGAAGTCTGGCCTTCATTTTTTTTTTTTTTTTTAAGATTTTATTTATTTATTTGAGAGAGTGAATGAGAGACAGAGAGCATGAGAGGGAGGAGGGTCAGAGGGAGAAGCAGACTCCCTGCCGAGCAGGGAGCCCGATGCGGGACTCGATCCCGGGACTCCAGGATCATGACCTGAGCCGAAGGCAGTCGCTTAACCAACTGAGCCACGCAGGCGCCCAGTCTGGCCTTCATTTGTTTTTTTTGTTTTTTAAAGATTTTTATTTATTTATTTGACAGAGAGAGACACAGCGAGAGAGGGAACCCAAGCAGGGGGAGTGGGAGAGGGAGAAGCAGGCCTCCCGCAGAGCAGGGAGCCCGATGCGGGGCTCGATCCCAGGACCCCGGGACCACGACCCGAGCCGAAGGCAGACGCCTAACCGACTGAGCCACCCAGGCGCCCCTGGCCTTCATTTCTTAATGGTCCCTGGCTTATGCCTCCTTCCCAGGATTAGTTCATATTCAACCTGCTCCTGCCAAGAAATCAGTTTCCTTCCAATTTAGGAACCTGAAAATGTAGTAGTTAGCATTTCATTTGCTCTTGTCTTGCTGCTTCTTCATATTCCCACTTGTTACTAAACGAGTGTTGTGTTTTTACTCCTTAGTACAAAACTACATCATGCTGTTGCATGTAGCAGGAGACATTCACAGATTTGCTAAGTTGCCCTGCTGCAGAGAAGTTCGATGCCCCCATGAGTTTCCCTTTTGTTTCAGGGTTTGAATATTGGATAAGCTCAAGTTTTTGGCCTTAACAATTTTGTGTGAAAAGTTTGAGACCTATTGTCAGAGCTCGGAATGCTTCCTTCCGGATATTAGGAAAATGAGGTCCAGCTTTAGGCGAATCTTAAATTTGCCAGATGATTGGATATTGTATCAATAGCTAATTACTGTTAACAATGTTAACAATGCCTATGATGCAGGGACTATTCTTACCCTTTTACATCTAGGGAAACCGAGGCACAGGTTGACTTGTGTTTCCCAAGTGTGAGTCAGATATAAACATAGAACACAGACTTATTTTTTAAATGGCTGTATAGTTTTAACCTTGTCCTCTGCCTAAGGTGATTGAGTTTCTATTCAGGAAAAGCAGCATAAAGTTTTCATAAAGTTAATTTAAACCCAACCGGCATACACAGCTACAGCAAAAACTGTAAGGGGGCAGAATTGCCCATAGAGTGTGTGGGCCTGGGGAAATTATTTTTATGCGGATCCTGTCTACATAAGCAATTTGGGACTTCCTCAAATCAATGTTTCAGCACCATTCTGGTGACCCAGTTTCACATGATCCCACCAAAAAATTTAAACTCTTCACAACAAAGCTCTTCTGGAAACCAGGTTGGACCCCCATAGGTGTGGGTTCTAGAGCTCTTTGGGGCATCTGGTTGACCTTGTGCTCTGAAGGGCAGAAATGGGAACCAGCTGGTCCTAGCCACTAGAGGGGACCACGGGTTCCAGTAGCCAGAACCCATGCAGGGCCCTGTGTGTGCTTGGGACACTGCACCCATATGGTACTGCTGCTTCCAGACCCTGGAAGGGGGGCTTGGAAAGGCCCCAAGAAGGCATCCCAAGGCAGGGCCATGGTGTGGTAGAGTGGTCGTGAAGCAGGGGCGGGGATCTGGCTTCCCCAGGGCTTAAGGGTAGCGCTGACCAGTGGATGAAGTTGGAACAATATTAAGACTTAAATAGTGATTACTTCCAAACCTCTGAATAGCTAAAGCACCCGGGCGGGGGGGTGGGGGGTGGGGGTAGCTGTTGTAAGGAGGAAGCCAGCTGGAAAGTTCTAGTATTTACAATATCTAATTCTGTTGGTGGGTTTGGTAAAAGAGACTTTTTTTTTTAATTGTGTAAAATGTTCAGGCAAAGAACTGCTTTTCCTTTCAAGTGACCAGCTCAACCCAGCTGGCTCTGAATGCTCTGAAAGCTTCCATGAGCTGGCCCAAGGTGGACATTCTAAATCTGGACGTAGATGCTGCTTCTAAATAGGTGTAGAGACCGATTATAGCAGAGCTTTTATGATGGGAGAGGGAGAGAAACGGACGAATCCAGGATGACCTCGTGGCTCTGTCGCTTGGGGCAAGTGGCTTCTGAGCCCTAATGTTAGATATGAAACGGAGAGTGTCTACCTCCTAGGACTGAGGCGAGGATTGAAGGCATTCACGGTATATGTACCCACACCAAAGCTGCTTATATGAACTCAAGCTGTCAAGGGGAAATTTGAGCAGCCTCTCTAGAGAAGAAAAGACACAAGGTAGCCACTGCTTTCTTTCAACTGTTTTATTGCTAAACTATCATGATACAAGCCATATAAAAATACTTTACATATAGCAAAAATAAACTACATTAAACTGGAGATTAAAAACGTTTTGCATAGGAATGTGATGTATTCAAACTTCTTTAACAGTCAAGATTTTCAAAACCTAAGCCTTCCAGCACCACCCCATTGGAGAACATTCTATTCGTTGGAGAACTCATTAGGGCATTGTCAACATTTTCTCCCCTGTGAGGGCCGTAGAGGCAAAGGGAGTAAGGTTCTTTGACAAGATGCT
Organism: Neomonachus schauinslandi; assembly: GCF_002201575.2. NCBI lineage: Eukaryota > Metazoa > Chordata > Mammalia > Carnivora > Phocidae > Neomonachus > Neomonachus schauinslandi. The sequence goes on from NC_058412.1 coordinate 128,001,793, forward strand.
CGGGATGCTAAGCTTGTCCTAACCACAGCCTCTGTCTGCTTATGCCAATCACGATACTGAAAGGACCTGCTCTGCTGGACACGGCTTTGCATCCAATGCATCCAATGCATCCAAACCCTGAGCCAGGCAGGTGTTTGGTCTGCTAACAGATGCATCAAGGCCGAGTGTTCAATGTTTTTTTCCCAGCACCCCATCTCCTTTTCAGAAGGGCTTGCTTAGGGACCATCTCTGAGGGAGGTTAGGAGGTGTTGGGTACCTGCTAAAGGGTTATCCCTCCAAAAAATGAGTGCGGGAAAGTTTACCCCAGCTTGTCAAGAACGTCACAACCCCCATGCCTCTTGTAAACGCGAACAAAACTGTTAAGCGGACCTCTGACAGACTTTCAATTCCAAACAATAGAAAGCACTTGGAAAGTGTTTGACATGAAAATAAACACATTCAGCCTTCCCTTTATTTCCAAGTGACAACTAGAACACATCAGCTTCCAATCTGTCTAAATGTGACCGCTCCCACACTGGCCAAGGCTGGCTTCCAGAGACTGACGTCTTGGCTCCTGGATGTAAACAAGAAAGGCCACATCAGTGTTTCCCAGCTTCTAGAAGAAATCAACCCGATTCAACTAGGGTGCGTCTCTGCTGGAAAACTCTGCAGGTCCTTTGAATAATGTGTACGAGGGGTTATCTACCAGGATTTGGTCAGCTCTGTAAACATGAGCCTGCACTGAGGGTTCTATGAACGTGAACATGAACTCTTCCAGAATCCCATTACAACACAGGCAGTTTTGTTTTTAAATCAAAATCACCTCCTAGGCTACTGCTTTGGGGGATCTCAACACTTTACAATTCTCCTCTATGACCAGACGAAGGCTCAGAGCTGAAGTCCATGTCCTCTTAAGCAACCATGAGAGCGTTCCTTCTTCAACAAAACCATCCCTCTGTCTCCAGAGACGCTTTCTTCTAAGACTCAGGTGGCTGACAGACTCGGAGGTGGGTTTTTGGTTTTTCTTTTGGTTTGGTTTTCGTTTGTTTTGTTTTGTTTTTTGCTAGCATGAATCACACAATTTCAAGAATACATCATTTCCCTTAGGGGGGGAAAAATCAACAACATATGTAAAAAGAAACACTTGAAAAAGATTTCAACCATTTATAAATAGTTTCTAATTCTAACGGGGTGGGGTGTGATATTTTCAGGACAGATAAAAAGCATAAACATACAGATAAGAAAATAAAATTTAATAACCTGCTAATTTGGATCGCTCTTATATATTATCAAGCAGCAGTATTTTTGTACAATACGGGAAGACTTGCAGACTTGGGAAATCTACTACATTCAGCAACACGGGCAGATTCCTGTTGGTGGTGCTACATATTTACCTTGGATGTAGCAAGTGCAAACCTCGACCTGAGATCCTTCTATCACGTGCAACACACACAAATCTTTACCACTTAGACATCCTTATTTTTCTCCTTCTCTCAGAGGATCTTATTGCCTCTTCCCAGACTGAAAATATTTCATGAGCAATTCCTCTTGGCAAAATTTCCTCCTGGCATTTGTTACAGACCAAACTTTCTTGATCGCTGTCGGTTCCTAATACACATTCTCTCGCCTGTTTAGGTCTCAAAACTAATGCTTTGGTTTCTCTTTCCTTTGTTATTTGGTATAGTTGTTTATGAAAGTGCTTCCTCTAATATCCAGCTAGGAGGTCTTAGAAAAAGCTTGCATGTGCGTTACACACACACATACACACACACACGTACGTACAGGAGTCTGAACTAGCGGGAGGCCCTTTGCCCTGACAGAGATGGAAGATCGATGGAAAACACGTTAGCCCTTGTTCTCCCCATCCAGGCACAACGAAGCAGAGAGACTTTGCTACAATAGCAGGAAGGCACTTGGGTAAAACATTCAGATAACTGAGGAAAGGCCAAATTCCCTCACGTGCAAAAAAAAAAAAAAAAAAAAAAAAAGGTTAAGGTTCCCAGCCAGTCAAGTGAGAACAGATCACTAACCAAACACTTTAACTCTTCCCCCCGTGAAGTCAATTTTGCTGGAGAGAAAATGCTTTAGGTAAAGCTGCTGGTACAAGGAATCTTTTTACTAATGAGGGAGAATTTCACATCCCAGAAGCTCTGCAGCAGTAGTCAAGCTCTTACTGGCATGTTGTAGAGAAGAGCATTTTGCCAAACTTTGGGCTTGAAGAGAGGTCCCCAGTTGTTGGGGAAGCTAAATGCTAGGTCTCCACTGAAAGGTCACACCCTGGGCTTTCTCTCCCACTCTCTGGAGCACCAGACCCTCTGGGCCATAGCCACCAAGCCTCGGGCTCCTGGCCAAGCTGTGGGGAAGATTTAACCTCTGGGTCACTTTGTCAAGGAAGCCAGGACTCAGAAAACCCACAGCGAGCCCTTGACAGCCATGATTCTCTTCCTCGGCTTCTACCTAGCAGAGTTGACTGAGAAATCCCTAAGAAGAGCCTTTCGAAGAGGGCCAGGAATATTTACATCCCGTGTGGATTACTGGGGGAAGAAACTAAATGGCTGAAAATGAATCTCTGGCTTGTCCCAGGGTGTCCACAATAAAGGCCAACAGGAACACATCTGTGTGATGAAAAACTCCCCAGCCGAGACCTTTGAGTTTTAGGTGTTTGCAGAAACTGCACCAGAGGAGGAAGACTCTTGAGGACTCGGTGTGCACAGTAGACACACCTGGGCAGAAAATCACCATACGACCGGTCTGGGCAGAGCTTCTTCCAACTGAGGCAGGCGCGTGGGTAGATTCTCTTCGATGCGGATGAAGCAGCTAATGCAGACGCGTCTTTTGGGACGGAGGGGCACTTAAAATGGGTTCAGGTTAAAAACAAACAAACAAACAAAAATCAACTTTAGGGCCAAAGCCTGAGCTTGTTGTCCCACTCGGAGTCTAGGCCAGAGAGGGAGTTTAACCCTTGTCGTGGGGGAACCCACTTAGAGAAACACTTAGGCCTGCCCATCGATTGCCTCATTTCCCACTTCACAAAAACACCTGCGCTGTTTACGTGGTTTCTTTTTTTCCTTTGGTTGCTGTAGCTCTTCCAGGATTCCTTCCCAAAATTCAATGCACATGCTTAAGATTCTTCTTCACCAGTTTATGGGAAAGCGCGCCGGCCGCGAGGAAGCAAGCAGGCGAGACTAGCCGAAAGCCATTGGGTTGCAGGCCTGCAGCGGCCGGGTGCTCACGCTGCAGCCTGGGGTCCCTGCCCCAGTCCCGCCGCTCCCTGCAGGGGTGAAGAGCAGCGGGCCCAGAGAGCTTCCCCCTCTCCAGCTGCCTTGGGCCAGCTTTTTGAAGCGGAGACAAAAATAACAAATGTGGACACATGTCATAACTTAACGCTGAGTTTTAACGGGTCATCTTGTGTGGGCCAGACAGTCTTGCTTCAGAATGAGAAAACTGACCAATAAGGTGGGAGCTGTGGCCCGACCATGGCCGGGACTAGGTGGTCCCTAAGGAGGACGGTCCGGCTTCTGGGTTTTTTTTCTTCAGCCTGGAAGCCAGGCTCGCTCGGGTCACGTTCCTTGGGTGGCTCTGTTTGAAAACTCCTTTCCTTCAAAAGGTACAGGAGCTGTATCTGTGACCTGGAAAAATGAACGCAGGGCTGGGGTTTAATCACAGGGGCCCACATCTTCCATCCCCCAGCCCAGCCCACGCCCCAAGCTCTGGTCACTCCATTCTCAGGGCCGATCCAGCGTGCTGTCTTGTGTGTTTGGTCAGCAGGCACTTAAGGTTTTTGGATGGGACACCAGGAAAGTCAACCGAGATGCTCTCTGGGATTTAAAACAAAAATCAAAAGGCAGAGTGTTCTCTCTGGTGTTTACACAGAGAGGTGGCGAGCTCCTTAATCGAGAGTCAGCTTTCTGCCAGGACCTTGTCCCGCGCGTGGCCTCCGGGCCAGGAGATGTACAGTAAAGGAAACAGAAGGTGAGGGCAGTGGAAGGCTCCAAGGGGTCAGATACGGAAGGTGTCTTGCTAATGGCATCTTCTACGTCTGATTTCTGGCGGGAGGTCCTGAAAACTCCTTCCTGATAATTTCATTAACTACAAAAGAACAGAGAAAGAGAAAGAGAGAGAGAGAAGGGGCGAGTGAGCGGGCACCAACAACACAGATCAGCTTAGCTTTCTAGAACCTAAACAATGGGACTATCTTGTAAAACACGCTCTTGTTCTGACGAAATGTCTTCCTCTGCTCTCTTTTCTGGATGAGACTATTTTGTGCTAGAGGTGTTTGTGAAGGTAACTTTAAAAATCGTGGCAGAAACAGCGCTGGGCCAGAGGGCAGGTGCTAAGGATGTTCTCTCTGCTACCAAACTCCTTCCACTATTATAGCATCCAGAAAATACCTACTACATGACTCAACCATAGTTGACCCACAGAGCGTACAGTTCTCAGAAGAGGGACCTTTCAAAAGAATACATGGGAATACCTCAAAGACTAGCCATCAGTGTAGACAAAATGTCTCTCAGCACAACCAGGAATTCCCCACACACACTAGTGAAGGATCACACTGTGAGACTTCAGAAGTGGAAAATGTCCTCCGAGGGGGTCTAGAAAATTCGGCCATCCCCTCCCCCAGAAGGACCGTGTAATTCCTAGCAGGGAACCAGGAATGGGATGCCAGCCCCTGGCATCAAGAAGCTGGCTGTCTTCTCCCATCTTGGCCCCTTATCCAGGGCCGTGGTCCCTGTAAGCAAGGCGGTGAGGTCTTTGGCGGGGGGGGGGGGGGGGGGATTTCCTTCGGCTTTCTTAGTAGAAGTTGCTCTCGGTGGCAGCCCAGACCCGCGGCAGAGGGGCACACCCGCCCTAAGGTGTGTATCCACCCCGGTTTGTGCATGGGATGGGTTGACTGGTCCCAGGGGCAGGAGGAGAGGAGGGAGACCCCTTCTGGGTGCCACGGAAGGTCTCCCAAGTTCTCCCACTGTCCTGCCCCAGCCTCCTCATACTGGGTGTTTCATCTTTGCCTTGCCTTTCCACCTCTAACTACTGAGATGTGCTCATCTCAAACTCTCCCCATGTTCAAGCCGAGCCCTCCGAGGTCCAGTGTGCTTTTCCCAGAAACCCCCGCGGGAGGGAGCCCCCCAGCCCCCCAGGAGGAGGAGGAGCGCAAACGCCAGTGGCCTTAGAGCAGGCGGCGCGTCTGCTCCTCGGCCCGCTCGCTCCAAGGGCGCCGTGACTTTACCTCCCTGGGCCTCGTGCCTTCCACCTCGCGGAGGAGCAAACAAGCATGTGTCCCGTTCGGTCCCTGGGCGCCACTGAGGTCCGTGCAAGCTCCTCGCGCCCGCCGGGAAACGGTGCTCAGTGGCTGTGGCCTACGGTGCCGCGAGCGCCAGGCTCTGGTGCGACTGTGCCCGAGGGCTCCGCGCCGGACACCCGCCAAGCACCGCTCTGGGCGGTTCCGATACGAGGGGCAGTTCGGGCGCCGGAGCCCGCTGGCCAGGGTTCGAGTCCCCCCTCTACCGCCTCCTCGCTTGCTGGCCCTTGCCTCAGCCTCCCCATCTGTAAACCGTGCATACAACGGTCCCCGTGCTTCCAGGGGTGCGGAGGAGCCCGGAGAAGACAAGGCTGGCGTAGGGCAGCCGTTCGCAGCATGGGGCACCTTCCATACTCGCCTTCGACGTGCCGAGGGGTGGGTGCGTCTAGGAGCACGGCAGCCTGTGCGAGGGCGTCCATCAGGAGCAACTCCCAGGATGAAGTCATAGTCAGCGGACCGACATCCATTGGGCACTTACTGTATACCGGGCACCAGCCTAGCTGACTCCAAGGGGCCCTCAGGCAGGAACCCCAGGAAGAACGGCCGCCCTAAGACCCCCCCTGGGGCACCCCACCCCCCACACCCCCTCCCCCCCACCCCCGCCCAGGGCCTGGTCCACCGCGAGGCCTTTGTGCGGCGGGCAGGGAGGCAGCAGGGAAAGCCGAATGCCAGGGTTTGCGGGGGGAGGGGGGGGCAGCGTGGCTTCACATGGAGCTTTTCAAAGCCCGGATTCTGAAGGGCTTCCTGTTTTCTCAATCTAGGAAACCAGAGGAGTCGATCCTAACGGGAAACTTTCCATTGCCCCGGCTTTCTACAGCTACCTGGGAGGCAGCCATGTGGACACCCCAGACCTCACTGAAGGCTTGTTTCCCTTCTCAGAAGGCAGAGGCCGGGGCGGGGAGGGGACGGAAGGTAGGAGCCGTGGCCAGCAAGCCCACACGGCCTTCCCCTCCTGCTCTCTGAAAGCGACCTCTGGGTCGAAGCTAATAGTGGCATCTGGAAAAGCTCTGGACACTGTACTCAGCCCTTCATGTGGTGGGGGTGGAGGGGGGGAGGCGGCTGCGCACTCAGGCCCCCAAGGGAGGCCTCGAACCCCACAGAAACCTCTCTGGGTAGAGGAACCTTCGCTTGCTGAAACCTCAGAGCATGCTCCCTTGGCTGTGACCAAGGAGAGAGAGTTCGACAGCAGAAGAGCCGGCTGGGCAGCTGCCAGGGCAGTGCAGCCCCACGGGTCTGGGAGCTTGGAGGGTCTCTGCTCCAGCGCTTCCTCCAGAGCTCGGGGTCCTGCCTGTAGGAGGTCTCCCCTTCACAGCCAAAGCTATTGGAAGAGTAAGCGAGGCCACCCTGCCTTCTGAGTCAATTCCCTGGGGCCCACCATGGAAACCCCACCCTTGGCCTTGCCCCAGCTTCTGTCCTTTAGGGGGAAGAGGGACTCCAGACTCAGCCCTGTAGCACCTCATTCTCGGGCTTTGGTCTCCCTCTCTCGCTCTGCCCCTCTTAAGGTGTCCCTGATGCAAAAACTCTGCTCTGGGCCCCGCCTGCTCTCTTTGAGGCCCTGCAAGCTGGTCTGAGCTCCCTGCACCCTCATCTCCCACCGCTGGCTGGCCACGTGGGCTTTCACCTGCACCCCACTAGGCCTCTGCCCTGGCTGCCTCCCCCACCACCTCTAATGCCTTTCTCCTCACTCCTTCACTCAAGGCTCTGCTCCCCCTCCTCCAGGAAGGCTGCCTGGGTGCTCTGCAGTGCAAACCCCAGCCCCACCCAGTCGCACTCTCCCTCTGTCTTCTCCAGTCACTGGTTCCTGCAATTGACCAGCTAGTGCTTTGGTTATGTTCTTATTCCCCACTGAATCCTCAGCTTTTAAATAGGGCCTCAGGACCTAGGACATGCTCGCTGACACTTAATGAGAAAAAGGAAGCTCAGCAAGGGGTTAAGTAGCCTCAGGTCCTAGCTCTGATTGAGGTCTGAGTGCCTGGTTGTGGGTCAGCCCTCGACTTTCATTCATTCAGTAAACGTTTGGAGCATCTATCCTATGTCAACCTCTATATCTTTCTTCCCACCTCTTCTCAAACTGGGCCATGTGCATTTCTCCGAATAGCCCCTCTCCTTGTCCCAACCCTGACTTCCCTCCTGCCCTGTTCCAATGCCACCTTTTCCTGGAAGCCATCTCCCACTCTCACCCTCGGGCCCTCACTCCCTCCAAAAGCGAATATTGAATTCCCGAAATGCTTTGCTTGCAAACTCCTGGACCAGGTTATTTGAGTTACCCGTATCCCCGTGGCGCTATGCATAGCACCATGCACACAGCAGGTGGCTAATGCATGCGTCTCAGCCCCCCACAGGGATCCCACACCATCAGCCTACGTCACTTGGTTTGGGGGAGTGGATTTTCCTCTGTCACCCAATCGACAAATGGGTTGCCAGTCTATTACTTGTCTGGAGCCTTTTCTCTACAAAAGAATATAAGCCATTCATATTTAATGAAGGCTAACCATGCTCCAAGCACTGTAATAAATGCTAAGTTTTTCTTATACCAAACCTAGTAATACAATCCTTGTTTTATAGATGGAGATAGGCAGTCACCAGCCATACCAGGTGACGGGATCAGGATTTGAACTCAGGGCCCATATATTAACCTGAACACTATATGGCTACACAATTGATAAAGAGACTGTGCTATTAAGTTCAGTAGTCATCACCTTTCCTCCGTGGCCCTGGGGTCCTCAGTGCCTTGTGTGTGTGTCCAGAAAAGGTAAGGACAGCCTCTGCTAAGTTAACAGTGGAGAAGGCCATGTGCTGAGCGGTTAAGGCGGTCACCAAGTATCACTTTCTCAGAACACAATTGAGGCCAATGGTGTTGACTCTACCACAAGAACCCCTGACCTTTTATCACCCTTAGAGCGAGGCACTGTGCTGAAAACACTGATGAATGTGGGTCCCACCTCAGGGTGATTTCTAAGCCTGACACCTGAGGCTAAAACCAGAAAGGAAAAGATTGACAGATATAAATATTATTACAATTATACATTTTTCTCTTTAAAACTCCAAAAAATCAGGGCGCCTGGGTGGCTCAGTTGGTTAAGCGACTGCCTTCGGCTCAGGTCATGATCCTGGAGTCCCTGGATCGAGTCCCGCATCGGGCTCCCTGCTCAGCGGGGAGTCTGCTTCTCCCTCTGACCCTCCCCCCTCTCATGTGCTGTCTCTCTCTCTCAAATAAATAAATAAAATCTTTAAAAAAAATAAAAAATAAATAAAAAAAATAAATAAAACTCCAAAAAATCAAACTGGTAGCATAACAAAAATATAACTATGCTAATACATGGCTGTAGGCATAAAAAGAATACACGAGGGATCACCAAGTTTTTTTCTACAAAGGGCCAGATAAAAATATTTCCAGCACTATGGGCTAGATGGCCCCTCACTCAACTACTCAGCTCTGCTGTTGTGAAAGCCACCACAGACCGCATGGGAGCCAGTGGGCATGGCCGTGTGCCAATAAAACTTTATTTGACCATATCAGGCCAGGGGGCCAGATGTGAACAGACCAATTACCAAATGGCCTGAGACTTCGTGTACCAAGCCCTAGTCTATACCAAGGGCAGAGATGAACGGGAAAGCAGTGTTTTTCTTCACCTACTTTTGGGGCATGGCAGCTGCAGCGGTCAATGCCTCCTACGAGTGGGGTTCATCAAACAATTCTAGGTGTTTATTTCTAGAAACCTGGGTTTCTGTTAGCATCCCACTCTGCCCTAGGAATTTTCTGATTCACTTGAAGGGCCAGACACTTGCATGCTGACTGCCTTCTTTCAGCTGAGCTCAGAGGTTCTCAAGCTTCACCTTGCGGAAGAATGGCTGCTCAGAGTTGCATAGAGAAAACCACACGGATCTACGGTAGGTGCAAGTTAAAAGTCTGTTAAGAGTCATTTTCACTCTAGGCCTTTCCCCCTTAAGTGCTGACTTTGGAACTTCATCCCCCAAGAAAGCAACAACAGGAAGGAGTGGACAGACCCCATCCTGCTTCTCTCCCAAACCTCAAGCATGTTTTCTAAAATCTGGTTAGATCATGTGAGTGCCCATGAGAGTCTGGGGCCAGCCACAGAGGCCACAGCCAGAAAGACACTCCTCAAGCTTGGATGGGAACGGGGCAGCCTGCATCCTCTAAGGCCAAAGAGGCTAAAGCCAGGAGGGGTGCAGCTCCCCCACCGTCCCCACTGCCCTTCTCCTCCAGCCCATCCCATCCCATCCCACATGCTTGGGGCGAGAAGGCTGGACCAGAAAGCACGGGAGTGGGCCCTGGGTACTGCCGCCTCTTGTCCCAACTGCTTGTGGGGAGAGCTGCTCGGACCGCCAAGAGTGAGCACCAGGCCTGTTTTCCTCACTAGCATGTGGAAAGGGGCTAAGAAGGAAAGGTGCCTGGTGGCCTTGGGCCTTCTCCTGTGGCTTCAGTATCAAAACTGAAATGATCTGTCCTCTGAGAACAAAACTCTCCCAGGGCTCTGCTTCTTGCTTGCTAAGCAACTTTGCAGCCATTGCTGCCTGCTCTAGGGGCACTTGGGAACAGTGAAGAACTTTCTACAGGGGCCAGGCCAGATGTTAGAGGCTCAGTGAAAAAGACAAAAAAAACCAACCTTGCCAGGCCTGAAGCCCAAAGCGTGGGTGGGGTCTGCGAGTTACAAGTTGGTAAATCCCCCTGGGGCCCTGAAGGCACCGAGCCAGCTTGCCAAAGGTCCCAGGCCCCCCGTAAGCCAAGTGCTAATACCAGGGAGGGGAGAAGCACATTCAAAAGGCCCTTAAGGACTTTGGTTAAGTGGCTTATAGTCTCCGCAGGGACATCTCAGCTGCTTGTTTGTCACCCTGACTCGTGGGGAGGGAGTCTGGCACCTGGTGTCCCGCAAATGTGCTCAGGGTAGCGTTGCTTTTGTGGACAGTGTCTGATAGTCCCTGTTGGAGAAGGTGCCAGAGCAGCACCCCCTTCCCCACGGCCCCTTCCGTGCTGCTCCCAGGAAGGGTTGGGATCTCTGCAGAGCCCACCCTCTGGGCAACGTGATTCTGGGATTCCCCGCCCAGGGCCTCTGCAAACGCCGTAAAATTCACCAGTGTGATGCGAACACACTGGGCCTGGCCTTGATGGAATGAGCCCCCTTTCTCTGACAAAGGGGCCATTTAAAAGCCATAGCCCAGGGAGCCGGGGAGAGGTCAGGAGGCCTCTAACCACCCCCCACCCCCACCCCAGACCACTGGCTGACTTCGGGGGAGGGCTCACCACACTTGGGCCACTGCGAGTGTGGATTCTAAGCAGAACGTCAGAGGCTCCGGGAATTGAGGTGCAGAAGAGCCAAAGCCTCGCTGACCCACAGGTGCCTCCTGAGCCCTGCGCTGTGGAGTCTGCCGTAGCTCCCGGGCTCTTGTCTGCAGGCCCAGAATCCAGAATCCAGAGTCCATGGAGGGAGGTCTAATGCTTGAGGCTAGCTCAGGGGCACTGCTGAACTCGATGGGAAAACCAGCTCTACCCTGAACCAAGCACAGCGGACTTCAAGAGTAGCTTCCCAGCTCTCCTGCTCTGCCTGCCTTCTCTCATTCCCCAGTGCAGAGCGCCCCACCTCCAACAGAGTCTTACTTAACCGTATACACCGAGCAAAGTTGCACAAAACCAAAAGGGAGCTGGTCCACTGCAGAGCAGGACTTTTCAAATGTAGGAACGTGACCTGGCTGCGCTCTTCCTTGGAGGGGTACCTCTGGGAGAACATGCAAATTTCCAGAGCCTCATCCCACCTCCCCACCCCAACCTTGATGCTCCAACCTCCCAGTCTCAGGGATGTCCCCCAGGGATGTCCCCTTACAGAGCGGTGGGGTCCAGCCCTTAAGAGCAGGAAGTGGTGTCTGTGAGGACGGTTGGAAAAGTTTTCTTCTACTACAAGTAATTCAAGTTAAGGAAACACACAGCTGGAAAACAAAAGGAGAAGCAGAAGATGTCAATTACCTTTAACTTTGATTTCTCGGATCAAAGATCACAGTCATTCTGTTTCATAATATGTTTTGTATCCAGCTAAGGTGTGTGTCTATCAGCTCTGAAAAAGATTTGCAAAACCATTTTTGAGAAGAAAAAAAAAAATCACCTTTGACCTCTATTATGCTTCCAATTCATGTTAATATCATCCATTTAATGAGTATCATCCCTTAGCCGAGGGCCACTCAGAACCCAGGACAGAACTGAACCCTCTGGCTGTAGTTTAAGCCCACATTCTGTATCACCTTAACAACTGTGCCAGAATTAACCCCAAACCAGTGTTAACAGTCCCTGAGAGGAGGGACTTGGTGCAAAGAAATGAGGGTCTCTGAGCTCAAAGTGCATCAGCAAGGTTTTGGTGGGTTTTCTTTTTTTCTAAGCTACGTGAAACAGCCCTGCTGCCTATATGTCCTGGAGCTGCAAATCAGGGCCAACCAAAGAGATAACATTTTAAAATGCTAGCTTCTGCAGTCAGAGAAAAATCAGAATTTCATGAAAAATCTACCCAAAAGTCATCCTGCTTCAGGCTTTTATATACGCTAAATTTGAACCCTGTTACCTTCTTACATGTGCTATAACCTCAGTGCGCATGCAAATTCATGAGACTGACGAAGAGAGAAAGTTACTGTTTTTATAGCTCCTACCCAGTCCGAGCACTGAAGGCCCTTAAAAAGGACTCGTGAGCAGTCTACATTACAAGCCATTGTCTTAGGTCAAGTTTTCTCTTCAAGTTCAATAGCCACACGCTCCCCTCTACAGCCATATCATGTCAAAGTTTTCAAACCACTTGTTCTCACGATCCCCTTTAAATGGCCAAAGTCAAAGGCCAGGGTCCATTTTGAGGGCCTGAAATTAGAAACCATTCCTGGGATTCATTTCTTACAGGGAGTGATCCAACTTTTACTAGATGCAGCTTTATCAGCATCGGTAGGTAAACCAGGATGCTCTTGAAGGAAAGCACGGACTCCCTGAAATGTCCCCTTCAAGGCGGAGAACACTGAAGCATGAGAGCTTTCCAGCTTTCCAGGCTGTGCAATTACAGGCCTGAACTCCCCAGCGCTGGGCTCCAACAAGCGTGGTTTGGCTGGGGTTAGGCTCAGGACAAAACAATCAGCTCACCTCTCCTCCTTTGCAAACACAGCTTGGACCATGCATTTCAGGCCATCTCCTGAAGCAAAAAGGCCCACTCCCCCAAATTCCGGATGCCTGTTGCCCTATAGCAGCTTCCTCGCTCTACTTCCCTCTCTCTACTCCACACTGGCTTATTCTAAACCCAAGAGCACAAGGCACTATCAGACCATTCCCTCGGGGCCTTAAAAGTACCACCTGTATCCTGACAAACTAATGTTTTCAGCCCCAGACCTCACCCTTGAACTTCAGACTCAGACATCTAACTGCCCACTGGGCATCTCAAACTGAACACGGCCGAAGTCCTTGCTCCCCCCGCCACGGCCCCCCTAAACAGTAGCCCTGTACCACCTGCTCCCACCATAGGAAACCGGCTCCCTTCTTCCGGTTGTTCAGGCCAATCTTGGTCACAGCCCACTTCCCTCCATATGCAAATGCTTCTGGATTTACCCTTAAAATATATCCGGAAACCAGCAGCCTCTACTGCCTCCTGTCTCGATCACTGCATTGGCCCCTCCCCTGTCTCCCTGGCCCTGTGCTGGGACCCCTGGTCTCTGCCCAACAGCAGGTGGGCCTGTTGGCCTCCAAGGGCCAGCAATTGGCTCAGTTGTTACTCCCGGAAAAACCAGGTCCAAGGTGCTCTCAGGGCCAGGATGTGTTCCCTCTGTCCATCTACACCCATTCAAATCGCCCTGAGGAGGCTTCGGGGGTCATGTACAGGTCCAAGGTCACATGCTTGGAGCAGTGAGCCAAATCTAGGGGGAACCCCAGGGACCATGCCCTTAAGACCAGCCAGCCAGTGCCCAGAAAGCCAGCCCGGTTCTGTCTCCATTCTGTGCTCTTCGTCAAGAGTGTTCAGAGAATTTATAAAGCATCAGACTAACTGGTTTGTCTGTGGCCTTCTGAGGTGCAACTTCCTGTTTAGTCATGAAGTTTCACTCTTTAATTGTCTGTTTCTTGGTGGGAAGACGGAGGTGCCAAGAGGAGAGGAAGGGCCTGTTTCCGTTCAACTAAGACCCCGAACTCCGCTCAAGACCCAGCCACACACCCCCGCCCCCGCAGCTGCCCCGGTCAGCTGTTCTCTCCTGAAGACAGCTATCCAGGTGCTTTAACTCCCACGCCATCTCTGGGGATTGGTGGTGGGATGCCCATTGCTTAGGTCAGGTTACTGAGGCACAGAAAGATGAAGCAACTTAGCCAGGACCAGCCCCCTGCACTGGGCGGAGCTTGATAAGGCCCCAGCTCCAGGCTCCCTACATTTGGAAGATGGTCAGGCTGCCCTGGGAGCTGAGTTAAAATGCAGGAGCCTCCGGAACAAAAGCAATCGGGTAGGGACATCTGTGTCATTCTCAGGGCCTCTCGTGGAGCCACAGAATGGGGATAAGAATGCCTCCCTGGCAAGGCTGCTGTGTGGATTAAATAAGATGTTCTGTCTGACTTATTCATAGGTATTTGTAAACTCTATAATAGGGTCCCCTAAAAAAGAAAGACGGGAGAGTGAGAGGTGAGGATGTGAAAGGAGATGGAGACCTGGCCTAATCATGCTCTCCAAAACCCAAGAATAGGACTCTATTTCCCTACATGGCTCAAAAGGAAGTCGGTTCCTTTGATCAGTATGACTGTTCTGGCCAGTTGTTAGTAATATGGAGGGGACAGCAAGAGAGAAGGCCATGCTTAGAGTTACCTGGGTAATATCCACAAACCCTCCCAAAGCCAAGGAGAGGGGCCTCTGGTCCTAGAATCATTGCCCCATTTTGTGGTCTTTCATGAAGCTACGGATAAAGACCAACACAATGATGTTGCATTTTTACAACACTAGGCACAAATCGAATCATTCCACTGGTGCTGTGGGTTAGATGATCATTGAGGCTAGGGGTTGGAAGTGCTTCACTGATTAATCAACACTAATAATTAACATGCAAGCACATGGTATCAACAGATAAAGTACAAAAACACAGACCCAAGAATCTGTCACCTTGACAAATCCTACAACTAGCACCCAGTCTCCTGAAAGCACAGGTATGCATCCCTAAGTGGGGTGGAATCAGATGGCATCTGTTGTCAGGGGAGCCAACAGGAATTAGAGACTGGTCCAAGGGGCATTCAGTTTGATGGTCCTACGATGAAAACACCGATGTCCCTCTCAACACAGTAGAAATGACTATCATCCTACCCATTTTCTACTTTTTCCAGGGTTCCACATCAGCTTACAGTCTAGAGAAAAACAACTTGGACTTTCTCTCGGCTAAGCTGCCCTACGAGGAAGGACAAACTGACTGTAGAAACTCAGACCTGAGCTGGGTTTGCCCCTTTGGCCCAGTCCTTTTCTCCAATTCAGCAGAATTACTTCTGATTTCAAGCAGCTACATTGCACCTCTCCTTGCGAGCAACCACACGGCTTCTAAGGTAGCAACCACAGGCAGGAAAGCCTTCTAAACAAACCACGGCTTGCTTCCTTGTCCTTCTGCCATTTCATCATGGCCTTGACCCCAAACCTCTGCTGAGAGGCATCAGCCACAAAGCAAGCACTGCAAAATGAGTTGTTGGCCAAAACAGAAGCTAAAGAAAAGCACTTGTTACTCCATCCAGTTGAGATTCAGGAAAGAAACAGCAATCCAAACCCACAAATCAGCCTGGGACCGCAAATGAGATGATAAAATAAATACCTCATTGTTTGGGAAGCCATTTTTCTCTTTGGGGGTGGAAGGAACTAACCAAAGGCTTATGCAAAGACACTGGAGTGTATTTCTCCTTGCTTACAGGTGAGAGATGGGATGGAGGCTGGGGAGGGGGGCTAACAGAGGGAAGCCTGGGGCAGTAGGAAGCACCTCCCTCCCGGGCCACTTTCCTCATGTCACAGAATAGCACCAAACTTCCTCGTGGCCTCTCGGGAGCTGGCCTGAAACCCCCGGCCTGGTTCATGAGACCCTGCCTTCAAAAACCAGCATGGTCCTTGCCACTTGGAAAGGACTCACTGGGTATTTAGTTGACTCTTCCAGCTCAGTCTCCACCCCACCTTCCAGATCATTCTGTATCCTCCCACGTCTACCCTGACCAGCTCAGAGCACAATCCATCCCCCAGAACACCTTCCCAACGCATCCACACATTTCCAAAGCCCAACACAAGCCCATGGTCCTGTAAGGAGGCCTCCTACCACTTCACACTCCCTTCCATGATACCGTCCCCCTGTCTTGCGCATTTTGTCTTGAAATCCCCCCAAAAGATTTCAACCATGTCCACCTCCCTCTCCTTGGGTTGGCGTAAGACTTGCCTCCTAAGGGTGTAGGCCTGGCCCCCGGTTCACTCGGCAAGCCCTGGCAGCCCACCTGCCTCGGGGAGGGAGAGGGCAAGTGCAGGGCCAAGAACCTTCCACCTTCCTGGTTCAGCCAACGGCCTGTGTGGTGGCTGAGAACAAGATAAATCAGGGCCCCTGGGCCACCCAGCCCACTCCTTCCAGGCTCAAAAAAGCTACTAGCTTCTTGCAAAGAAATTTTTACCAGGTCTGAGCAGGGACCAAACCCAGTCCTAAAGGTCTCTCAACTCAAAGGCTGTCCAAGGGACCGGCAAGGACTGCATGTGTGACTTTACACCAGGTGTCCCTAAGATACATGCAGACAGAGTCCCAATGCCTGACTCATCCCCTCGATCAAACATTTCACCTCCAGGCCCAGCCATGAACTAAATTGTGCCCCCCAAAATGGCTATGTTGAAGCCCTACACTCCAGTGTGATGGTGTCTGGAGATGGGGCCTTTGGGGGGTGATCAGAGTTGATGAGGTCGTCAGGGTGGGACCCGCACGATGAGATTAGTGTCCTCATCTGAAGAGACAGCAGAGAGCTTGTATACTCGTTCTCTCTGCCATGGCCAACACAGCAAGAAGGCGCCCATCTCAAGAGGGCGCTCGCCAGAACCCAACGGCCCTGGCACCCTGCTCTCGGACTTGCAGCCTCAAACGGGGAGGAAAATTCATGGCAGCCTGAGCTAAGATAAGCCCACAAACACTGTTCTGCCAGAGCACCTTCCTCTCTCTATCTCCACTTATGCTCACATGGCAGGCATCCGCAGCAAAGCAGCCAAGGTTAAAGGGCTGTCCAAGGTCACAGGGTGGTCCGTGGCAGGATGTGAATGAGGGGCAGATGCTGCTGTCATGGCCCCAGCGTTCCCACTACCACCACACCTCATGCAGTCTGGCTCCGGGCCTGGAAGGCCCCCTCTCCTCGCTCTATGCAGCAGGATGCTACTTCTCTGTCTACACCCAGCCTCAACTGCTGCCTGGGTCCCCCAGCCCAGAGCCCCTTTTCCCTGCTCCGCCCTCCAGGGACGGCACACATGCAGCCTCGGAGAAGCCTCTGAGGGCGGGGGCCACAGACCTCTCAGTGCAGGGGCTGAGCGCCGTGGACGGGGGCTCACACCCCAGGGCAGACTCGCAGGGAGACACACTGCTGGGGGCCCAAATCGTGGGTCCAGATCCCAGCCTGCCACATCCTGCCACGGCCCGAAGGCAGGCCCCGGCACTCTCCGCACCTCCCCTGTAAAAGGTGGACAGAGACCATTCCTGACAATGGCGGAGGGACTCAAGGAGTCGGCATATGACAGGTGCTTCCAACGGCCTGGGTGGCACATGACGGGCACTCTGCAGGCACTGAGGGTCACTCCCCGAGGCTCCGCTTCCTCATCCAGAGAATGGGCATAAGAACATGTCACCCAGAAGGACGCTGTGTTCTGCAGCCAGTGGCCACAATGCCGCGCTCACTGAAAGCGTCTAACTCCAGGTGTTGGTACGTATTCACCCACCGCGCAGAGAGCATCTGGTTAACAGACTGAGCCGATTGGACAGCCACCCTCTTACACCAAAGCACTTTCACCCTGGCAGCTATTTCTGCATTTTCAGAGTGGGTGGGTCTGAGGTCGGCCGTGCTCTCAGAAATGCGCTTTCACATCCTGCCGAGAGGGGCCCCTCCAGGGCCACCCTGCACCACGCGCTGGCTGCACCGGGCTGGCGACATGCAGAGCAGCCCTGTGAGTCACCCACGCGCTGCAAACCAGAGGCCTCCGGAAGCCGGCCCAGGCATCGGGCCCGCACAGCACCCGGCCGCCCAGACAGCTTACCAGCAATACCTCGGAGCTTACGAGAAAAACGGCACGCGGCACCAAACTGTCCCCAGCTCTCGGGATGAGTAAACATGGCACTTCTGAGGCTCGGGTTCTGAGTCGGAAGCCAAGGTGCTAAGTGGGAGGAGGGCATGTCACCAGCAGATGGGGAGGATGGCTCTGCTCGCAGCCAAGTTGGGAATTCTTCTGCAGTTATCATCCGGCAGCCAGAACCTGCTTCTTCAAAGGCAATGCTGAGCAAAGACTGGTCCCTGGGATCCCCTAACTTTTAACAGGGTTACACGGTAAAAATCACTCGGGTAGTATTCGAGGGAAAATGGCATGAGCTAACCATGTCATTCACTCTAGTCAAGCTGGGGGTGGGGGGATGAGATTTAAGAAGCAAAGAGGGACCTGGGGACTGCAATGCCAAGTGTAGGGCGCATGTCTAAAAAGTGACAGGATACGAGGACATCACAAGACTGAAACCAGAGCTGAGGCCCGGGGCTCAGAGAGAGATGGTAGCTTCCCCAGCAACGACGGAAGGCATCCCGGCTGGCTCTTGTTGATGACATTCTCCAGCAAAAGAGGAAAGTTTAAGCTCACATCCCACAAAACCACCAGCAACCTGTGTTTCTGGACCTCATGGAACTCACACCTTCCCATGCCGTCGATCTGATTCTGGCTTTGGGTTCTGGCCATCTGCAGAGCACAGAAGGCACCCCTTCTCCAGAGAAAGTTTAACCATCTTAGCCTCCCTGGTCAGGGGCTTGATGGGGACATCCAGGTGATCCTAGAGGGTGATAGGTGAGTGGCTGCCAGACAGCAGCTATCCACAGCAGGAGCCGGGGTACTGTGGACACCCACTGGGTTCCACTTTGATGGACTTTCTCCAGCTAGCACTAACCCACTTCCGGGACCTAGGGATCCTCCTTGGCCCGGGAAAGTCCACACCTTTAAGATCAAAGAGAATACACTTCTCTTCCTCACATTCCTCTGATCCTCTTCTGATCCCCCCAGCCCACCTTCCCACACTTTAACACAGCAAGCATACTTACACCCCAGGGCCTTTGCACTTGCTGTTCTCTCTACCTAGGATGCTCTTTCCCTAGATATTTATAAGGCTGTCTCATTGAGCTCTCTGCCAAACGTCTCCTCTTCTAGGATACTTCCTGTTACTAGAACAGCAGGCCTCTGTTCCCACCACTCTCTATTCCTGCTCCCCTTGCTTTGCCTTTTTTTTTTTTACAGCATTTAGCTCTACTTGGTTCTATCATTCAGACTGTGAGCTCAATGAGGGCAGGGCCTTTGAGCTTTTCATTCATGCAGTGTTCCCAGTAGTGACAATAAATAGCTGTTGGAGGAATGATTAAATGAAAGAAGGAAAAAAATGGATGAATAAACTCTGGCTCTGAGTACTGGCAAACCCAGTGCTGACTTCACCATGGCCAAACACGGAGTGCTATAATGCTTGTCCCTTAGAGCAGATCCCAAGAGAGGTAGTGACACATCACGGGTTGCTGTCGTAGGGAGAAGCCAAGGCCTCTGAGCTTTGGTTGTGCGGTCACCCACCTGCTCCCTCTAGCTAGTGAAATCCTGGCTCCAAAGTTTCACGGGGCCCACTTCCCTCTCCAAGGACCAACTGGGATGTGGCTAGAAAGTGCCCATGAAAAGACCTTTGCAGGAGGCAGGTTTTAAGAGTCGCAGATCCACAGGAAACCAGAGACTCTTAGGTATGAGACAGACAGCCTTTCCAACTGAAGCCCTCCATCTTCCTGACCCTCAGCACGCATCCACTGAAGCTGCCAAACTCTGCGGGGGGAGGCAGGTGGCCCGGCCATCGTGAGCTCATGAGGCTCATCCCAGCCCACGGGGCAGGGTCAGTGGCTAGGAATGACCGCAAACCCTTGTGTGAGGTGGCTCTCTCTTTCCTCCTGTTCTGAAGGATGACCTTGAGCAGGTTCTAGAAAAACTCCACAAAAATACAATACTGTAGGGCGCCTGAGTGGCTCAGTTGGTTAAGCGACTGCCTTCGGCTCAGGTCATGATCCTGGAGTCCCGGGATAGAGTCCCGCATCGGGCTCCCTGCTCAGCAGGGAGTCTGCTTCTCCCTCTGACCTTCCTCCTTCTCATGCTCTCTGTCTCTCTTTCTCTCTCTCGCAAATAAAAAAAAAAAACTTAAAAAAAAAAAAAATACAATACTGTACAATGTCTGTTTTTTCCTGTTTGAGCTAGAGATTCAGTGATCTGAAGTCAATGTAAAGATTCAGTGCCATTCTGTGGCGCCTGACGAGCTGACTCTACCATGTCCACGGACAAGCAAAGGTCCCCAAATAGCAGAGACACTTCTGGAGAACAATGAGCTGGTGACTGACCCTCCCAGAAACCAAGACCATCTCCAAAGCAGCTATAGTGAAGAACCATCGCCGGGGACAGACAAACTCATCTATGGAACGAAGCCGAGAGACCAGGAGGAAGCCCAGGCTTACATGGAAATGATATTCACACCACCGCTGGATCACGGGCCCGTGGGGATAGCATGGACTTCTCAACAGATGGTCTGGGCCCACTAGTTATCCATACGGAAAACAATGAAACGAGAACCTTACCTTACACTGGACACAAAATCATTACAAATTTCAGGGTGGAAAGACTACGACATATTGGAACGCAATATAGGAGAGGTTAAGTCATCGGGTGGGAAAATGTTTCTTAAACCCGTCCTTCGGACTCGAGGAGCATCAGAATCACCTGGAGGGCCTGTAAAGAGCAAAGTGCTGGGCCCCACGCTGGTGTTTCTGATTTATCAGGTCTGGAATTTGCATTTCTAGTAAGTTCCCGGTCCAATGACACATTTGGGGTAGCGCCACCTCAAACCATGCTCAAAAAAGTTCACACCTTTCGGAAAATAAATTTACATTAGACATTTCTGTTCATCAAAAGGTATCATTTCCCCACACATACCGGCTATACAAAACCACTTACAAATCTTCCCATACCAAATGTTGGCAGGATGTGGAGCCGGGCCATCACTTCTGTCCTACTGGTGGGAGTACAAACTGGTACAACCACTTGGGAAGACAATTTGGTATTGTCTACTAACATGGCGCCTGTGAATGCCCAGTGACCTGGCACTTCCAGCTGGTGGCACAGCCCGACAGAAACTCCTATGTGTGTGCCAGGAGACAGAGAAAGAGTATTCCAGAAGTCACTGTCTATAGCAAGCAAAGGGGAGATATCTGGAAACGGCCAAAGGTCTCCCGGGGGGGTGGATGCAGGAGCTCTGCGATGGAATACTACACGGCAGAGAAAAGGAAAGCATGCCGGCTCCCGAAATGACAACATCCGAATCTCAGGGTTGAGGGGAGAAGCAAGTTGCGGAGAACTTCTTACAGAATGATTCCACTGACATAACCTTCACAAGCAGGCAAAACTAAATGTACTGTGTGGAGAATCAAACAGGTGGAAACATTAGAAAGAAAAGGAAGTGCCAGACACAGAACTGAGGACAGCGATGACTCGAAGGCGGGGGCGGGGGGGTGAAGAGGATACACCCCTGGCTGTGAGCCCTGCAGGTAAGACACAGGGAGGAACACACCGCATCTCGTGAGGTGGTCTCCCCCGAAACAGCAAGCTGAATCTGATCCTGCCCCTGGTCTCGCTACTGACTTGCAGGAAATACTGGGGACGGAACAACACGTCAGAGGCACGTGGGGCTTCGATCTGCGGAAGCAGCCAATGTGCGAACCACCTGGCTTCTCGAACGAACTTGATGACAGCAAAGTGGGGAAAGGGCACAGCGACATGAGCAGAGGAAAGAGGCAAAGACACACGTCAAACAACCACAACGTGTGGGCCCTGCCTTGGATCCAGAGTCAAGCAAGCCGTAAAAAAAAAAAAGAGAGAGAAAATAGGGCACTTAGGAGACAAGTGAGAATCTGAGCATTGGGTTGGATATCAAAGAATTACTCGTTTTTCACTGTGACAGTGAAAATCAGAGAAAAGTTTCTTAAAGAGCCATCTTGTTGAGAAACCTAAATGAAAGGTGTGCAAATTACAAAATTTTTGAAGACAAAAGAGCTACGAGGCAGTGGTTATGTTCTTTTTCTTTAAACTCAGGGCAGGGACACAATATTTGTATTGTTGTGTTTAGATCTTACATATAGGTAATAAAAGCAATTTGGTACTTAAAGGAAGGAGGGAAGGAAGGAAAGGGGGAGAGGCAGAGAAGGAAAGAGGTGGGGGAGGGAAGGGGGCAAGGGACGAAGGGCAAGGGGGTAGAGAATAGAGCCAAAGAACAAGGAAGACAGATGAGCCCCGTTCCCTGCTGCCTCCCACATGACCTCGTGCTCAGAGAGCAGCAGGAAGCAGCGCCCCTTCAGGGTATGGGGAAGGGCCACGAGCACACCTGGGGCAGGAGAATGCCGCCTCCTCCGAGAAGCCTTCCTATTGTGTCTCGAAGCCCCTGTTCCTTCATGGCCTGTCTCACCACCTGAAGCATGCTTCTGTCGTACGTATTATCCCTACTCTCCCTTAGGCTGCAAGATCCACAGCCCGGGGACCTCCCCTCATTCGTCCAGCACCTGTCAGTTGACCTGGCTGGTCACGGGTGTCAGTCACTGGTGACTGGTGGCTGCCAGGTCCTGTCCTACGACATCTACATGCGCTGACCAGTCAGCGTTCACAAGGCCCCACGAGTAGATGTTATTACATTCCCACTGTGTAGGTCAGTAAACCCAGGCTCAGAGAGCTGAAGGGACTCGCTCAGAGTTACAGAGCCAGCAGGTGGCCGAGCCAGGATTTCAATGTGGGCGGTGACGCCAGGGCGCAAACTGGACGCCGCCCTACCCTGCACTCTTGCCTCGCCCACAAACCTCAGTTTAATGGTAAAGACAGAGCTTTCTGTTTGGGCCTAAAATGATCAGAGTTAACCCCAAAGTCCAAGGAGAACCGGACTGGGCCAACCGCTTTCTCTTGCCCATACAGGCTCCTGGGCTGTTCCTTGGCATGCGCAGTTGTGAGCCCATGCACACCCATGTGCACACACACACACACCCCTACACTCGCCTTACTACAAACCACAGTACAAGTTACTAAGCCGATACCCTCGGACTTGTTTTCTGCTTGGTACACAGTAGGCACTCAGCAGAAGTGTTGACTGGAACAGACTCAAGGGCAAGCAGTTTGGGCCAGGACGCCAAACATTCCAAAATAGAAACTGGAGGTGCCAACCTCCACATGAAAACACCCCGTCCCATTTCTCCTTAAGAGACCTGCTGGCGTGAATGAGCCCCTCCTGGAAATGTGAAGCTCGCCCAGGAGGGGGCCCGGATCATATCAGGCATTCCCACCTCAGCAAGAATGACTTTAAACAGAGTGCTTTACGTCTGTCCCTCTGCCAACACCGGCCACACAGAGGGGCCCCTGAAAAGCCAACAACCCCCTTAGAGCAGCAAGGGCTCCAGGGCTGTAAGCTAGAGTGTGAATTTAGGAAGCTCTTTCCAGGGTGGTTCTGGCCACAGTCAAGTGCCAAGAGACCATCCTGGGGTGAGGCCCAGGCCTTGCGCACCCAACAGGTGGAGTTGGGTTAGGGGATGGGCCGCTGAGTAAAGGGATGGCAATTGCAGATGGGGCAGGAGACCATCCCTAGAACCTTCTCTCCGATCACAGTGAAACAGGAAGCTAGCCAGGGTGGGGGAGCTGGTACCTGCCTCTGAAAGGGGCCCCCGGGGGTCGGCAGGAGAAGGGGGTTCCAGTTCCTGGGCTGAGGCATGAACTTCTCAGAAGCTTGGCAGCCTGGAGAACACAGGGCTGGTTTCTGCTTTCCGCCCCCCACCCGCCCCAGAAACGCCTGGAACCGCAGCGGGAGGAGAGCCCTGGCCAGCCCCGGGATGCAAACACCGTGCTGTTTACAGAGGGAAGCCCAGGCCAGCTCGGATGCCCACTCCGGGCGTCCCCCGCCACCTCGCTCTCGGCCAGCCGGGCCCCGGGGACCCGCTATCTGCGGGAGGAGCCGGGAGCTGGCGAGCAGGCCCCGGCGGAGAGAAGAGGAGCGTGCGTGCCAGCTGGGCCAGCCTCTTGGCGCGGACAGGGAAGGGGATCGCGGGTCTCCCTGCAGAAGGAGCGCCGCGGAGCCCAGCGCCGGCCCCGGCCAAGCACAACAGAATCACGGGGCGCGGGAGGGCCGCGCCGAGGCTACTGCGCACACGCTCTCTCCAGGCAGCCTGCTCGGGCCTTGCACAATCGTTTCCATGGCACTGGGTTCTGCTGTCACAACAACCGCAGGATGGCCCGGCGCCGGGCAGCGCGGCTGGCTGGGGGCGAGAAATCGATGTTCTCGTGGGCCCCGCGGCCTCTGCCAAGGCCGGTCGGACGCCGGGAGGCCCGCAGAGCCCGGAGGCCCGCAGAGCCCGGAGGCCGGTCGGACGCTGGGAGGCCCGCGGAGCGTGGCGCTGGGAGGGAGCCCACCGCCCGGCCGCCGCCTCCCCGCGCGTGCGCAGTCCCTGCGGGACGTTCAAGGCCGAGGCGCTAGGCCGCTGCGGGAAGCCGTCAGGCCCTGGCGTGCCAGACAACGGAGATGCCCCCATCACTCACACTGAGTATCGTGAAGACACTGCTGTGAAGGCTGGAGGGGACTGCCGACATCTTTCGTTTATGGGCGTTCTGTTAAACATTCCTCACTGCCACTTTGCAGC
>NC_058412.1:128026092-128088936 GCF_002201575.2 Neomonachus schauinslandi
GCACCCCTCACTGCGAGTCTCTCAAACCATCTCTCAGGCCTTTTTGAAAAGCTCACAGCTCAAGGTTCCAAAGCTGTCCTGATGAGGCCTGATTCTGGGACTGGGACACGATCTGTCCCCCGCTTTAAGGCACTATCGAACCTTGCTAGCAGGTGTCACAGGGCTGTTTATTTCCACGCCTGAACTCCCACGGAAAGATGTAGCACCTTGCCTCAAAAACAGAGAAAGAACGACTTAGACATTTACTCACCGTCTGTGTGACCTTGGTCAGTCACCTAACCTTTCTGGGCTACAGTTTCCTCACCTCTAAAATGGGAGTAATAGGGGCGCCTGGGTGGCTCAGTCGTTAAGCGTCTGCCTTCGGCTCAGGTCGTGATCCCAGGGTCCTGGGATCGAGCCCCACATCAGGCTCCCTGCTCCGTGGGAAGCCTGCCACTCCCCCTGTTTGTGTTCCCGCTCTCACTGTGTCTCTCTGTCAAATAAATAAAATCTTTAAAAAATAATAAAGTAAAATGGGAGTAATAATAGTAGTTGCCTCATGAGCTGTTGTGAGGATTAGATGAGTTAGTACAGTAAGGTCTTAGCAGAGTGCCTGGCACGCAATGAGTGCCATCGAAGTATTAGCTACTATTATTATTATTAAAAATAAGTGTTATTTTAGGATGAACAGTTTTACATCATTTAAAAGCCAGGCAGCACATGATGTCCATTCTGTTCTCAGATATTCATTCAATTCCCTACATCTTACCTGCAGGGAGCTGCGTTGAGGCTTGGAGCATATGGGGGCATGAGCAAATGTTGCCAAGGACCTACTATGTGCAAAGCCATCCCAGGGGAAGCTGTGGGTACAGACAAGTCAGAGATAGTAGTCCTTCCCACGCAGAGACTTGGACTTGAGCCAGGAAGAAAAAAACAGAAACCCCTGAGAGGTATAGTGATGAACAGCATCTGCCAGGGGCCGTGCGTGTCTCCAGGACTTGGAGGAGGAGAACCCCTCCCCGCTGCAGAGAGGAGAGAGCTGGGCAGAGCCTCGAAATGCTGGCCAGACTCCAGAAGGCACAAGAGGGAGGGGATGGCATTCCAGGCAGAGACCATGGTATGGTATGGTTCAGAGGCAAGAAAGTCTCGGCACAGGCACATGGCATCCTCCACTCAAAGCTGAGAGGGGTGAACAAGAGGGACAACTTCGCATCCAAATGGTGAGATGCACCCGTAAGCAGAACTAACAGCTTTCCATTTCGAAACCCCCATTTTTTGTACGAGCCTATAGGATCCTTTCTCAGACCTGAACTGTGTTCCCTTTTTTTTCTTTGCAATTTTCTTAAGGAATACATGCAGCTAGCAAAGAAGAAGAAAAAAATCCGTAAGTATAAAAACACAAACAGGAAGAGGTCTCCCCTCAACTCCTGTCTCAGCTGCTCGGCACCCTCTTTGGGAACTGTGTCTTATTAATAGGCACATGAGTTGCTTCTGGTGGTCTGCTAGTGAGGACAAGACGGCAACCCACACCCGCGCCCCTCACTCAGGGAGGGGGCGGGTCTGGCGGACGAGCCGGGGGCCCTGAGACGAGGCTCCCTGCGGTGTCTGAGCAGATGGCTTCAACCCGGAATGGACGAGAGGATGTTAACAAAGGGCTGGCATATCCCAGATGTAGGGATGGGCCATTCCTTGGCTCTGGACAGATGAGGATGGTGACAGGGGAGACGATGAGGCGCCAGGTACTCCCTGCCAAGTGCCTACCATGGCTGCCCATTACAGGCACTGGCCACGTGTCCGTCATGTAAACCCAAAGCACTGTTATGATCCCCCCTTTACAAATGGGGAAGTTGGGGTCACAGGTATTAAGTAACTTGCTGAAGGCCACACCCCCACATTCCCTAGGCAGCCATACAGACAGGGGAGACAGGGACAGGGAGGGGTGGGCATCGGATCCCGTGGGGCATCCATGTGGGGGTGTCCAGGAGGCAGGCAGACTGGCGGGTCTGCCGTGAAGGCCCGCTTTTTGGAGTCTCATCAGATGGAGGGAGCAAAAAGGCCCAAGATCAAAGCTCCATTCTGTTTATGAACTGTATCTAGATGACTCTCTCAGGTCATCGATGTGCGGGCACCTCTGACAGCCCCTCTGGGCCTCTAGCTTTGTGGTTGAGACAAATCCTCCCCTTGTTTCTTGGCTTGGGCTCGTGGCTGTGACGGGAGATGATAATTAGGCTCTGCCTTCCAAAGGTGCTCATGAAGTGCGAGAGACTGTTGTTGTAATTATCTCCTGTACTTGCCAGCCTAGCAAACACACACCCCACCCTGCCACCTGCCAACAGCTTCCCTTCCCTCCCAGAATCAAATCCAGGCCTCTCGCTGTGCCTCTGAGGCCCTGTGTGGTCTGGCCTACCCTCAAAACCTCCCTTTCACTCACCTCCTGGCCGTGGCTGTCAGCCACCCGAGACCTCTCTCTGCCCTCCACACAGATCAGGTTTCCCCCCAGCTCTGGCCCTTTCCACATGCTGTTCCACCTGCCTGGAATTCCCTTCCCGCACCTCCTCCTCCAGGTCTCAGGGCCAGGCCACCTCCTCAAGCAGGCTGTCCCTGGCTGTCCCCATCTGAAGTTCCTCCCTCCCCCACCACCACATTTATTCTATTCAGAGCACTTAGCCCCAGCTGAAAGTCTCATTATTTATTGATTTTTTTTAAAAGATTTTATTTATTTATTTGACAGAGAGAGACACAGCGAGAGAGGGGACACAAGCAGGGAGAGTGGGAGAGGGAGAAGCAGGCTTCCCGCCGAGCAGGGAGCCCGATGCGGGGCTCGATTCCAGGACCCTGGGATCATGACCTGAGCCAAAGGCTGACACTTAACGACTGAGCCACCCAGGCGCCCCTATTGGTTGATTTTTGATGAACATTTTCTCCCCTAGAGACCGTCAGAAGAGGGGCCTCGTCCACTGGGTTCACTGCTGTGTTCCAGCGCCCAGCACAAAGCCCAGCACACAGTAGGTGCCCAGCGAATATCTTCTCAAAGAAGGAATGAATGAATGGGCAAGCAGTCGATTAGAAGCAAACAAGATGGCTTCTGGCAGCTTCCTGAGGCAGCCACCCCACCAACCCCACGCTAAGAGAGGCTATACCCATACTACCAGCCCTCCCCATTTTTTGTGGGGCACTTTTCACACATGCCTCACCCAAGGCCACAAACAAGGAGGAGGCAAAGCAGGCTCCAAGTCAAGCTTCCTTCGACTTCAACTACTCATCAGCATCTGACCCTGAAGCCACTGTCCCGGGCATTCACCAATAAATCCACGGTACACAGCGAGAAACTAGCTCCTGGTGGCTTTACACACCCCAAGAGATCTAAGAATTCTCCAGTCTACAAATAACAGGCTTTTTCTAGAGTGGGCCCCCACGTACCAAAAAACCACATGGCTTGGTCAACATTCAACGTTAGAAAGGCGTTGTTTCCACCAGAATCGGGCACTAAATCCTTCAGACTGCTGGTTCTTAACTAGTGGCAATTCTCTATGCCCAGGGGTCATTTGGCTGTCACAACTGGGGCAGGGCAGGTGGGTGGCTGGAATCCAGCAGGTGGAGGCCAGGATGCTGATAAACATCCTACAGGAGCCATCTGGGACAATGCAGATGGGGGCACCACCCTGAGAATGGTGGAATGATAAGACAGAAGGAGCCTAGTCTTGGCACCTCGTGGCCAGTATACCAGCCCTGGACTGCTTACGCCTGTGCGTTATGTAAGAAAGCAAGCGTCTATCTTGTTTAAGCTGCTGTTAATTTCAGGTTCTGGTTACAGGAGCCCTATATACCTAATCAATACGTAACTTTCTCCTGTCCTGCAAACTCCAAGTGTTCTGAAGCTAAAGACTCCTTAATGCTTTGAGGAATACCTCCATCGGCTGGCATGCTAACGCTGTTTTATGATTTCCCCTTCACACATGTAGGGATCATAACCCTGAGTCTACACGTAGGATTCTTTCCTCCCCAACACCTCAGAAAAAGCACATTGCTAAGCCAGAGAAAGAAAGGAGAGGAAGTCATATTATTGAGGTCCATCAAATATTGAGGACAAAAGGAACTACCCAAAAAAAGTCTATTAAAATCTTAAAACATCAATTATGTTTAAATCTATGAGTTCATTATGGCACATACACACACACAAACACAAAACCCTAATTGATTGCCCCTGGAGGATGTTAAGGAACTGACCCATTATTTTAATAACTGGTAAATAAAGGGAAAGAATCAAGCATTCATCCTTCTTTTCCTATATGAATTCTACCATTGTTGATGAAGGGACATTTCTCTTTATAGAAGTTTTCCAACCAACAGAAGAGGAAGGGAAGACAGAATTAGAACAGAATATCACCATTTTGCCATTAATGCACCATTGAATCAATGGAGCTAGGCCCTATGGACAGTTACTAACATCACCAAAAGAGAAGCAACCTGACATCATGTGCTTCCCGACAAAAGGACCCACCACCAGCTATGAGGCCATCTTGGCCAAAACAGTGGAACCTAAATCAATTGAGCCTCTAGAATCAATTGCCAATTTACAAGAAATGGGAGAATATGGGGGGATGGGGATGCTGAACCTCACCCTGGGAATATAACTGCCAAAAGCCAGACTGTAAGAAATTTCATGGGATAAAGAAGCTGGTTTTTTACCAAATAAATGGCAAAATAATAATAATAAAAACAGTTCTCCAGGGGACCTCTAGACTAAAGCAGACTTAGAGAAACCAAGGTATCCCACCTTACAAGGTATGGGCCTGGTCTGATTCCTGATTCAGACCAACTATAAAATAATGAAAACAAAACAAAGGAAAAAAAAAACCCCTTTCTGATAGGTATGAGACAACAGGGAGTTTAAACACTGGATATTTTATGATATTAAAGCATTTTCACGAAGTTTCATACATGCTAAGAATATTAGGAGTATTTTCAGAATCTTTTTCTCTTAGGGATACATAGCACATATTTACACATGCAATGATATGGTTCTGCTATCTGGGATTTCTGATGTCTAGGATTTGCTTCAAAATACTACAATGAAATGGGAGTGGGAGATGATGGGAGGTATGGAAGAAACCAGATCAGCCGTGAGTTGATAACCGTCAACACTGAGTGGTGGGTACGTGGGTACACTGTGCTACCCTAGATTTGTGTATATTCAAAACATTTCATAATAAAAGCTTTTTAAAAAAAAAAATCTTATCCCCAGCTACAAAGAGGGAGAAAGAAGAAAGACAGAGGGAGCTAACACCTTGTAAGTGCAGCTGTCTACCAAGTGCTGAGTTAGGCAGCCACGGATGGGAGTGGCCCTTCCAGAAGAGGAGTCACCAATTCAAATGCCTAAACAGGTCAGAAAGAAACCTTGACTGAGTGAGGTCGGCCAAGTACAAGAGAAACAACAGCACAAGCATGATGGCAAAACACAACAGACACAGCATCCATCTTCAGGAGATAGGAGGGAGGGGTGGGGGGCTGCAGACGACAGCAGGTATGTGCTCTAACGGAGGTGGTCTCTACAGTAGGCCAGCCTTGACTTTGATTCCAGCTAGCCACCATGCAGAACGTGGGGCCCAGGGCGGCCGATTCTTGGATTTTCCAAGAAAAGCCTGAAATCTGTATTTTTATGTGCAATCTCCTGGTTTTTAAACGTTGGCGTCTAATCCAAATATTTCTTAAAATACTGTGTGGGCCAACCAAAATATCTGCAGGCTAGATGGAGCCCATGGAGCACCAGCTGGCCGCCCCTCCTCCAAAGTACTGAAGCAGACCACAACTCGATCCATCTGTAAGAAGTGGAAAGGGTGCATTAATCAACTTTGGGTCAATTCTTTTTTAGGCATCCAGTAAAGCTGAAAATTCAAAAAGACACCGTCAACCTCCAGAAATCTATAAGAACCGGCTGCGGAACGTTTCAAAGGCGTCGTCCACATAAGTCAGCTTATGCAACGGAACCTCCACTCTGTCCAGAGTTTTGGGAACTAACAACCAGGGAGTGTCCTTTCAACTTTCCTGGGATGGCGAAACTAACAGGCTTCAGATGAAACCCATTTGCTGGTTTGCAGAACGCCTGGGACTTAAGTCCAAACCACTTGCAACAGACGATCCCATCATAAAATCAAGTCAGGGTGCTCAGCGTCTATTGTCAAATGACCAGGAAGTGCTCTATTTTGCTTGCCAGAGATCCGATTTCACGGCCGGCCGTTGAAAGAGACGAGGCAGATGTCATCCCGAAGCCTTCCTCAAAGTGGCAGGATTGGTTGCTGAAGACCTGAACAGACTTCATTCCTGAATCTCAAGCCTCAGTTTGCTGGCGACTTTGCCCAGGGAAAGACTCCTAACATCCTGGATGGGCAAAACAGGCCCCAGCCCTGCCTTTATAGGCCCAGGCTCAGCTTAACCTGACAAATTAAAGAGGTGTCCAGAATGTGATGGAGAAGGGCCAGAGAAATGGTTTCATCATTCCCTGAGAACAAAGCCCCTCTTTTTTTCCTGAGAGGGTGAAAAGTAAAAGAAAATTTGTGCTAAAATAGAGTTGAACGGGCCCAGGGCAAGAGAAGAGTCCAGCACTATGCCCAAAGGCCACAAAAAACAACATGCACCCAAATCTCAACTCTACGGAATGGAGTGAAACCAGGGCTATTTCATAAAAGATTTTTTTTTTTCTGGGTAAATAAAGCTCTACTGTTTATCTGCAATGGGTTTCTTGATGGGGGAAAGGGTGGGGAGTACAGAGAAAAAGGCAGCATTAAAAGAAGATTTGATTAACGGCCATGCATCTAACTCATAGCCTCAAGCAACTAAACTGCTTTTCAAGTTCTACTTTTCTAGAGAGAAACAAATTACAGCTAGCCCAGATACAGTGAAGGTTCGTATTTTTTAATACAAAAATTCTGGACTATCTTGGCTTGTGGCCTGGGGCGAGTAAAGAGCCACCACAACCACAGTCCTCCACGTAAAGATGCTCACAACAGTCACTGTGTCATCCTGCAAGGAGCAAAGTCTCCGGCATGCCCAGCACACTGGCTAGGGAGGAAGTGAGCCTCAGCATTTCTGCATTCTCTGCTAGTAAGCATGAAAACAGAGAAGAGCTTTTCAAAGCAGGTTTGGGTGCTGATCTACCCATATATCTTGTTTTACTGATCACCTTATTCCTGCACAAGGAATTCACTTGTTACCACAAGACAATAACCTCACTTGGAGGTAGAAATGATAGCCACGCAAATGACTCAGAACAGCTAAAAGCGTGGGTTTTGGTGGATGACTATGGGGCCATCGGATGACACCAAGTGATGTCTCTCTTGGTCCTCTTTATTGGGCCCTGTCTGCTCTCTGTGGGTCAGATGCTGCTCTGGAATGCAGGCTGAGTGGACAGCGAGTCTGAGAATGGACTTTCTTGTGGTTTGGTAGCTTTTGACCTTGAAAGGCAAGAGCACATTCCTATGGAAACATCTGCACTGCAGAATTTCAAAAAGATGGCTGAGCATTTCTGGGTCTGGACTCCACTGGAAGGTGGCTCCTTATATTTACATGAGCTAGCAACAGAAAGTACACATCATTTGGGATCAAAGGACACCCAAGTGGCACAGCGAGAAATCTGAGCTTCTTAGAAGGTGGGGAAATATCAAGAGGGGCAAAATAGAGATGCCACTAGGGAGGTACCTACATGATGCTCCGTCTCCTGAAAGAGAGGGATGCAGACCTGCTATTAGCTCATTAACTGATCTTCCAGCAGTAGCCCTTGGGAATTTTGTGGGCTCGTCTCTAGGCAAGCAGTTTCCTGGACTTTGGAATTTTCTAGTAGGACTGTAAATATCCTTTGCTGAATTCACAAGAAGTAGCCTAGCAAGGTCATAAGGACACAGGCTGAGTCAGCCTCTGGGTTCTTCTTCAAAGCCCAGCTCGGCCCTGACTACCTGCATGGCGGTCTTAGTCTGTTCCAGCTGCTATAACAAGCCCCTGGGTGGTTCAGAAACAGCAAATATTTATGTCTCACAGTTCTGGAGGCTGAGAAGTTCCAAGATCAAGGCACCACCAGATTCAGCGCCCTTCCTCATAGACAGCTGCCTTCCCCTATAAGCTCACATGGTAGAAGGGAACTAGGGAGAGTTCTGTGGGGTCTCTTGCATAAGAGCACCAATCCCATTCAGGAGGCTCCGCTCTCATGCCCTAAGCACCTCCCAGGGGCCACACTTCCTAATACCATCACCTTGGGAGTTAGGCCTCAGCATATGAATTTTGTGGGGACCCAAATATTCCAGACCATAGCAATGGCCCAGAACTGATGATGATGATGATGATGCGGGGGAGGGGGGCGGTGGTGGTGGTGATAAAGTATTCCGATAACTACTGAGCACTCACCGTGCATACCAGGTACTGGCCAAAGCGCTTTCCTTCCAAGGAGGCTCCCTTTTTCCATTCTTACCAGAACCCTCAGAGTCGGGGCCATCATCGTAAGTTACTTGCCTGAGGCCATGAGAGAGTGAAGTGGTGAGGCCAGAATGAAAGAAAGCCAGGCAGGATGACCCCAGAAACTCTCCACCCCACAGGCCTCCGAATCCAGGCTGGACCCTCCGACCAGCCCTTCCATTCCTGAGAACCAGCCCCTGACATGCCCGCCCACCCCTTCAGCAGGTGACAGGTTCACACGTGCTGCTTGTACAAGAGACACCCAACTCCCCATCCACGGGGGACCCAGGAGTAGATCTGCAACATTTTGTAGAAGGAAGGAGGAAAATAGGAAGACATATTTGCACCTGCCTGTGATTACATAAACTCCATAGCGTGCATTCCCAAGGGGATGAAGACTGGATTTAGGGAGTGAAGAAATCTTATATATCATAAGCAGATATACAGTGTTATCTGTGGGACTGACACTCATGGGGGCACTGATAGGAAAGAACTGCAAAAGGAGCCTGGCCGGACAGGGTGGTGGTAAAGAAAATGAGGTTGAGAAAGGCTGTTCTAGAAGGCTAGAGAGGGGGGCAGGGCAGAAATGGGAGCAAGACTGCGCTGGACGGATCTTTTTATATGGTTTTGTTAAGCATGTGAACATATTGCCTAAATAAAATGTAAACACCTTCAAATGAACTTTAAGAAAGAATGCTGACCAAAGACCTCAGCCAGGGCGGGACTCTGTTGGCGCCCACTAAGGGCGGCCATGTGAATTAAACTTGGCTTTGGTTTCTGGTGAACAGCACCGCCCTGATCCACAGGCACCGGAAGCCGACTCTCGAGGCGTCCGTGGCCTCTGGGCCGCCCCTCCAGGCAACCGCGCTGCTTGGTCCTCACTAGAATCCACGATCCCCGTGTTTCCCCCAGCCCTCCGGGGGCCGACGCGGCAGCCCCAGGCTGACCGTGGGCTGTGCACACCTCTCCCCTCCCCTACAGGAGCTGCTTTGTCACAGGCTTGCCGTGGGCACTGGGCAGCCCCAGGAAAGATTCCTGACCTGCTGAACAAAGCTGTGCCAGGCGCCCTCAGCTCCCTCCCCCCTTCCTGCGCATCCCTCTGTCCATTCTTCCCTGGCCGGGTTCGCACGTGCTGGTGGGTCCAGCTTCCGACTCCCGCGGCCCCTCTGCCAATGGCACGACTAGCAAAACTTGGGCCGCTGGTCCACGCTCTGCCAGGGGAGCACAGCGGGGGCCACGCTAACTGGCCTTTCCAGCAGTCCTCGGGCAGCTGGCACATCTCCTCGTGCAGGCAAACATCCCGAGGTCCCCAGAAGGTAGCCTGGGAAGGGCCCGCTGAGCCCATGCCATGTGAGGGGACAGGGCCTAAGGGTCCTCGTCCCCGAAGACCAAAATAGCCAATTTTTTATTTTCCTATGCAAACACACTTTTTAAAAATGTAAGCCGTGTCCTGCAAGAAGTCTGCTAAGCTCCTAAACAAAACCAGCCGCTAACGTTTATGGAGCGTTACTTTGCGCCAAGCACCCTTCTAACACGCATCCACTCACTTCTCACGGCAGCCCCGGCAGGGAGGAGGGGGGATCGTGTCCACGGGATAGATAGGGAGGCTGGGGCACAGCCAGGCAGTCACCCGCCCGAGGGCACAAGTCTGCGGTGGAGCGGACACTCAAAGCTGGTGTCTCACGTCACAGGGAGTCACGCTGAGTAAACACTGACAACTGGACGCAAGGCAAGGGGAGGATGAAAACAAGACGCAGAACACAGAAGGCATGAGAGCAGGCCACCGCCTTGCACGGCTTCTGCAGGGGGCGCTGACCCTTCGGCCCCGCGCATCCTGCCAGCCCTAAGCAGCCACCTCCATGGAGAATTCCACAGGGGTGCGGGCAGCCCTTCCCGCCGTGCCCGAGTGGCTCTTCCAAGGGGAGAAAGGAAGCTGTCGGCGGCCACCTGACCTCCCTGGGCCAGGCCAGCAGTGCTCACCTTCCCTGCCAGGTCTTTCCCTGGGTGTGGAGCGGGGAGCTTGGGACCGTGAAACTTGGGACTGTGTTGGCCCCCGAGGTGAACAGAGCACCTACAGTGTTTCTTTGCTGCCGGAAAACCGGTCACAGACCTGTGCTTTCTCCTAAGGCTTATCCTACTTGCTTTTTGCATAGTCTTGTCAAACCAAAAAAGGCCACAGGGGCCAAGATACAGGTAAGCCTGGAGATGGCGCCACGAGAAACTTGAAGGGAAGCAGAGCTACTGTGATCATCACGATTGTGATTAATGGAGCCAAGAGTGAGCGAGCGCTGGACATCTTTCAGGAGTCTTATGTCCTTGGCTGGCAACTCCAAGTTCAAATCTTCGTGCATCTTTTGCAGTTTGAGTATCCGAGCGACAGGTGGAGTTTTCACGAGTGAGAAAACAGAGGCCGGGAGAGTGTTGGTAGCTGAGACCCAACCCACCTGGTGTGTCCGGGGTCTGCAGGCTAGACCCCCCACCACCAGGCATGTTCATCAGCAGTGAGGGCAGACCCCAAGTAGCACGAACCACGCTTTGGACGACCTCCTGTGCCGCCCGTGCCCGCCGTGGGCGGATAAACTGGTACAACCACTTGGGAAGAGTGTCTGGCAAGGGTCTACTCCTGACCGCATGTGTGGGCACCCAAAGAAGAATTCACAGAAATTTTATTCATAAAACTGGAAATGAGCCAAATGTCCATCGACAGAAACATGGGTGCAGAGACGACAGGATGGTCCCTCAGTTGAACGATCCACAACAACGAGATGAACGAACCCCAACTGCACCCAATGGTATCTCCGGATCGCCCAGGCCCGCGGTTGATGGAAAGAAGCCGAAACACATGAGCACCATTGTATGACGTCCTTCTATACAGAAAGGCAAAACGAATCTCTGGGGTTAGGGGCCAGGAGAGTGACCATGCTGTGTCATGGGACAGAGGAGGGGGGACCCATGGGGGCTGCTGGGGTGCTACCATGATTCCATGTCATGCATGGTCCAGGTGGTAATCGGAGCACGCGACTCATTTCTGAATGTGCATGTATCTCGATACTGAAATATGTAGAGAGATACTCAAATTCATTCAATGTATTACAATAAATGATTTTTTTAAGTAGTTCACACGAAGACCAGACACAGAGCCAAAACCAGACTGGTCTCTGCTCTTCGCACGTGTAGGAACGCTCACACCATCTGCCGTCCTCCCGAGCCACTGGCGGATGCTCCAGTGTCACGGAGACCACATCCTTTCTCCCCAAGACATTTCCAGAATGGGATCGAGGAACTTCTTGGAGAGTCCCAAGCCTCCCCCGTCCCTCAGTCCTCTCGTCTCTGGCTGAACCTCAAGGCGGATGGCATAGGCCTGCCACGCAGAGCCTGCGGTGAGATGGCCCGATGACCCGAGAGCCCCTGGTTCTGCAGAGACTGTGCCATCGGGGGCCCCGGCCGGAGCCTGTCCATGCCTCTCCCCTGCCTGGGCCTATGCGGCACACCCCCTCCCTACCTGCCGGATCCAAGGGCCCTGGGCCGAGGAGGCACGGCCACCTGCCCCCCATCACTCCAGGCAGCGGCAATCCAAGAGCTAGCTACTTGTGAACTAGTCCCGTTTTGACAATCCCAGTCACATTTTAAATAATCGCACTAGCGAGAGGACGCGTCAGGCAACCTTCTGTAAAACGTGTCACCCCTCCGTAACCCGCCGGCTGCCGGATTCTCACTCTTTGTATCTGGCTTTGTCTGAAACAAAGTAAAGCCCCTGTTGGCCGACTCTTGCCTCCCAGTGGTCCATTTTCCAAACACAGTCAGAGTCATCTTTTTAAAAGGTAAATCAAATCACACTGCACTGACAAAAACCCGCCAGCGCTGTCCCCACCTCCCCACAGCAGCCTTTCTGTGCACTGGGTCTCAGGGGCCAACACCACCCCCACCCGGCCGCACTCTCGCTCCTAACCTTGCGCAATTTCCCTCATGGCCTTTTATCACCATCTGAAATATGCTTATTACCTTACATACTAATGTCTATCTCCTTCCCTGAAAAATTACCCCACACGAGCAAGGACTTCATCTGACTTGTTCGCCGGTGTACCCAGGTCCCAGAACAGTGCCAGGCACGGAGTAGGTAACCAGCCACTAGCTAGGGGTGGGGAGGGAGCTGCAGGGGGAGGGCAGGAGGGTCAGGATGGAGGGGACAGAGGGAGGGAGGGAAGCCTACCGGCAGGGAGGGCTAACAAGAGAGAGGGTGGAAGCAGGAAGGGAAGGAGGGAAGAATGCATTCACTGCTGGTGTTTTCCAGGCAAAACCGGGGACTTCGGAACAAGGAAGTTGTAGGGACAAGAGGACAGAGAAAAAACAAGGGAGTGCGTGTGCAAAGCCTACGTTTCCGAAAAACTACGGAAAGTGCCTGGTGTGGGTAGAGGAGCGTAGGGAGAGGAAGGGGTGGAGATGCACGCGGCTCTGGAATCTCACTTATGTTGCCAGCTCAAAATGAGACTTTTTGAAAATGTCTCAAGTCCTTGGAGTGGAGAAAGCAGAAGCTGCATTTTGGAGTTCCAAGACAAAGTGCGGCCCAGACACATGGTCTATGTGCAGGAATGCAACGTGACAGAGTCAGGTGGAACACCCGGACAGGACCCTCTGGACCATGCTCAAAGGGTCAGGAAAAGAAACCCAAACGTGGGGGCTTCCAGGGATCACAGTCAAGTGGCCCATTCAACTTCAAAGATGATTTGTTACGTTTGGACCTGAGTCTGGTGACCCCTTCCTTTTCCAGCTCGAGGAACCTTCCCTTGACCCTCAAAACACTTAAGCCCGCTCTCTCGAACTTTCCAAGGAAAGCACACTCTGCCCAAATCTGAAGGCCCATGAAGGGCACGGGAGAAATCCCCGCACACGGGAAGCACATGCCGATTCCTGGTTGGGCAGCCAGATACGGCTTTCGTGGGCAGGGCCCCCTTGGCGTAATCCGTGAAAGGCACAGAAAAGGAGCTTCCCAACCGAGGATGTCTCCCAACCAGACCAGAGAAATGACTCAGGGATTTCCAGTTTGCCTGTCAGAAGTCAACTGAGAAGTCTGAATCTCACATCCACGAAGCCAACGGTGGAATCCAAGCATGTTCCGTTGGAGGGGTCTGAGATCTCGGCGGTCGGGAGACCAAAGGGCACACACCTCTTCCTGGGAGCCGCAGTGGCAGTGATGTTTGGGGCTTACACGGGGCACAGCTGGCCACACTGGCTGGTCCTGGGTTGTATAGAGGCTTGGGGACACTGCCGGTCAAGTACTGAACATCTACCCAGCAGCCACCTTGCTGCCTTTTGAAAGCCACACAGGTAGAAATTACTCTCTTGCCTTGTCCTGCTCTGGCCCCACGTGAAGCCAAAGAACTCAGAAGTATGAATACAGGCGTATGGGCTGGGGGCAGTACTGGGCTTCTGAACTCCGAAACTCCCTCAAGCTTATTTCCCCAGAATGTTGGGGAACAGAGGTTCCAGGTCTGCCTATGTTGTACCACTCTAGGATTCCATTCACAGCGAGAATAATAAAATGCAGTGTGACCAGCATCCCCTGGAGTTGCACGTTCTCTTACGTGTGACTGAGTAATTCTAGAAAGGGCTACATCTCTCATTTTAGAGATTGATAACGTCCATGAGTGCAGTAAAGGCACTGAGAAGTCCTGCAGTAAACAAGTTTTTTAAAACTTGGTTTTACAGATTCTTTTTTTTTTTTTTTTTTTTACCTTTTTAAGCCATGGAACCCTCACTTCAGAGAATATCTCCTAAAATCCCATGGAGTTGGGCTTGCGCAGAAAGTATTCAAGAGAAGGCTCCATCAGGAGAAGCAATTTCACTGCACTCAGTTCTCTGAGACATCCTTAGGGCTGACTCATGTTACTGACCTGCCAAGAGCTCACTTTCACCATGACTTTGAACCTGCCTGTGTTCAGAAAGGCATTTAGGAGGCCCTAAAGGGTCTCTATCCTCAGCTGCTTGGTCCGCAACTCAGGCTTCTGTGAACACAGGAAGCACTTCTGTGGGTCTGGGGCCATGACAGACCCTCGAAGGTGAGTCATGACCATCTGGATACTGATAAATCCCTAAGAGCCAGGGCACGGACTAACTCGCCATCTCTAACAGAGACCCTCACCGTTTGTCTTTAATGTGGAATGACAGACAGGTGGGAGGGGCCGGCACACATCTAGCTCGGGGAGACCAAACCAACCACCAGACACAGAGTCAGCTGGGGAAAGTTACCTGGGCCTGCTCAGACATTTTTTTTAGAAAGCACCTCATCCCTGACACATCCCCCAAGCTCGTGCGTGGAGAGAGGTCTGGTTACAGCCACATTTCATTTATCCGCTTGCATTTGGCATTATGCATGAAATGGATTTTCTACAAGATAGCTCCCTTTCAAATAAGCAACCAAAATTTTATCTTCACCATCTGGAGTGTAAATTGTTCAAGGATGGATTGCACGTGGGTCTCCCTTTTAAAACCGAGCACAGTGACCCTAACTCAACCTGTGTCTGAATATTCAGGATGAGACAGATCAATTTTTAACACAGCAACACCCTGAGGTCAGCCTTGCAAGGACAGTTTGACTCTATACTAAGTGGCCCAAGACATCTTTGCTTGATGTGCCTTGGGGGAAGTCTGTGATCAATAGTTTTACTAGAGAGAGGATGTAGAAACTACCAGAAATCCCGGAACCCCCAGATCACCCAGATTGTCAAAACTTCGCAAAAAGTAAAAGTCAACAGTCTCTGCCTGAGTAAGTACCAGAGGATTCCTGCCACCGAAGTGTGGGATACTCAGTATCTGGTTTTTATGATAACTGCTGTAGCCATTTGGAAGCTTTTGGCTTTACTTCCTATTACTGGGCTGGGTTCCCAAGAGTAAATTTGCTGAAGTAATTGACGTTTCGGAGTATATCACTTGCTGCTGCCTATAAAAGGTGAAGCTGGAGCTGCGGATGGCAGCCAGGGGTGCAGGTTTTCCTTCTACTAAGAAACTCACACCACCTGTTTTCCTTTCTCTGGCACCGCCCCCCAGGGGCGGGGCGGGGGGGGGCAGCTCCGCCGGCCCCGCCCTCTCTGTCCTGCAGCGGCACCTGGCTGATCCCAGGTGAGTCCTCTAGCACAGCGGGCCCCTCCTTCCTGAGATCACAGACCACCGTCACAGACAGAGCCACTCCGCCAAGACGCCCCTCCAGCTGCTGGTCCCCCCTCCCGGCCCCCGCCACCAGCGCCCACAAACTCAGGCACCTACAGACTCACACAAAGCCGCCCTGAGTCTTTTCCTTTGGCCCAACCACCCCAGCAGCCCGGCTCACCACAACGGAAGCCCGCTGTTTCCCTCCCGTCAATGCGCCTCTCTGTTCCGCGGCTCCACGGCACAGATATGCCCCGAGCCTGCCTGCAAGCCCCCCATTCATGCTCCACTTTTCAGCGAGCTTGCTCCTTCCCTCTCTCCACTCCCCCTCCCCCAGATACACAAAAGAGGGCTAGCAAGCAGGACTTTTTTTTTCCTCTCTCCAGGAATAAAAGGTTCGCCTTCCTTCCTTTCCTTTCGGTTGGTCTATTCTTGGTCTCTACTTGGCAATGCAAAGACAGTGGAAGCGGTTAAACCGCCCCAGTTCATGACCCTGGGGACACTCCTTCGGCCAGAACTGCCCTCATTTGCTCTTTCTGTTGCACTGGTTGTAGCGAAATCTAAACCTCTTACCAGCCGCCCCAAAAGTCCTGCTGGGAAAGGATTTGGGCACAGGGTCGGGTGAGGCATTAAAAGGTTCTCTTCTTCAACCCCCTTAAATTAAAGAGGGGGACACGGAGGCCCAAAGGGGTGAAGGAAGACACCCAGGCCACACAGTGAACTTGCTAGGGGAGCTGGGGGGGCGGGGAATGCTTCGGGGGCCCCGTCCTTACCGGCAACGAGAAAAAGCAAGCGTCTTACCATCATCCAAGTAGGTCTGGTCCAAGTTCTGCTCCTGTTTAATTGTCACTCCTGCGGGTAATACTTCCTTTTGGTCACTGACCGGGGGTCCGTTTTTGGCGGCTCTTTGGCTGGTGGCATTCTGCTGCTGAATGACCGTGGGGTAGGACCCCGGGCTCAGCCTCTGGCCTTGACTGACGGGGGGCGGGCCGGGCCTGGCGGGGCCGGGCGCAAAGTTCTCGCAGTACATGATGTGCTGGAATTCTTGGTGGCTGCCGCAGCGCAGCGGCTGGTTGGTGGGCGAGTAGTGGATCACCGGCGAGGCCTGCTGGTTGGCCGGGGAGGAGTGGAGCAGGGTGGAGCTCTGGCCCTGGGAGCCGGCGTGCACCAGCACGGAGCGGTGGGCGTCCGCCAGGGCCAGGGGGGCGGCCATGAGGGCCGGCTGCTGGTAGCCCAGCAGGCTGGGGCTCAGGCTCTTGCTCCGCTGATAGAGGACAGCCGCCGGGTTCTGCTGCTGGTAGCGGGCGTCGGGGGACGAGAGCCCCGAGCGGAACTGCTGGCAGGGTGCCATGGTGGCCACGAGGCAGGAGGGCGACTCAGCCACCATCGGGTGCGGCGGGTAGTAAGGCTGGCTGCCCAGGCCCCCGTGGGCGGGGCTGCAGATCAAGGTGGGGTCATATTCATCGGTGGGCTCCGTCTTGATGGCTGGGACTGGGAGAGAGAGAAGCACACGGGGCGCACCCTTCTTAGTGAGCCACGGGGGTGCACAGAGGATTAGTGGGCTGTGGCTGGGAACGTGGCCTCGGGAGTCCCGGGAGGTGGGAGCAGACACTTGGGCTCCGTCATGTCTTAGCCTCGGACGAGAGCCTCCCCGTGTAACTGTTGTAGGGAGAAATCTGACCCCGGACGATGATCGTGAACCATAGGTCTTTCCAATAGCGGAGAGACGGCTGGTAGGTCTGTCTCAGCCCTGGGACGTTCTCGGGCTTTTCCCAGGGGCAGAGCTCAGAGAGGAAGGCTTGACTGAAAATTATGTCCCCCCCCCTCTCTTCTGCCCTAGCGGCTCCCATCCCCCTTCCCTGCTTGCTGTCCTTGGTAATGTTTATCACCACCTGAAATAATCTGTATCTTTCCTGTGCTTACTTATTATCTGAACAACCCGCCCCCACTGGACTGTCAGCTCCTCTAAGGGAGGACTTTTCCTGGTCTGTTTTGTTCAATGCTGTGTCCCTGAACACCTAAAACAGTGCCTAGCGCTCAATTGACACTCAGAGTTTTCAGGAAACAGGAAATGACCAAATGGGGGTGGATCCACCTCCTTAGTTCTGTAGCATTCTGGGGGAAACGAGACCTGCTGGCCTGGGCCTCAGTTTCCCCATCTGTTACCTGGCAGTAACAAGCATACCCCCTGTCCCCATGGGGTTATTAGGAAGATAAAACGAGACGTGTGAAAGGTACTTAGCACACAGACTGGCATACAGTAAGCACTCAGTGCTTGCTGTTGTTACTATAATCATCTTCCCACCAGCACTGGACACACCTGCTCATCTCCGCACCTAGGACGGTCTCCAGACCTTGTCCTCCCCCAGCATCCTTTCCTAAAGCATTGCCAGCCCCAGGAGCTGAGGACCCAGTTTCCTCGCTGGAGCGAATGTAGTGGGGACAGGACGCTAATCAAGTTCAGGGAATCGCCAGGCATCAGGGAGTAGAGGCAGCAAGGAGGTTCGGCCTCAGACAGGCAGGGGCCAACGCCAGGCCCAGGGAGGCCTCCTGACCACAGGCACGAGGTGAGAGTGCTGTAGAACACAAGGATCACTGAGCTGCTGTCTAGAACCTTCCCAGAGTTTGTCTCCCATAGTCTTGGGCCCCCGCAGGCCCCTGCCACTCACGGCTTATCACGTCAGTCCTGAGATGGTGCCACGGCCAGAGAGACCAGACAAGCCTCCGGACATACCCCACCAAAGCCAAGCCCCACCAAGCCTGGGCTTCCAGGACGGTCCCCTTGGTCTTGTGCTTCCGGCATGAGAGGCTCCATGTGACGCTGTCACAGGGTGGAAATTATACTCTTGGTGATAGTCTCGGATTACAGGTTTCCAGTCCTGGAAATGTGACTGGTAGGCCTGTGTCAGCCTTGGGGAACTGTAGTACTTTGTGGGAATGAGACCT
This sequence comes from Neomonachus schauinslandi, assembly GCF_002201575.2. Classification (NCBI taxonomy): domain Eukaryota; kingdom Metazoa; phylum Chordata; class Mammalia; order Carnivora; family Phocidae; genus Neomonachus; species Neomonachus schauinslandi. The sequence continues at coordinate 128,044,603 of NC_058412.1, forward strand.
CCTGGCCTGGCGATCTACCCAGGAATCCACAGGGCCGCAGAGAGACTACCCACTGCGGGGTCCACTACAGATCCTGCAAGTTTCAGGGAGGGTTCAGTCCCCCGATCAGGAGCAAATCTAAGACATGGACAGAGGTCATGTTGTTGAACAAGTCCACGCATGCCTCCCTCCTCATCTGCCTCCCCCCCCGAGAAGAAAAATATTAGTAATAGCTAATATCATTCATATCTGCTTACCGTGCGCTGTGCTAAGCACATTACGTGCATTTGATTTCTTTAAGTCTTATAAGGAAGGTGCCATTTGACAGATGAGGAAACGGAGGCTCCAAGAGGTTGAGTCACCTGCCCAAGGTCACCCAGCTGGGAGCAGACCTCATGTGTCCTCACCTGAGGACAATGTCCTACCTCACCTCTCAACACCAAAGGGGCCTCCAGAGAAGATTTCTTACCTGGGTGGTAGGTAAAGTGCTGAGGCTGACTTCGTTTTCTTTTCCCATTGATGACGTAGAAGTTCACCTTCACCGATGCACGGATGTGCTTGTTTCGATACTCAGGGATCTCAACAAAAAGCATGTTCTGGAAGGAAGGAGCTATCATCAACTTAACTGCAACAATGCCTACATTCCTAAGCAAGGCCCCAAGCACATCAAGCCAGCTCCTCTCAAAGGAGTCAAGACACATTCTGTACGTTTATAGGCGAGATTCTAAGAGGCACTTGACCTTCCAGCTGTGGGTGAACAAAGGATTGCCACTTACTCTCCCAAAGTCTATCACGATGCCACAGTTACAAATCAGAGGGCCTGGTGCTCAATAAATGTTCAACTGATGTGTCCATTCAATACCTACTGAGTGCCTGTTAGCTCCAAAGCCCTGGGACTTGGATGAAGGAGGAAAAAAGGAAGGAAAGAGAACATGAGGGAGGTGGGAGGGGGACATGACAGGGTGCTCAGTCATCTCGTCCAGGTGCTTACAGGCTGGCTCTTGTCTTTATCCACCGTAGCTTCCATCTCCCAAATTTGCTGCCCATCTGGAAAAATTAAAAAAGGACACACTTTGAAGGAACTATTAGAAACCAAAGATTTAAGACCAAAACTCACCAACTTATATTTATCTTGGTTTACACAAGGTACAGCAAGGTGTATGCGTGTGTTTGTGTTACGTGTGTCTATTTGAACATACGTGTATTTTTATTTATATTTGTGTATTTCTTTTTCTAATGGGAATGTACGTCGACAATAGAAACCTGGGCACCAGTAGGTAACAAAGAAAAGGAAAAGAACAGAAATTGCCCATCATCCCACTGCTATTATGTTTGAATGTCTCTTGTATCTTTCTTTAAAAAAAGATAGACCGTTATACATGATACTTCACTATATGCTTTGTTCAACCAAAGACTATTTCCAAGTGTCCTGCACACACCAAGACGGTCACAGGGGCCCTATTACAGATCACTTGCTGCCCCCGACATGGCTTCTTGATTGTCTGAGAACACAAGTGGCTCACATATTCCGCCCTAAGAGCCTGAAACAATGCCCTACCTCTTGAGCCCTTGGAGAGGGTGGAAACGTAGAACCCACCCCCCACCTTCCAGTCAACGGTCTGGATTTCACATGACTCATTACAAGAATCGATGAGAGGTTTTGCTCAGGAGTGAACTCTCCTTCCTTGGAGAAGAGCACAAGTTCCTCAGTTTGGGGCCAACGAGTCAAATAAAACTCTGCATTTGCAAATAACAGATTTCTTATTCTGACCACCTACATTGGCCATTGGGCCGTTTTCGGCTGAAACAAATCATTTCCACAAGTGTTTCCAGGGTGCTTTGTGGAACGCTGGCTCTGAAGGATATTAAATGGGTTTATGAGGGTGGGAAACAAATTCTAAAGCTAATAAGCATTTGGAAAATGCTGAGTCAATGTCAAATAGGTTTCTTTACTGCAGGACTTCTCAGAGCCTTTAATCTGCTCACAGGCAGTGTAACTCTCCAAGGTGGGCTGGGGTAAGCACCAAGTCCCAACATTTGGCCACAGAACCCCTCTCCCCTGCTTTAAGCACAACTATTAACATCTTCGGTGATAGGTTAGATATGAATCTATAGGCTTGGCTCTTAAGGTTCACCCAAAGAAATCTGGTTTCCAAGCATTATTTGAACTTCCTAGTATAGAACATATTTCCCCAAATAATAATTAATAAAGTCCTGTGATTGCTACCAAAGTTGATGCGGTGTAGATGATCTTAACAACACACAGGCAATGAGCTAGCTGGAGCCCTGAGTAATGAGTATGTCTGCAAGTCGTGGCCTTAGAGTTCTATTAGACTCCTGAAATGATTAAGGGAGACATGGGTTTCTGTCAAAAGGGAAGAGGGAAAATGTGGTCAAGGTACCAACTCTCACCATGATGGAAGGGACCGAGTTCGAGTCACCACCATCTCCCCAACATCCAACACTGTGTCATCAAGACACAGTACTTTCCATGTGAAAGGCCCTGGACAGAACCAGTCAGAGAAAATTCTCACCCCTTTATCAAAGACAGGTCAAAAGTCATCCACCAGAGACATACGTCTGTCTTTCAGGTGGTGGTTACAAGCGAGGCGTGGATCCATGTCAAGAAGGGCATTCTTATTCACTAACTGCAGTGCAAGCTCTAAGTCAGAAGATCAAGTAATAAAAGAATCGAGGAAACAGACGATAAACAATAATGTGTTGATATCCAGTGCACCACCTCCTCCTGGGCCTCTCATTGGCTGAACTGAGTTCTGTCACCAATAATATCTGGGTCCCTTCAGTTCAGCTCATTTCCCCATAGGACTCTGACCCACTCTGAAAAGAAAGGACCGTTTTCAGGAGTCTCATAATTGGGAGGAAAGGGAGAAGCATCTGGAAAAGGGATCCGGACATATCAAGCTGGGTCCATAGAGTCTCCATCCCCAGCTCTCTTCCCAACTCATGCCAGGAGTGAGAGGCGAAGCACAAAATGGCAGTTGATGAAAGGCATGTCCCCAGGAAAAGGATTCTCACGGAGTCTCTTCTCCTGGTCCAGGAACCCAAGAGAAATGAGAGGGAGCCCTTCTCCTTCACTTTCACCTTTTGTCCATCTCTGGTGGGTATACGTAAGTAAAACTCCACCCACTACGAGCCACAGAATTCCAGTGCATAGGTGCTTGGGACCACCCTTAGGAATTAGCCAGCCCAACACCATCAGATGGGGAAACTGAGGCCCAGAGAAGGAACGGGTTTTGTCCAAAGGCAGGAAGAGGACAGTCACGAAATCACAGTCCTTAAACAACAATTGGCACACTCCAATAATAAAAGAGATGCTTTCGAGGAGAAAAGCTCAAGGTCATTAAGCAGACAGGGTGACCAGCTTCCTGGGAGGCCAAGGGAAAGTCCTACGCAGGTAAGATTTTTGTAGGGTCACATCCACCACAAACGTTCGTCCCTGTTCCCCCTGTGCCTCCCGATAGCATCTAAGCAAGCATAGCTGGCTTGAAGGCCCCGCACGACCTGCTCCAGCCTCCACAGGCCCCGTTTTCACAACCCTGCCCCCAGGAGGAATAACAGCTATTGCTTCTGAGCGCTGTCTGTATGCAAAGCACCGCTCAAAACACCTGGCAGGTCTGGACAGGTCTAATCCATATAACAAGCCTATGCCGCAGATCTGATCATCACCCCCATTGGATAGGTGAGGACACTCAGGCCCTGGCCCCAGGATGCACAGCTATGGGGGGGGCGGGGAGGGAGGCAGATCTGAGCCCAGGCAGCCGAGCCTAGAACCAGGGCTCCTGGTTCATGGTTACATGGTTTCAGATCCGTGTGTTCCTCCTCTGCCAAGTGAATGAAGGACACGGGGCAGGCACTCTGGGCAGCTCATCCTTCGAGACTGAGCTGCAGTCTCTCCCGGGGAAGCCAAGCCCCGGTGCCCACGGCGTCCACGGCACCCCAGGAAACCCCACCACCACGCTCTCTCCGCGAAAGCGTGTGTTTGCCTCCCCCACTGTCCTCAAAGGCCATGTGTCCCTTATTCCATACCCTAGTGCTCAGCCATTGGTCAGCACAATCGGAATTAAGATCCTTACAATAAAGGATAGTCATGATCTAAGTATTTGCTGGGGCAGAATGCTTCTTCAGAGAAGGCAGAGAGGTCCGTCAACAGGCAAATGGATCAACAGAACGTGGTCTACTCATACATGCAGTGACACAGCATCCAGTGAATTCTGACACACGGATCGACCTTGAACACATGATGCTGAGTCAAACAGGCCCAACACAGGACAGTATTACATAATCCCACCTACATGAGGTTCACAGAACAGGCAAATTCAGACACAGAAAGAAGAACGCAGGTTATCAGAGGCCGTGGGGGAGGACGGGGAGGGGGGGTGTTACTATTTAATGGGGACACAGCTTCTGTTTCGAAAAATGAGAATGTCCTAAAAATGGCTAGTAGTAACAATGGTGGTATAATACTGTGAGAGATTTAATGCCACTGAAAGTTTCACTTACAAACGGTTACAGTGATCAATATTGTAATATGCATATTTTACCATAATTTTTTTTTTTTAGCCATTGGCCTCACCCTAGAGACCAGACCTGTTTTGCGGCCTGCAGGCTGGGGTGGCTTTTTTGGAGGTTTTTTCATTAGCTGCTGGCGTTTCAAGATGAGATTTCACCTAAAAATGCAGATTTTGCTCTTGAAAAAAAAAAAAACAATTCAGACGATCTGACCATTCTGGGCACCCACGCAAGACCCTGGCCTCTTCAGAGAACCCAGATATGGACCCTCAACTCTATGGTCAAATAATCTTTGACAAAGCAAGAAAAAACATGCAATGGAAAAAAGACAGTCTCTTCAATAAACGGTGCTGGGAAAATTGGACAGCCACATACAGAAGAATGAAACTCGGCCATTCTCTAACACCATTCACAAAGATAAACTCAAAGTGGATGAAAGACCTCAATGTGAGACAGGAATCTATCCAAATCCTAGAGGAGAACATAGGCAGTAACCTCTTTGACATCGCCCACAGCAACTTCTTTCAAGATACATCTCCAAAAGGGCGCCTGGGTGGCTCAGTTGGTTAAGCGACTGCTTTCAGCTCAGGTCATGATCCTGGAGTCCCTGGATCAAGTCCCGCATCGGGCTCCCTGCTCGGTAGGGAGCCTGCTTCTCCCTCTGACCCTCCCCCCTCTCATGTGCTCTCTCTCTCTCATTCTTTCTGTCTCAAATAAATAAATAAAATCTTTAAAAAAAAAAAAAAAAAAAAAAAAAGATACATCTCCAAAAGCTAGTGAAACAAAAGCAAAAATGAACTTTTGGGACTTCATCAAGATAAAAAGCTTCTGCACAGCAAAGGAAACAGTCAACAAAACAAAGAGGCAACCCACAGAATGGGAGAAGATATTTGCAAATGACTACAGATAAAGGGCTGGTATCCAAGATCTATAAAGAACTTCTCAAACTCAACACCAAAAAACAAATAATCAAGTCAAAAAATGGGCAGAAGATATGAAAAGACACTTCTCTGAAGAAGACATACAAATGGCTAACAGACACATGAAAAAATGTTCATCATCATTAGCCATCAGGGAAATCCAAATCAAAACCACACTGAGATACCACCTTACACCAGTTAGAATGGCCAAAATGGACAGGGAAAGAAACAACAAATGTTGGAGAGGTTGTGGAGAAAGGGGAACCCTTTTACACTGTTGGTGGGAATGCAAGTTGGTACAGCCACTTTGGAGAACAGTGTGGAGGTTCCTCAAAAATTTAAAAATAGAGCTACCCTATGACCCAGCAATTACACTCCTGGGTATTTAGCCCAAAGACACAGATGTAGTGAAAAGAAGGGCCATATGCACCCCAATGTTCATAGCAGCAATGTCCGCAATAGCCAAACTGTGGAAAGAGCCGAGATGCCCTTCAACAGATGAATGGATAAAGAAGATGTGGTCCATATATACAATGGAATATTACTCAGCCATCAGAAAGGATGAATACCCAACTTTTACATCAACATGGATGGGACTGGAGGAGATTATGCTAAGCGAAATAAGTCAAGCAGAGAAAGTCAATTATCATATGGTTTCACTTATTTGTGGAACATAAGGAATAGCATGGAGGACATTAGGAGAAGGAAGGGAAAAATGAAGTGGGGGATATCGGAGGGGGAGACAAACCATGAGAGACTATGGACTCTGAGAAACAAACAGGGTTTTAGAGGGGAGGGGGGAGGGGGGATGGGTTAGCCCGGTGATGGGTATTAAGGAGGACACGTACTGCATGGAGCACTGGGTGTTATACGAAAACAGTGGATCGTGGATCACCACATCAAAAACTAATGATGTATTGTATGGTGACTAACATAACGTAATAAAATTAAAAAAAAAAAAAAAAGACCCTGGTCTCTTCAGACAGTGCCGTGCTTCCCACTTCAACCACAGCACCGCCACCCAGCCCCCACATCTCTCCTTTACTTCCCATGCCCCACCCTGGGGGGCCTCTGAGAGAGGAAGGCACCGCCTTGTACAACATGGGGAGGAGGACGGTCAGGTTTCTGCAGATCCCCCTCCGCTGGGATGTAGCTGAGATTTTCCCCAAGACTACATGACATTTTGGCCAGAAAACACGACCCAATATTCTCTTGGTCGGCAGCTTCTCTGCTACTGTACCCCACCCACCCAAAGCAAGGACCCCCGGCTGTCAGGATGGGAAAACTAGCTTTCCTTCCTCCCAGACCCTAGGCCCCTTGGCTCTGAGGACTTGACCTTCTCTTCACTTCAGAATCAGAACGACGTGCCCAGGAGAGCCCCAGGGTGTCCACAAGGCCCTCCCCAGACTGGGGTGCAGAGGGATGTCCCTATAACAGCCACTCACTTAAAAACTCTCCCTCCTTCCTGCTCCCTTCCTCTGGGCTCCAGGCAGAGCAAACAGGACCCGCCAGGCAGGACTTCCCCGGAGGCCTCTTCAGCAAGACGGCCCGTGGGCAGCCTCACCCCTGGCCTGGGGGACCTCCATGCAGCCCGGCTCCTAGAGCTCTGTGGATAGCAGGTCAGGGAAGAAAAAGCCCGTGGGGTGTAGGGGGCACTGCCTGCTCACCCCAGGGTCTGTGGGGCCTTCAGCTACGTGGCTACTGTAACCCGAGCCGTCTTGGGCACATTCTGTGGCCAGAACAGACTTCCCCTCTGTGGCACCACAGTGCTGTCCGTTTCATTCCTGCAAACCCCGAACTCCAGAGCAGACCCAGCTTGGAATCCCTGCATTTTTAGTGAAATCTCACTTTGAAATGGCAGCACTTAATGAAAAAAACCTCTGGACCACCCTGCAGGCCACAGGCCCTATTCGCTGTGTATGCTCAGATAAGGCACTTTATCTCTCTCGGCCTCTTATTCAAAATACGGGGACAATCACAGGACCTATATCCCATAGGTTCGTTCCCAGACAGACACACGGCGCAGGATAAATGTGTGACAGATGTTGGTGAGCATAATTATTATGGCTCATGGCAACATATTATTTCAATATTGTCTTATCATTTTTTGCATATATTCCACAATGTGTCATTATTGAGAAAACCATAAGCATATTCTAATCAGAAAATAATACACATTTCTCTGATTATAAATTATACATACTCTGCCTTGCGGGCAGAAGCGGAGGGAATTCACAAAGGGACAACGTCTGTTATAAGAGGCAGGTGGACATGGTGCCCGACTGCTTTCCTTTCAAATGGGTCTTTTCACCATTACCTCAACTTTTAAAAAGAGAGCTCACAGGAATGAAAAATCAAAACCTCAATTATGGGGTGCCTGGGTGGCTCAGTCGGTTAAGCGTCTGACTCTTAGTTTCGGCTCAGGTCTTGATCTCCGGGTTGTGAGATCGAGCCCCGCATCGGGCTCTGCGCACAGCGGGGAGTCTGCTTAAGATTCTCTCTCTCCCTCTGCCCCCTCCCTGCTGTGCACACATGCGCTTTCTCTAAAATAAATAGATAAATCTTCTTTAAGAAACCAAAAACCTAAATCATGAGCCAAACCCAGGGGCCTAGCTTCTTCCTTTTGTCTTTAAGCCCAGAGGGCAGCTTTAAGAGTCTAGCCTTATTGTGCATCTCAAGTGGAGGCTGCCCTGAGTTCCCAACAGACTAGTCCCCAACAGGAACCGAAAGCTGACACTGCCGTCCCCAATTTTATGTAGCATGTGGAAGGCACACTCCAGGGAACTGGTCTTTATGGGAACTGTGTGGTTTGCAAAATACCTCAAGACCATTTCCCTGGGCGCGTCTTCCCTCCCCCCACCCTGCATCCCGCAGCACACAGTCCTGGGGTTTCACCAAGAGAACACGCCGATCCCTCCTCTGAACTGAGCTTCCAGGAGGCAGAGGAACTCACCATAAATGCTGGCAGGACTCTCTGCCTGAACTCCCTCCCTCTGGGTTCAAGCTCAATCATTGCTCTTTACTTGCTGTGTGGCCTGTGAGTGGTAGCTTAACCTCTCTGTGCCTTAGTTTCCTCATAAGCAAAAGGGTCGAGTTCATTCACTGACTTCAAAGAGTTGGCAAAAATTCAAGTAGATCATATGTAAAATGTTTAGCAAAATGCTCAGCCCATAGTGAGTACTGCTATTAATATTTGAGAATTTGGTGTCCCATGGGTCTGACTCTGGCGAGAAAGAACTGGCAGGTCATCTGGACCCAAGTGTTCTGGTGGGTGTCCCAGTTCCTTGTTTCATTGCATTACATCTCTCATTGTGAATAGATAAAATGGCCATAGAAAGTATTCACTGATAGCGGTCTACGGGAATGATGGGCCCTCCATCTCTGGTATGGAAAATCAGGGAGATTAGGTCTAGGGAACACTGGCAGCACTTAGCATGAGCATGATCTTATTCTCAGCCCTGGAAATGTATCCCTATTATATTAAAAAGCAGGAACTGGTAAGTACGACAGCCCAGTGTGTGTGGCACAAACTCAGCAAACACATGTCCCACACTGCCCACATGGTTACACCCCTGTGGCTAGACTGGACAGACCAGCCCAGACATCCACATCTTCTATAACGCCATCCAAGAAACTGGGTAGAAGTACACTGCATGCATTTTTTCAAAGATTTATTTTACTTATTTTAGAGAGAGAGAGTGCAGGGTGTAGGGGCAGAGGGAGAAAGAGAGAGAGTCTCAAGCAGACTCTGGGCTGAGTGCAGAGCCCAACTCGGGGCTCAACCTCACGGCCCTGAGATCACAACCTGAGCTGAAACGAAGAGTTGGACACTTAACTGATTGCACCACCCAGGAGTTCCACATTGCATGCATTTTTTAGTTTTTTTAAGATAAAGCTTTTCTCTTGAGGAAAAAGTATATTGCAACTGCCTGTTGATCTGCTTGTCTCCTGGGGGCCCTCTGGGGCCACGGTCTCAGATGGAAGCCAGGCATGGACCAGCAACACTGACCAGGCTCCTACTGCACAGCAGGCCCTGTGCATGTTGCTGGGACCACAGTACGAGCCACACAAGCCGTCCTGCTCTGGACAGGCCCACCAGAGCTCCCAAGTGAGGACCCAAGGTTCTTCACCTCCCCTGGGACGGGGACTTCCTCAGTTTCCCTCCAGCCATACTGACCTTCTCGATCTCCCCCCAACAACCACACTTGCTCTTCTGCAGACCTTACTCAGACCAGCACCTTCCCAGCCTTCCGGCCCGATTCGGGGAGGTCCCCCTTGACCTGTCCCCCATCCCGTTCCATCCTCTGACTTCATTTTCTCAGCCTACTGGCTTTCTGTCTCCTTCCCCTGCTAGGCCGTGGGCTTCTGGAAGGCAGCGCCACGCATCTGTCTTATTCTCTGCTTCATCCCAGCACTACCGTGTCTGACGCGTAACAAGCACTCAGTAAACACCAGTGGACTAAATGAACAAAGTGACCTCAGGATTTCCCAGGGCTTGGCCCACAGCCAGACCATTGGCCTCGCCAGCAAAAAGACCCTACAAGGAGAGATTGCCGAACCCTTTGTGAGGAATCCTTTTTGGAAACTGAGTGATGGGGAAGGCACCTGGAATAATGGTGCAGACATTGACTCACGTGCAATGCAAGCAACCGAGCCGAGTTGTCTACAGCCCACCTCCCAACCCAGGCCCCAGGTCCGGGACTCTGGGAAAACCTGCCCAGAACAGAAGAGGCCCAAGATGACCAAGTCTGCTTCTACTGCTCTGGGCTGAGATGAAATGAAGGACTTCAGTCCCTTGAGCAGATGTTTGGGCAAACTTCCCCCATCCTAAATTAAAAGGGACTGGCAGCCAGCATGGAAAGGGCCCTTCCAAGTCTTACTCAGAGGGAAAGAGAAAAGAGCCAGGTTCTTTGGGCAAAGGGGCTGGGTCTAGAGAAGACTTAGCAAGACTTTGCAAGAACAAAAAAACACGGGGCGGGGGGTGTGCATGGTTCAACGAACATTCCAGCCTTGGTGGTGGCTTGGCCCCATGGCCCCTACCCTGCTGTTGCTTTATTGTCCGCTTTGCAGACAGCTCTTGAAGCCAAAGCGTTAGGAAGCAGGAGGGCTGGCACTGGGTCTGGGCGGGGGTCTTAGCAGTCAGCCTGGATGAGCCACGGGCTTCTGTCAGCACTTGAAGGAGAAATAAGGGAGCTTTCAGAAGGAGGAGAGCGAATCCGTCCTCACGTGGGTCATGAGCACGCCCCTGGGCTCCAGGCAAACGGGGAGGAAATCAAAGTGTCAGTTTGTGTTAGGAAATCATGGGTGATGCTTCCCAGTCCTGGCCCTGCTTTTAAAATTAGCTAAATGAAGATGGCTGAAGTCCTTCCAGTCTGCCCTTTACGACTGCTAACTAGCAGAAAAAGGCATACTCCCCGGGTGTGGGGGCTTAATGAGCCGAGCAGATGGGGGTGGGGGGGGCAGGAGGGTCCCAGAGCTGAGGATTTCACCCACTGCAATGGTACAACCCCCCAAATGTACTTGCTGGGCGGTGGAGAGGAAATGCCTTGATTCCCAACACCCCACTTCTCTCCCGATGCCCCACCACCTCCTCCGTGGGCTCAGCCCCCTCACCTCCGTCCCCAACCTGGGCAACTGCAGTGGGGGCTCACAGCACCTTCCACCTGTCCCCCCCACCCCTGAGTCCATTCTTCATCCAGATTGCCAGAACAATCTTAACGATATAAATTAGATCGTGTCACTCCCCTGCTTAGGACAAGAGCTCCTAGTTGCTTTTGTAACAAAATCCAAACTCTTCTCTGTGCCTACAAACCCGGGCTTGACCTGAGCCCCTCGCACCCCCGCCCCAACCCAGGGACCTCTCCAGCCTTGGTTGGTGCCATTCCCCCCCTGCTCTCACGCTGCCCTGGCGGCCTGGGCCTGCTTTCATTTCCTCAAACACCCCAGGCTCATCCCCATGCTGGGACTGGGCGGTTATTTCTGCCTGAGACCCTCTTCCGACAGTCTGTGCAACTCCCTCTTTTCTGCCTTTAGGCCTCTGTTCAAAGCCACCTCCTCAGGGAAGCCCTCCCTGATCCCACTCTCCAGGGTTGCCAAATTTAACAAATAAAAATACAGGACATCTAGTTAAATTTGATTTTCAGAAATCAGTGACCTCCTTTTTTACTACAAGTATGCCCCAAATCCTGTGCCATTGCATGGGACATACTCATACTACCGACACGTGTTGTCTGAGATCTGAATTTCACTGAGCCTCCTATATTTTTCCCCCTACGTCCAAGCCCTTTGTCTAGCTCCTCTGACCTGGTTTCACTCTCTTCAGAGCACTTTCTCTGTCTCGGAATGGCCTGCTCGTGTACAAGCTCGAGACTGTCCACCTGCTGAGAGCAGGGACCTCCGCTGTAATGGGTCCCCAATGCCTGGTGTAGTACCTGCACCTAGTAAGTGTTCAGTAAATACCTGGGGAGCACTATGGAAGCCCTGGGGTTGAGCGAGCAGAGAGAGGCTAAAGGAGCATCACTGGGTTGTTTTCCACAGAGGCTGGACTTCTGCCCATCTTTCACCCCCCTGCAGAGGCAACTCTTCTTAGTGATGAGCAGTCACCTACGGATACCCCCCGAACCGTTGCATCCAGCCCATCACCCTGGGAACCAGGAAGTAGGGGTTTGGGACCCAGCCCTCCACCGACAAACTCTACCACCTCGAGGAAGTCTGTCAACCTCACCATGTGAGTCAGCTTCCCCACCTGTAAGATGGGGGGCAGGGAGTGGCCGCCATCAGTCAAGCTCCCTCCAGCTCCTTGGTGAGGCCATGACAGCAGGTGTGGGATGGCTTGGGGGATAAGAAGAGAAATTAACCTGTGCCCAGAAGGACTCTTCTCTCAGACAAGAAACCAACATGGCCCTGTCTTCTTGGTTCTGTGTTCAGTAAACTGAGCTCCCGGGGGGCACATGGAAGGTCAGCTGACATCTTCTGAACACCTACTATGTGCCTGACACTTTTAGATCCTTGATCTCTTTTCATTGCTGAAATACCAGGAACCCCACTTTAGAGATGGGGAAACTGAGTCCCAAAGCACATAATATATATGGGGCCTATCCAGACTTCAAGCCAAGTCTGCTAGATGATCCAAAATCCAGCCTGCTTATACCTTAAATATATACAATTTTTATTTTTTAAAAAGAGCATGACACCAAAAATGTAGAAAGAATACAAAAGGGTGTTCATCAATAAAAGATATTATGATCTTCTTGTGGGTGTGTGCGGCGCTGGGGGTGGGGGACTTCAACCTGCTAATTGCAATTTACACAAAGGTCTGTTGGCACCAAGAACAATGTCTGATGGTGGAAACGCCTGAACCCAAGTCAACTAGAAAACTCATCTCTCTGTGTCCTCTTTCAAAAGCTTCCAAACACAATGAACTGTAGGATTCTTTCACCCAAAAGGCTGCCCTTACAAGCAAGGGACAGAAAATGAGACCATTTTCTCTATCTCCAGCGGGGCTTCAGGGCAACGACCTGGCCTCTGGCTTTGGAGGCGAGCTTTGCGTCCCAGTCAGCTGTGTGTAAGCGGTGGGCTTCAGCCCAGAGGGCCGAGGACAACTGTGGATGTGAGTCACCAAGGGCAAAGGTCTGCAAGGCCTTAGTCATGCCCCAGCCCAGCCTGGAAGTCTGACCTTTCCCAGAGGGGAGCCCAATCTAGAGAGACTCCCACACCAAGTCTATTGTTTGAGAACACACCACACAGGGCAAAACCAAACCCGCGGAGGAAAAACAGGTGGCAGGAGCAGATGCCTTCTTTCAGGTGGTTCCAAGGTTTCTAGGATACTAATTCATGGAAAGATACTTAATTTAGCAAAAAAAAAAAAAAAAAAAATTATTTTAAGCATGTGCATTTATATTTATTAAACAAAGCTCAAAATACAACCTTTGGGAACCTCCAAGTAATAAAATGACTCATATTAGGATATGATGATTCAGTGGGAAAGAGGGAATTCCACCACCCACGCCTCCTTTCTAAAAAATCAATTTGCCCTCTCAACAGGTGATGGGAGCCTCTGCCATCAGACTGTTCCAAGAAAATCGTCCAGCAAAACAAAACACAAATTCTCTTCCAACAATTTAAGTTTCAAAGCTGAGTAATCCGAGGCAGGCAGGTTTCCAACCTACACCCCCGCAGGACACCGAGAGCCAGGGAGCTACTTGGCTGGGGCCGGGGGCCTGAATTAAGAAAGATTTACCAGCTGAAAAATTCCAAAACCCTGTGTCATGTGGAGGAACCTTCCAAAACATTGGATCCCACCCAGAAGCGGCGAGTCGCTCAGAGCCATGGCAACCCTGTTTCCGCTGCCACATCACTTTTATTTTTGTGTCCTTAGATTTTTTCCTGTTTTGCAATGTTTTGCTGGGACCCCCAACTCCGCCTGAGGCCTGGGTGGCCGGGGGCCAGGGTTACCAGCTGAAGTCAGGAACAGCCTAGACTTCTCTGCCTGAACTTTGCCTGGAAGGTTACACATTTTTAAAATTTCAGAGAATATATGAAGGCTTTTAGGCAATTACTGAGGATGGTAAATAAGAAAGACCCTGATCATCCTGTTCAGTTTCTCTGTGTCCTCGTGGATGTGACTAGAGAGCTTCCTTGGGGGGCAGGGGGTGTTGATGATAAACACCGCTTGGCTTTCCAGCTCTGTCATCAGCTACGGGCTGACCTGGGGCCTGTGGCTTGACCTGTACGTGCCTCAGTTACCTCGACTGTAAATGGGGACCATGTCACCCGCCTCTTGGGGCCGATGTGACAATTAAAGGAGAAGACACCCATTCAACAGTATGAGTAAACACCTACTAGGTGCCAGGGATTGTTGTAGATGCTGCGGATACAGCAGCAAACACCGAGTCCCCACCCTCAAGGAACTAAGAGTCTAGTGTGGGAGACCAGATAAGAAATGAATAAACCGGGCACCTGGGTGGCTCAGTTGGTTGAGCGACTGCCTTCGGCTCAGGTCATGATCCTGAAGTCCCAGGATCGAGTCCCGCATCGGGCTCCTTGCTCGGCAGGGAGTCTGCTTCTCCCTCTGACCCTCCCCCCTCTCATGCTCTCTCTCTCTCTCTATCTCATTCTCTCTCAAATAAATAAATAAAATCTTTAAAAAAAAAAAAAGAAATGAATAAACCAATAGGCAAGATAATTTCAGCAGTGCGAGGTGCCACTGAGAAAACAGAACAGGACAATGGGACAGAAGGTGACAGGGTTCTGGGGGGGAGGATGTTGAACAACTTCTGAGCAGATGGGCAAGGAGGGGCTTGTTGAGAAAGTCACCTCTGCGCTGAGCCTTGAAGACACAGGAGGATGCAGCCTCGTCAAGAAATGGTGGAAGGACATCCTAAGGGGGGACAGCAAAAGCAAAGGTCCTGAGGCAGAAACCAGCATGCGGTGCTTGAGGACAGAGTGAAGACAGGTGTACCTACAGCCAAGTGAGCAAGGGGACAGTCCAAAATGCTGAATTCAGAGGGATGGGCAAGGGCCAGATCATACAGGCTCCTGGAAGTCATGAAAATAATTAAAAATAGTAATAAAAATAATATAATAGTCATTATTATTACTGCTGCTATAAATAAGACGCCATTTTCCAAAACACCAAGCTTTTCTAACTTAAGAAACACCATGCTGCCCCTCTCCTACTGTTTTTCCATCGCTCTCCAATTTGTCATCCTGCTGGAGTGGAAGCTGCCAATCCCATTTCAGCCGACAGCTATAAAAAGAACGTTGGAGCTGGTGGTGCCGATGACCCAACGTGGGGGCTAAGATTAGCCCAGGAGGCTGTCACCTTGCCTTAATGTGAGAAACAGCTGGGGTTCCCCTTCCTTGGAAAACTTCAGCCCGTTCCACTCCACCCCGCCCCGCTGCCCTTGCCAGCCCAGCTATCCATGGAGATGGGAACGGGGATGCGTTTTGGAAAAACGAAGTTGAGCAACAGGGATTCCCCCTGCAGAAGGCAGTCCCGGGCGGGGAGGCGAGTGCTTGGGGTCAAAAGAGCAGGACCAGCTCCCTGCAAATGCAAGACGAACCCCCTGTCTGTCGGGGCCCCGAGGAGCCAGACATCCCGTGAGGGAAGCCCACCACTTCTCTGGGGGTGAGGTGCATCTCTGAGATCCCTGCTTTTCTACTGGCATCAATCCAGAAGCCCAGTTTGCCCAGGATTCCTTAAGCTAGGCACGAAAGGGCTCTGAACGGGTCCTCTCGAACCCGGTGACCCCACCACAAAATCCAAGGGTCTATTTCACCACAAAATGGTTCACATCAGTGGCTCAAAGCAGCTGAAGGGTCTTTGGGCAAATTAACCTGGTTCTGAGCTTCCTCAGAACAGAAGAGCTCACGGTCAAGGGTATAGACTCTTGAGCCAGGCTGCCTAGGGTCGAACCCAGCACCGCCATTGACCAGCTGTGTGACCTTCACTAAGTTACTTAACCTCTGTGTGCTCGGTCTCTCATTAGGAAAGTTAGGAGAAGAGAAGCTCTCTGGTAGAATTGTCATGAGGAATCAGATTAGTTAATACACATCAAGTGCTTAGAACAAGGCCTGGCACATAGTTTATTATTATTACTTATTGTTTTTCAGTGTCTCCCTGGTTCCATGAGATAAAATTTTACTCATCTTTGTTCTTCCACAGCCTAAAAATAATGATAACAGTAAAAACTAATGTTTCATGAGCATCTACAATGTGCTAGGATCTAGGCAAAAAGACTCATCTACCCCCCCCAACTCGTGTTATCGCCTCTTCTCTCAAGAGAAGCAAATCCCCTGTATTTTACAAAAGAGGAAACACTGGTTCAGAGAGGTGACGTAACTTACCCAGGATGCTGAAGCTACTACATGCACATCATGGATTCGTACCCAGGCCTTCTGAGCTCAGAGCCGTGCTTGCAACCGTCAAGTCAATGAGGCCGACGGCCTGAGCAATGAGAATTCTGACCATAGAGACAATAGCAGGGCCACCTGGGTGGCTCAGTCATTAAGCGTCTGCCTTCGGCTCAGGTCATGATCCCAGGGTCCTGGGATCGAGCCCCGCATCGGGCTCCCTGCTCGGCGGGAAGCCTGCTTCTCCCTCTCCCACTCCCCCTGCTTGTGTTCCCCCTCTCGCTGTGTCTCTCTCTGTCAAATGAATAAATAAAATCTTTAAAAAAAAAAAAGACAATATCATACATTCAGTGAGCAGTCCCTGGGCCCTAAGTACACACCGCCTATGTGTGCACTCCATTTAACTTGGGGGACAGGGGTGGGGGGCATTAGTACCTCATTTCACAGAGAGGGAAACTGAGGTCCAGGGAGGTTGGACATGAGGACAGTGCTGGGTGTTACCTGTCGGTGAGCCCCCTCACTTCTCCATGCTCGGCTGGCTGCCTCCCATGGGCCCCGGCTTAGAGGAGACAGTCCCCATGGACAGTGACCATCAAAGAGCACAGACAGCCGCTATTATGATTCCTTAGTAATCCCTTAATTATTAATTAATTCCTTAATTACTCCTTCTTCCTTATTACTACACAACTTTTTCAAGTTGAAACAGACTCTGAGTGTTCCTCTACCTGGCACAGGGAAACCTCTCTGTTCTGACCTCGGCCTGCTTATCACAATGTGCCAGCCACAATGGTTTGCTCTCTGATTTACAAAAGCCTAGAAAATTCCTGCAGTAGAGAGTATTTAACACTGTTCCACCATCTGAAAAGTAAGCCTCCCCACAAGATGCTTAAAATTGTGCATGCCTCCATGAAGCCAGAACACCATAGGTAGGCCTTAACCCTAGGAAAGAATACCAAATAGCATTAGTTAATGTATATTGGGCACTATACGCCAAGCAGTTTATAAGTACTTAACATGTAGAAATTCTTAATCCTATGACCACCCAGTGAGGTAGGACTGTCATCATCCTCATCATACAGACAAGAAAACTATTGCCCAGAGAGGTTAAGTAACCTGCCCATGGTCACACAGCTAGAAAACAGTGGAGCTGGGTTTTGGCTGAAGAGCATGAGCTCTTATCTAGCTGACAAAAGGGATGTAGAGAATGTTGATCACTGAGTTACTTATAAGAGCACAGAGATGGGAGCTGCCAAAGGCGTAAAATACTAAAAGGGTAATGCTAACTAAAATACTAGACAAACATATGATAGAATGCAATGCATCCGTGTAAATGTCTGCATCCCTAACCCCTCACTACACCACCACTGTCCCTCAAACCCACAGTGACTGACCACATACCCTTTAAACCACTCCCAAACCCACCCATCCATCTCCACCCCCCACTGCCACAGCCTTCCTTAATGTCATGCCTGGTCACAGAGCCAGCCCACCCCAAGAGGAGGCATTGTGTGAATTGAGAAGAAACACCTCTTCCCCAAGACACCCTGCTTCCTCCTGCCAGCAGCTGTCTTATTAATACACAAATTGATGATGTACCCCATGTGAAAGGTAGTCCCTAGAGGAGGTGCCCTTGTGCAGTGCACAATCCTCACAACTGGACAACCTGCCCATTATAGTCTCCATATCATCCTAAGGACAGTAAACAAACAAATATGAATATCCTCTTAGAATTAACTTACTGAAATCAGGTCTATTAGAGAAAAAAATTGGTCTAGCATCCATAACTACCAAATAATTACGTAACTTGAAATTTAACTTACTTTAGATCATTCTCTTTTTACCATGTCCTCACTGGCAAAAGATATTAACAGAGAGTGTATGGAAGAAAGAATACACATGGCCAATAAACAGAAACATTAAACCGCTCATAGCAAAGGAGTGTGTAGTAAAGAGAAGTACCAATTCAGCAAGTATTTTTTAATTTTTAAAAAAATGGCACTTCTGGGATGGGGTGAAACCATTCCTGACATGGTACTGATGGAAGTTTCAATTTGTAGATTTCCGGAAGGTAATTAAAGCTCTCGAAATGACTATCCAAAATCCCACTTTAGGAATAAACCCTGAGCACACGACGACAGACACTCATGTATACAAGATTAGTTAATCCTAAAAGTATTAGAAGATGCATTGCAGCACTATTTGTCATAAAATTATAAGTAGCTTATGTTTATTGGCCTATGAGAAACCCGGCGCTCTTATAATTACTCAACATGCATTAACCTAGTTGGCCTTCCTGTCAGCACTGTGGGGCAAGGACCTTTGTTATTATCATTCCGTACATAAGGAAATGAAGACACAGAAGGGGAGGTAATGTGCCTAAGATCACAGAACAAGCAAGTAGAGAACCTGGCCTCTGCACCCAGGAGACCCAGGGCCAGAGCAAACTTACTTGCCGTGTTGAACGGCCTCCCTTTGATAACAGTAAAAAGTTGCCAAGTTTTGCCTATGTAAAAAAAAAAATAGTTTAAAAAAAATAAAAAGAGTTTGAGGTGGGGGGTCAACCTCATCATCCAACAAAACAACCCAGGACCAGCTAAGACACATCGTGGTACATTCACCCACCATGAACTGTAGCGACATCAGTTGCTGGCGGTCTGGGAAGGTTCTCGTCATGAGTAAAAAGAGCAGACTAGAAAGCCCTACCGAACAGAACTGATCCCCCCAATCAGTGCCGTTTGCAAGGAAAAAGGTGGTGCTTTGGTATGGTGCCGGCGGACAATGAAAGAGCTCAAAAAGCCCCCTGACCTGTGGTCTTCTCAGTAAACACGACTTTGGACTCGGCCGTGAAGTTCTGTCCGGTGAGGATCATCTGCTGGCCCCCATACACCAGGCAGCTGTCGATGTCTTGTCTCTCCACCATGGGCAGCTCGTGGGCAGATCGCTGGGCTGAGGGCCAGAGAAAGAGAAGTCACTGGGACGGCAGGAGAAGTCCGCTCAAAAGGGGCTTTCTGCTTTCACGGCGACCAGACGTGGGTCTGGGGCTCTGCCCCACCCCCCCCTTGTCACCTGTTGTCATGGCAAACATGGAGCCATCGGCCCCGGCAACTGCGGACTCTGGAAATGCCACATTCCTGCAAAAGTGCCCTAAGTCTCTTGGGCTACTTTGCTTCTAACAGCGCGGTTTGTTCTCGTGAATCAAGGGATAGATGCCTGTTCTCTTTATAGGGAGGCAAGGCGGATGAGATTTGATCTTTATTTTATAAAAGGGCAAATCAACTTCTGCATAAGAGTCCCTATGCCAGAGAGTACTCTCTCCTCGTGCACTGATCTCAACAAGCACATGAGGGATCATACCTGCTAAATGCTAGGACCCAGCTCCTGCAGGGTTTAGATGTGCTCGCTTGGGAGTTCACCGGCAATCTTAAACTGGGTATTCAAAACAGCATGATGTTGTCCCATCACCCCTCTGACCTCATGTTCTAGGACACCCCCACCCCCACCCCACTGCCTCAACTCGCTGTGTTCCAGCCAATCTTCTAGAATGTTCTCAATGTCTCTCAAACACACCCAGCATACTCCTATCTTTGAGCGCTTGCACTTTCTAGTCCCCCCCTCTGGAAAGTTCTTCCTGATTACCTGTGTGGCTCCCCTCCTCACTTCTTGTAGGTTTCTCCTCTGACACCCCCTTCTCTGAGAGGCTTCCTTACCCCTATCCTTCCATCCTCCCACCTTGAGGTTTAAACAGCAGTCCCTGCCCTGTCTGTGTCTCTCTCTCCTTCTCTCCCCTTTATCTTGCATTATTAGTTCACCTGTCTTTCAAATCTCTCCCCACTAGAACGTAAGCCCCACGAAGGAGCTTTGTGTACTGCTGTAAGCCCAGGGCCAGGAACAGTGCCTCAGACCTAGTAGGGGGTACTCAGGATGGACGGACCGATGCAAGGACTGATGGACGGAGGTAGATATGGATATACCTCAATATATCTTAATACATACATATACACACCTATCAATCTCTCTACATATACCTATATCCTCCCCTGTGTCTATGATGAATGAAAGACGGAGAAACAGGACAGGCCTATGCTAAGCGCTGAGCCACGATGATCTACTTAAATGCTCATAGCAACTTTTGGAGGAAGGAAGTATCAAAATTATTCACATTTGCCTAGGGAGAAAACTCAAGCTAAGAGAAGTCAGGTCACCCCTTGGCCAAGGGTGTGTGGTGGGACTTAGATTTGAATCCTCAGAAGCTGGTTTGTCCAGCTCCAGAGCCCCATCCCTTGGTCACTCCAGCCAGCCACCGATTTTTCAGGAGGGCAGGCTGCAGGAAAGAGTGAAGACCCTCTCCAGCCACCTTTCCTAGGCAGGGTGAGGAACACGTCCTCGCCAGCGAGAAGGACCCATCTGCTCAGGCCTCGCCTCAGCAGCGTGGGCCGCAGAGGCTGGTCCTCCCCTCGTGAGTCAGCCCCAGCTCCTGGCGTCCCTCCCAAGCCCAAGAACTGGGCCGAGGGCCAGCCCTTTCCGTGCCAGGGGCCCGAGGCCCTCCCCATCCGGGAGCTATGGCAGGCAGCGGCTGCGTGAGGCCTGAGGCCCAAACCTAACCCTTCCCTCCCGGCCGGCCGGCACCTCCAGGTGGCCGAGCAACCCCCTCCACCTCTCCTAAAACCGGCTCCTTCAGGAGCAACCATGCCCTTAGCAACACTTCAGGAGCCCACCGTGGACCGGCTAGAGGCTCCCAGACACCTCACCTTGAAAGTGCAACCCAATGACTCACAACGATCCCCTGCCGGTTTCGCCCCATGCCCAGCTCAGCCCAGGGACCAGCCAGCCAGTGTTGTTCCAAAGGGCTGCCAGTTAAGAGTACATAGTAAAAAGGCCTCTCTGCAATAGCTGCTAATTTCTCCCACATGGGCCGGATTATTAATCCCTTCTTTCAATATAAGAGTTTTCTATGACTTCCTAATTGAGCTGTCACAAATGGAGATTTACTAGCAGTGAAAACAGCAGTTGCATTGCCTGGAAAAGCAGGTCCTGACTTTTAAGATCTGCCTTTGATGAGTCTGGGGGGCAGCTGGGGGCTTCTGGCTCCAGGAATGGGTGGGGAGGCAGCTGGAGCCATCCCTCCCATTTTGCAGGTGGAAAGCCTGAGTCATCACTGCTGGGCGAGCCAGCCGTGGCCGTGACTCTCAGCGCTGGGTGGGAGGCTGGCCTGGACGGCTGCTCTGTGAATCACCGTGCATTGCTGTGAACACAACGGGCTCCTTCCTGGAGCAGCTTCACTGTGTCTCCCTGCAAAGCCTCGCAGTTTTAAGCAACCACCTTTTTCTCCCTCGGCCGCAGTTGCATTTCCCACGCCTTCTCCTTATCTGAAGGAAAACACTCTTTTTTTTTTTTTTTCTTTAAAGATTTCATTCATTTATTTGAGACAGAATGAGAGACAGAGAGCATGAGAGGGAGGAGGGTCAGAGGGAGAAGCAGACTCCCCGCCGAGCAGGGAGCCCGATGCGGGACTCGATCCCGGGACTCCAGGATCATGACCCGAGCCGAAGGCAGTCGCTTAACCAACTGAGCCACCCAGGCACCCCGGAAAACACTCTTTTTTAAGCAACAGTTTAAAGAGAGAGAATGAGAGTCCAGCCCAGCTCCCTGTACTTTTGTCTGTTCTCCAGTCCCGAACATGAGGTGAGGGCTGGGAGCACCAGCATCACCGAGAGCTTGTCAGAAATGCAGAGCCTCGGGCCCCACCCCAGACCCACTGAACCCAAGTCTGCAGTGGAACAAGGAATCCACACGGTTGTTATGCACTAGCAAGTCTGAGAGGCACTCTTGGCCCCGAGGGCACATCAGAAGGAGCCAGGAAGTTTAGAGAATACTGACACTCAGGCCCTAATCCTAGAGCAGGGGTTCTCAGCCTGGGTGCGACTGACATGGGGCTGGAGCAGCCTTTGATGCGGGGCCGTCCTGTGCTCGGTAGGATGTTCAGCAGCATCCCTGGCCTCCACCCACCCCTCCCCTGTGGACAACCAGAATTGCCTCTAGTCATAAAGCTGGATGGCCCCTGGGGAGGAGGGGGCCAAAATCGTCCCTGGTTGAGAACCACTGTTCCAGAGGTTCCGACTTCAATCCTCTGAGGGGAGGATCCCAGCAGAGATTAAAAAATAAAATAAAAAATAACCCCTGGGTGCCTGGGTGGCTCAGTCGGTTAAGCGACTGCCTTCGGCTCAGGTCATGATCCTGGAGTCCCGGGATCGAGTCCCGCATCGGGCTCCCTGCTCGGCGGGGAGTCTGCTTCTCCCTCTGACCCTCCTCCCTCTCATGCTCTCTGTCTCTCATTCTCTCTGTCTCAAATAAATAAATAAAATCTTTAAAAAAAAAATAAAAATAACCCCTAAGGATTCCAATGGACCCCCCCCCCCAGGTATGATCTGCCATACCACCAATTGCAGGATAATGCAGGACCCGGGAGCCAAAGGAGAATTCCCAGTTTACTGCAGCTTGGGCTCTGTGGTCAGAAAGACCCGGTTTTGAGTCTTGCATCTGCCCCCTCCCTGCTGTGTGACCCTGAGCAAGTCACTTCACCTCTCTGGATCACAGATGCCTCCTTGGGAAAACACTACCCATTCCTGCCCTCATGGGTCTGGTATGAGCAGCATGAGAGAACATACCGCGTGTAAACACGGGCACGGCAGTACACACTTGGTGAAATAGCAAATATCGATAACCTAGATATCCATCGATGCATGGATGGACGGACCCATAGAGAAATACGATTCAGCCATGAGAAGGGACGAAGCATGATCCAGGCTACACCATGGATGAACCTTGAACATGTGACGCTGAATGCAAGGAGCCAGACACAAAGGGACAACTCTTCTGGGATCCCTTGGATACAAACTGTTCAGAATGGGTGAATCCATTGAGACAGAAAACAGACAGGTGGTTGCCAGGGTCTGGGGAGTAAGGGCCAAGGAGTATGGGGTTTCTTTTGGGGGGCGATGGACACGCTCTGGAACTAGATGGTGGTGGTGGTGGCAGAGCGTCACGAGCGTCCTCCATGCCATGCAACTGTACACCTTAACGTGGGTCAAATGCCCCATTTTGTTATGTGTATTTTATCACAATAAGAGAAACATCTAATATAAGACAGAAGCTCTCAGCCAGTGCCCGGCACACGGTAACCGTTCAAGAAATGACTCTTTAGCACTGTCAACTTTCAAAATGCCACTTTTTCTTGCTTAGCCCTTTTCAGAACATTTTCTCGTTCGTTGTCTCTTTAAGCCCTTCGGTGACAGCCCTACCGGAGTGCCGAGGAGGAGGCTATTAACGCCGCTTTAGAGGCAGAGGAATGGATGCTCGGCACTCAGCACCCTCAAGGGGCAGCCCCAGCGCCGGTGAGCCCTGGGTCCCAGCTCGGGGATCCTCGCGTGGGGCTTCTCTAAGCCTGGTTCCCCATCTGGACGCTGCAATGGTTCACAGACCCACCTCACGGGCTGTTTCGAGGCTTCCCCGGGAGAACTCACGAAACGTGTATTTGGCTCAGTAAATTTCAGCCAGCAAGGTTAGGGATACTAGACCCTGTAGTTTCTCGAGCCGCTTCCATACGTGAGGCGCAGGCGAGGTGTCGGCTGTCTTAGATTCTGCATTTCACCAAAGCTGTGCGCACCACATCCCACATGTCTACATGTGCTACTGAGCTTGCCACTGTTGTTCTTGGTGGATCCCGAACCAGAAACCAGATTTCTCAACCTCGACGGCCAGAGTTGCTCAAAGGAAGGCTCCCAGGTCACCTGTAGCCCGATTACCTGGTTGGAAGAGGCACTTAATAAAGATGCAGATGCTCAGGCCACACCCTCGATCTCCTGCACCCCGATCTCCTAGTATGTGCAATGGTGACAACCTTTCTAGGCGACTTGTTACATCTGTTTGAGCGCCAACTTTGACACTTAAGAGGCCACCTGAGGACAAGGGGACCTCCTCCAGGGGATGCCCCGGCATCCTCAGAGAGCCCAGAGGTAAAGCAAACAAATCCAATTAGCCTCTGAAAGAGGAACTGAAGAGAGGCAAACAGCAACCAAAATTACCCTCCTGGGGTCCACTTCCTCCTCTCTCTCTCTCTCTCTCTGATGCAACCTCTCACACCAATGGCTGCTAATTGGAGTGACACCATCCAGGGCCTATGAGAGGTTTCGCAGGAAGCCCAGACGCGCGCACCTACCCCCATCAGCCCCCACTGACTCTCATTCGGCCTTTCAACCATTAGAGATTCCAGACCATTCAAACCATCCACCCTGCACTGCTCTACCCAAACCAGGGGCCACCATTTTCAAGCTATCCTGACTGACGGCCCGGCTCTCCCTGTGCGTGAAGTCTAGAACCCTCTGCTTCAGCGTAAGCTTCTAGGTGGCCCTCACCAAGAGACTTCCCCAGGCTTCCCTCCTGCCCCCAGATTCTGGCACATCATAAAGGGGCTTGGGGCTCCTGGGTTTTATGAGCTCTGAATCAACAGGGCACTTGTTGGTTTAACCAGTTTGGGTGTTTGCTTTGACCAGCAACAGAGGCTGATGGAGAGCAGAACGGCAGCGGCTGGGGGAAATCCACACCGGCTCGGGGTCCTGCAGGTCTGCCCGAGTCAGCCTGGAAACGGGACATTACTGCTTGCCTGTCTACAATTCGCCCCGTCACTGGGGTGTGTGGCCAAGAATTACGATCTACCCGAAAAACCTCAGGAGACAGGCAGGAGAGACTGGTCAGAGAAATTTGATTCTGCAGAGTGGGTGGATTCGGCTCGTAATAGTGAGTAATTACAGCCTCCATAGAGAGTGCCTCGGATTCCAGGCACTTCACATATATGTGCTTGTTGATATTATAAAACACACATGGAGGTAATTTAGGGTCGTGGATAAAAGGATGCTGCCACGTGGATGCCCGAGTTCAAAGCCCAGCTCAGTGACTTCTGAGCTTTGGGACCATGCGCAAGTCACTTAATCTCTCTGTGTCTCTCTTTTCTCATCTATAAAATGCGAATAATCATAGTACAAACCTCCTAGGGCTATTTGCAAATTAAATGAGTCAATGCATGGGAAGCATGTAGCGTTTTGTCAGGCTCACTGAACGTCAGTTACATTTATTTTGCCTGCTAAGCTTCATGAGACCACTAAGCAAGAATTATTCCCATTTTGGAGCTGGGGGCACTGAGTCTCCCAGAGGAGAAGGGATATGCCTGAGAGCTCACAGCTAAGTTAAGGCAGACAGGCAGAATTTGAACCTAGACTGTGGGATTCTACAACCCTGAGGGGCCCCTTTTCAGTAAAGGCTTTCCCAGTGGGAAAGCCGCCAGCCAGCCCAGGCAAGGGGGTGGGGGGAGCTCCCATCAGCCTCATCCTGGCCACCCCTGGCTGCAGCGCTCCACCTGCTGTATGCCCGTCTCGTCTCTACAGCAGGCTGCCGTCCTTGGCTGTGAGCCTGGCCCAGCTCAGAATACAGTGCTGACTCAGGCCTCGCCCGAGACCGGCCCCTTAGGCCCCTCAGCCCCTGCCCTGGCAATTCCTGGGTCTTCCCTGGGAAGTGGGAGGTGGGACAGCAATTCTGAGTGTGGGATTCACTTCTGTGAGACACCTGTCAGCATTCACCCCGCGAGAGTGGGGTACGGTGTGCACGGATACATGGGGCCTGCTGTGCACACAACCACCTTCTAACTCTGGACCTCAGGCAGCCTCAGCTTTCCCATATGGAATATGGAGCAGTAACATCTACCCTGTGGGGCCGGAAGATCTCACCTCACCGAACCCACAAAGCATTAGGGCCCCGGTGGGAGCTATGACCTTTCCTTCTTGCTCAGATAATCACTCTCCCATTCCAATGTGCTAATAGGCGGCCCCTTCAGAATATTCGCACATATCTTCATATAACAAGACCCTCCCGGAGGGCTGCACGACTCTCCATTCGACTGACGAGTTTTCTGGTCACTGAGGGACCCAGGCAGCCCGGACAGACAAAAGGACACCGGTGTCGCCCCCAGCTCTGCCCCTCTCCTTGCCAGCCACGCGGCTGCAGCAAATCACAAAACACTTCAGAACTTCAGCCCACGAGAACAGAAGCTCCAAGGGAGCACCATTTCACGCCTCAAACGCTCACTGGCACGCCAATAAATGTTTCTGAATGAACGAACTGAGCAAAGTCTTCAAGGTGAGCCTTGCGAGGCTGTGAGGAGGCTGGAAACAAGTTAATACATGTGAGAACCATGGGGACACCATAGACTTCCAATCAGGGTGGTTTTGCCTTCCCTGGCCCTGCATACCTGGCTCAGTGAGGGGCCTTAACCTTCGGTCAGGTAACCACATCTATTGGCAGAGAAGCCGCCCCAACCCTGGGCCCCGCCCCCAGGCCCCACCCCCCCACCCTGGCCCCACCCCCATTCCCCTGCCCCACCCACTGCACCGGCCCCATAACCACCCAGGTCCTTTCTCAGCAGTGGGGTGTGGGCAGACAGAGGCATTAGCAAAGCTGCTCTGCAGGGCCAGGGGGAGGGTGGCAAACAGCTCGTGTGGGACACCCCACGGGAGGGGCACTCGGCTTACCCTACGGTGCTCTCAGCTGGTACCTACCGTATGATGCAAACACACATGCATTTAACCCCCACAAGGGCCAAGAGATAGGTACGACTACTCTCCCCATTTTACAGATGAGGAAACTGAGGCACAGAGTGTTAAGGAACTTCCTGGGACTGCAAAGCCACTAAGTGACAGAGGCAGGATCTGAACCCAGGCCCAGACCTAACCACCACCCGAAACTGCTTCTCCGCATCATGTAGGTTTCTGGTGTTTCTGAAATGTGGCTTCTTGGTCATTGCTTAGAAATCTCCTTGGAAAGCAGGGGCTGACAAAAGCCTGGCCTACCCACCTTCTGCCCAATGCCCAAATTTCACCCAAGATTTACTGCTACAGCAGCTCAGGGGAGACAGTCTATGGCCGTGGGAGCTGAGCTGGTCTCCCGGTTTATGGAAGAGGATGCCAATTTTGGGGTTCTGGCCCAAATTAATCTGCCACCCGTGACGTAACTCCACCTTGGTGTCCTGAGATCCAGCACGATGTGGATGTCACCGCTGGTTTGGTCCCTTACTAGTTGTGTGACCATAGGCAATTTATTCAACTTCTCCGTGTTTCAGTTTTCCCAGCTGTGAAATGGGAACCGACACTGAGTTCACAGGGTTTTTGATGATTCAGCAGCATCATGGAAAGTGCTGGACTCACAGCAGGTGGCTGATCATTGTTCCTCTTCCTTTACCTCTTCCCTGCCAGGTCCCTGTTGTCTCCTTCCTTCCTTCCTTTGGTTTTCAAGTATTTATTAACATCTACTGTGTACCAGGCCCTGTGCTAATAAACAAGTTTGAAAATTTAGATCCCATCATGTCAGTGCCCTACTTAGACCTCCAGGCTTCCCATTTCACTTGGAATAAAATCCAAGTCCCCAGCTTCACCTCAGAGCTCTCCTGACCCCTATTCACTCCACACAGTCCACCCCCCCCCCAGCTGCCCTTCTGTTCCCTGAAGACCCGGAGTTTATCTCTGCCTCAGGGCCCTTGCACTTACTGTATCCTTCAGCGGGGCCATGCTCCCCCACCACTCAGGCCCAGCTTAATGTGCCACCTCTTCCAAGAGGTCTCCCCTGATCAGCACGCCCAAGGCTGCTACTCCCCACCCCCAAGTCACCAACACATGGTCCTTGTTATTTTCATCATCATGCTTAGCTGTTTGAAATGATGGTTTTCATCACTTGTTTATTGTTGGTTTTCCCCACTAGAAAGTGACCTCCACGAGGGCCAAGACTTTCTTTTGATCACTGTTTTATCCCCAGTGCCTAGAAGAGTGTATCATGCACTCCAAATATATTTCTAAGTGGAAAAATCCACATTAAGAAGCCCACAGGAATGATGTGGGTCCTCTCGGCTTCTGGCAGAAGCAGGTGGACAAGTTAAGCATTCTTGCTTTCACGAAGCAAGTGAGGGACAATGCCAGGCTGGTCCTCCTGATTCTAAGGACGTTCATGAAGCAATGCTGCATGATCGCCCACCTCCCAAGTCAGACCTAGGAGAGTGAGCTACAGCAGTGAAGGCATATTGATGAGGGAAAGAACACAGTTGGGTTTTCCAGGCTCTTGCTTGCAGAAAAGGGCATATGAAACAAGCAGACTTCCAGATGGTGAATGATAGACCTCAACCCTACCTCACACCATACACAAAAATTAGCCTGAGATGGAGTGTACCCCTATACCCAAAAGCCAGAATTGAAAAGCTTCTAGAAGAAAATATAAGAGACTATCTTTGCTTCCTTCAGACAGGTAGAGAGATTTGTTGGGGGAATGCAAAGAGCACTAACCCCAAAAGAGAAGAAAATGATAAGTTAGGACTTCATGAAAATAAAATATCGATGCCCGTAAGAAGACACAAATAAGAAAATAAATAGGCAAACCATGGACTGGGGAAAACGTTCATAGTACATACATCTGGCAAAAGACTCCTATCCGCAATACCAAACAACTGCTGCACATTAACAATAAAAATCTGAGTAACCCCGTAGAAAATGGGCAAAAGCTTTGAACGGACACTTCACCAAAGAAGACATGGAAACAGCCAAGAGGCGCACAAACTGGACCTCAGCATCCTGAGTCTTTAGGGAAATGCAAATTATGCACAAGGGGGGTACACTTCAGGCTCCCCGGAATGGCTACCAGTAGAAAGACTGACAAAATCAAACATCGGGGAGGACGTGCAGCACACGGAACCCCCACGCATTCTCGCACAGAGTATAAAATGATCTAGGAAATACCTAAATTGGAACACATCCTTTCCCCACGAAGCAGCAATTCCATTCCCAAGTATTTACCTGGGAGCCGTGGAAGTGTTTGTCCACAAAAGACCCGGAACGAGAAGGTTCATGGCAGCCTTCTCCACAGCACCCGAACCCCGCCAACAAGCCAAATGTCTATCAATGGTATATAAACAATCGTTATAGTCAACACAGTTGAATAGCGTTCGGAGAGAAAAAGGAATAAACTATCGAGTCACAACATAACAGCAGTGGTCTCAAAACCACCGTGCTGAGCAAAACCAGCCAGACACAAGGGTGCATATGCTGTATAATTCCATTACATGAAGTTCCAGAACAGGCAAAGCTAATCTATGGTGCTAGGAATCAGAACAGCGGTTGCCTGTGTCGGGGGGGCTGGGGAGGAAGCACTGATGGGGAATGAGGGCCCCTCCAGGAGGGAAGGAAATGTCCTGGGTCTCGTTTCGAGTCGTGGTCACACAGATACAGTGAATTGTCAAAAATCACTCAGCTGAAGACATGCAGTCTGCGTGATTTATTGTATCTTAATTAGAATTCAGTAAAACCCAGCTATGTCACAAAAAGGGAGAGACCGAAAAGAGCTTGTGAGAAAATCCAGGTGCCGGTCCCCATCATATACCCACCCGCCCAGGCCCTGTGAAAGGAGCAGAGCGAATTTCCATTCTGCGCTGGGAGTGGGCAGGACTTGCTGGAAGACTGCTTTTGGTGTTTTCGGAAACTCGATGAACAGAGATGCCCCTTTGCGGGGCAGGGAGAAAACCCATGGAAAGGTGTTCACGGGACAAGACCTCTGCACCCGTGGACAGCCCCCCTCTGTCTCTTCACTGCCTTTCTCTCCCGCCGGGCAGCCTGGAGATGCTTGTTTTCACTATTTTTTTTTTTTAAACAAACATTCTAGAGATAGTTACTATGTGCCAGGCCCTGGCTGACACCCTCTGGTCTCCATCCTTACGTGAGAGAGACTGACAAGTAAATTGGGTTATCAGCTCAGAGCGGGGGCCCCCGTACCCTGTGGGGTCAGGGCAACCGTCCTCCTTGAGGGGCCATGTGAACGGCAGCCTTGGATGAGGAAGAATGAGCCCAGTGACTGGAGGATGGGAGAAGTAGGGGAGGCAAGGTCAGAGGGTCCCAAGCTTCGAAGCATAGCAGAATCATCGGGCGACCTCCGAAAAGTCTCCATGGGTAGACCCCACCACTGACCGAAAGACTTGCCATCTCTGGGGTGGGATTCGGGCATCATACTGTTTTTTAAGAACTCCCCAAGTGATTCCAACGTGCTGCCAAGTTTGAGAACCAGTGTTCCAGATGGAGGGGACAGCGAGGGCAAAAGCCAAGAAAGAAGTCAGAGAAAGATGCCAGTGGATTTGGGAACCGAGGAGCAGAGAGTACATGAAGTCAAGAAATGCAGCTAAGGAGGTGTCCCAGGCTGAACAGAGCCCCGGCCAAAACTCCCCAGCCACTCAGAACCTCAAACCTGACTGTATTTGGAAATACGGTCTTTGAAGGTGTAAATAAGCTGAGGATGGAGGGCAGATCACGCAGGATCGGCGTGGGCCCCAATCCCAATGAGAGTGTCCTTGTACGAGACCGAGCAGAGGGTCACGAGAGCAGGAGGCAGAGACTGGAGTGATGCCCCCACAAGCCGACGCGTGCAAGACTGCTTGGCCACCACCCGCAGCTGGGAGAGGGGCCTGGAACATTCCCCTGCAGAGCCTCTAGAAGGAACAACTCGGCTGATACCTGGATTCTGGGCTCTGGCCGCCGGAACCGTGAGACAACAGATGTCTGTCATTCCGAGCCTCCCCGTCAGAGGCACCTGGTCAATGCCAGCCCTGGGAAAGTGCTACAAGAGGGACGCAAGGGTTCAAGCACCCCAAGAAAGTAGCATTGATGCTGAGAACATGGAGGACTCTTGAGGAAAGGAGAACTGCCCCATCTCTGGGCTCCGGAGGAGGAAAGGCCCTGCAGCTGCGAGCCAGGTGTGGGGTGTGTCATCAGGGAAGACGAGGGTGCCCTCCTGGCCTCTCCCGTGTGCCTGGAGAAGCGGGAGGCGGGTTGTGGGTTGTCATCAGCAGTGGGAAGGGGTGGGGGCGGCGCCCCGAGCCAGGAGCACTGGGGAAGCTGCAAAAATCAGCTCTGCTGACAATCGAGGGAGGGAACTAAGTATCTCCTTGGCAATACTGAAGGATCTTGTGGGAATGGGGAAGTAGCATGGAAATACAAAGACACGGCTTGCCCGTCTACACGAAGGTGAGATTTGACCTCTGGCATGCTGACCTGTGAAGAAATGTAAGCAATCAACGTTTCTAGCAAATTAGTCCACTTTCCAAAGAGTGGCCTCCGGTAGTTTGTTCAAGTTTTTTGTTTTTTGGTTTTTGGGTTTTTTTCACTAGAATCTGAGAACTTACCCTTGATGCCCAAGATGGTCTATAAGTGGCACCTCCAAAGTGTAAGTAAGCTAGCCTTGCAAATAAGTACCAGCCCACTGAGTGTCTTTCCTACCAAATCACCCTCCCCACGGGGTATATACTAAGTCAACCAGTCAATAAATACTTACCGTACACATACTCTGTCCACGCAGGCTACGGACTGTCAGTAAATATTTATTGAATTATCTCCCTAGGGATCATATAGTAATTCCATTAGCCAATAAATGTGTATAGAACTATCAGGCAGTGGTCTAGGCAAATAGAACAAAGAAGGGAATAAAAATGACAGAGGATTCTGAGTGAGAGAGAGAGAGCGACCAATTGGTGGTTCGGTCTGGTACTGCAAGAAACTGTGGTGTTCTAGAAACCTTAAGGTATTTCACAGAACTAGAAAGCTGGAGATTCTGGCTCTGTTACCTACTGAGTAAAAACGAGTGAATCACTTTACCAAGAAATTCTGTTTCCTTATCTGTCAAAAGGAGGTGGTTGAGTCAGCCAAACACAGAAAAAGCCTATGTTCAAGATTCAAACAAGTTTATAACACCCTGAAGATCTTGCTGGAGGTGGATGTGGTTCAATGGTGATTCCTTAAAATCTCAGATCAACAGGAGATACACTGACCCGAGCGACCCAAACATGGAGAGAAACAGGGGCTCTGGCATGTGGTCTCTCCTGAGGCCTCCTATTCCCCACCTTGCTGCAAACCACAGCCCCATCCTGTAGTGTGAGTCATTTGCCAGAAAGAGGAGACCTTATCTTCTCAAAATCCCCCAAATCACTGAGGAAGAGCCCAAGTTTCCTTCCCAAAACATCTCGAGATGTTCAAAAACAACAGCGGAGTGGGGCAGCGACCATGACTAGCACTCAGGGGCCAGGGGTGGGGTCTGCTGGGTAGAGGAGGGGAATTCCAATGCTTCTGAGATGATGTTTTTCAACACTTGCTTTCCCTTGTTGTCTGCTCTTGGGTCTTTCTCATCTAACATCAGAGGACAGACTCACCACCACGTTCAGCCTGATCCACATCATGACTCGCAGGCTGGAAGAAATCACAGGGCCCCTTCATCTTTTTCCAAAGACCAACCAAGACCAAGTTCTGGCTTCTCTCCCAACAAGGGCCCACGCTCTCTCCTCGTTGGCTTTCAATCCTGAGGGCCAGTCTTCCTCAACCCTCTCTGATAAGATATTCATGCGTTTGCTTTACTCATTAATGTCTGATTAAGACTACCTCTGATTAATCAAAGCCACATGAAGATTTCCTCTGATCCACACAGTATTTTGAATTTGTTGTGGTTTTTTAAAAATCAGGAGATTTTTGGTTTGTCTTAGAAAGTCAGAGGATTTGGCCACCCCTGGCCTACATGCCCACATGGAAATACTGGCTGGGGTGACATAAAGGCAGTCCCTTTAAGGGGGGAATGTGTCGCCCTGCTCCCTGGTCTCCACCACTCTCTACTGCCACCCACCAAGCCACTCCACTCCTCCATGGACCTCCCTGGCCTCCGTAGGTAACGGATTTTTGTGACACAGACTTATGGTAAAATATCCAGTAAAAAGGAAAAAGAATCCTGAAACATAATTGAATACAGAACATGATTGTAACAACAAAAAATACTTAGAAGAAACTGAAAAATAATATAAATAGCTTTGGTTTCAGCAACAATGTTTACCTTTTTCTTCTTTATGCTCTGACAAGTGATTTGTGAACTCTCAAACCCAGAGCAGACAATAAGTTTTGCCATGTCTAAAAGCAAAAACCAACTACAAAACTTGCCTCAAGTACCCGTGAATGAGCTCAAAGCGGCTTCTTTTTTCAAAGCCTGATGAGAACTGAGCCAGTTCCTGCTGGGGTGGATGGGGGGGGGGGCGGGGTCCGTCCCCATGGCAGGTCTTGGCCACTGCACACTAGATCATTCTAAGATTCCTCTGCATCTTTGTTTGGGCATCTCTCCCTGTTCACATTTCAGGCCTGCTGGTACAAGTTAGCAACCCCTCAGCTCTCCCCACCCCCCCTCTTCTACAAAACGAGCATCACGGCACCAGCCATTGCCAAAGACTGCCGTGAAGACTCCATGAGCTCTTGAGTGCTGGGCGTTCAGCACTGTGACCCCCAGAGTGACCGCTCCAGAGGCGAGAGCCACTGGGATGCTCTTCTGATCGAAAGGAGAGGCAAGGAAAAGGAAAAGAGGACACTGCGTATAGTAAACCCACTCCAACTGCATCTACCCTTTTTAAGACCAAAACATTTATACATTTCAAATCTTCTAAACAAAGCTGTAGGCTACTCATTAGCTGTATTATTTTTTAATTTCCTGTGAGACCACGAAACCTTCCACAAGTAAATAGAAGCAGAGAGAAATTGTTAAATGGGCTCTGTCTCTGGGCCCTTGGGTCCTCCTGGGCCCCCTATGGACCCTTGTGAGTCCCGCGTATTCTCGCCGGGCACCTTGCCCCGGGTGGAAGGTCACATACAGTACACTTTGCAGAAGCCGACCCTGCCCAAAGCCCAACTTACAGCACTCGATGGGGTTAGACGCAGTCTGCAGGGAGACGATCCTCCCACTGGACTCTGGAATGTGCACTCGGAACACCAGCCGCACCCGTGTGTTCTTCCTGCCGATGTCCGTCTCGCCTTTCCGCAGCTCAATGTCGGCGTTCCGAAGCTTCAGGATCCCGGCACAATCAATGCTGCCAGGAGGGGGAGAACCCCATTTAGAACTGACTATCTCAGTGAAAAGAAAAGATCACCCACAAAACCACCTTACTCAGTTAACCAAAATAATTCTACTGCCAGGGGGGGGGGGGGGGGGGGGGGGGGGGGGGGGGACTGCAATCCACTGATAAATATTTCAGCCAGGAGTTGATGCCCAGTGGGAGGTCAAACACGTACAAAGTCATGAGAGAAATTCCCCAGTGGAAATTACTTCTCTAGGGAGATTTTCTCATTTCAATTTTTCTACTCTCAAAAGTATCTGAAAAACTCAAAGATGTAACTGGTAAAATTGATTATAGACTGCTCAATAGATAAGAGTGATGTATCAACATTACTACTTTACATTAAGGATCTTTATTTTAAACAACATTAAGTATCTTTAATTTGATAAATGTACTGTGGTCACCAAAGAACGTTCTGAGGAAATGCACATTCAGGCATCTAAAAGTAAAAAAAGTCACTGTGTCTGCAACTAACTCAAACAGCTCAGGAAAGAGCAAAGAGTGAAGGGAGTAATAAAGCAAGTGTGGAAAATGTTCGCGATTGGTAAATCAGAGTGAACAGTAGACAGGAGTTCTTTGTAAAATTCTCGTGGTTTAGAAGTTTGAGATTATTTTCTAATAAAGAGTTTGTTTTAACTCCAAAACATGGGTGCAACGTCTCCCAAACTTTAGCTCTATGCCTGTTGCTTTATGAGTTTTGACCTTTCTGTATCCTTATTTAATCATTTCCATGTAAATAAATTTAGCCTCATCCCAAGTAACATAATCCAAAGACACACAGGTATTCTTCCTCCTGACACACATGAAAAGTACTTAGGTAGAGAACTTTTTCAACAAATCTTGAAGGGTCCATCACAGAGTGGGAACTACCATCCACGGTTCCTTCCGCCAACTCGAGAGAGTCCCCTGTCCCAAATCCCTGCCACTTGGCCCCACTTGTTTCCCCATAAAGACCCACCACCCTTGGCCCCCAGCCCTTACGTCGCCCTCATGTTATTTTTTGGCTCTAGAGGGATCTCCAGGACTTTGGTGTTGCCCACGATCTTCTCGTAGCTGGTGGTGGTGACGGTTTTGCCCGTGATCCGGTGCACCTGGTAGAAGGCATGGGGTTTAAGGATCCGCTCATCAGCTGTCCCAATGAAGATCTGAAGCCCCAGGGGCTTGTTTTCCATATAGCCATGGAGCTGTAGGGGAGAAAACAAAATCAAATTATTATAGCACATTTAGTATGCAGGGTGTTGGTGGGTGTAGTCCCACAAAGATCTGAGAAGCTCACAGGCAGCAGAAAGAGCAAAGGATTGCTGCATCATCTGGAGGAATGGAGAACTGGAAGTAATCCTGACATCCAAGTAGAAGGACTGCTTCCATAAACTACAGAGATCCTCTCTAAAATGGAATATTAAACAACCATGAGGAAAAATGTAGTAGATCAGAATTGCATTTATGAGGAAATAGCCAGAAACGCCAGTGCTCAGTGTTGCCAGGAGGGTTGTGGGGAGAATGTCACATGGTGGTGAGGACAGAAAATAACCAGGAAATATAAACCAGAGTCTTGACAATGGTTGCCTGGGAAGATCAGAAGAACGAACTTACACTTTTTTACATGACTGTATTCCAGCTAACAAATTATATTTTTTTAATTAAAAAAAAAAGAGCTAGGCAAAAGTACCATCATCTGAGTCAAAAGAAAATTAAAGACTGGAGGAAAATGTGTGCAACATAGAACGGCAAAGGATTAGTACATAGAATATATAAAGAATGCCTACAAAATTCCTGGTCATCCTATTTAAAATTGAATCTTACCCCCAGTGGGTAGGACTACCTCCTTCCTTCTTCTCTATCTCCTTTTCCTTCTTTTTATCCCATCTAATATTATTATATATTTCCTCGATTCCTTTTGCCTAGGTCTGTCTGTCTGTCTTTCTTTCTTTCTGTCTGTCTGTCTTTCCCTCTTTCTTGAGAGAGAGTGTGTGTGTATACATGCATGTGCGAGGGAGAGGAGGGGCAGAGGGAGGGGGAGAGAGAGAATCTTAAGCAGGCTCCATGCCCAGCATAGAGCCCAAGATGGGGCTCGATCTCATGACCCTGAGATCATAACATGAGCCAAAATCAAGAGTCGGACACTTAACCAACCAAACCACCCAGGTGCCCTAGGTCTTTCTCCTACAACTAGACTGTCACCTCTTCGAGGGCAGGCATGTCTATTTATTTTACTTGCCACAACATCCCTAGCACCTAGAATACTGCTTGGTGCATGGTAGGTATTCTGATACATGTGTGCTGAATGAATTAACAAAACTATCCAACAGAAAAACGAGCAAGAAATTTGAACAGGCAATTCACAGAAAAGCAAATGACCATTAGCATGGAAAAGATGTTCAATCTGACTTATAAACAGGAAAATGCAAATTACATAACTATGGGATACCATTTTTCACCTGTTCAATTGGCATGCATGTTGGCATTTGATAAAATCACGTGTTTTAGAGACCATGGGCACACAGGCACACTCATGCAGTTCATAGGAACATAACCTGGCATAAATATTCTATTAATATTTTTTTAAAGATTTTATTTTTGAGTAATCTATACCCAATGTAGGGCTGGAACTCACAATCCCGAGATCAAGAGTTGCATACTCTACCAACTGAGCCAGCCAGGTGCCCCTTAAAGAGTATTATGTAGGGGCGCCTGGGTGGCTCAGTCGTTAAGCGTCTGCCTTCGGCTCAGGTCATGGTTCCAGGGTCCTGGGATCGAGCCCTGCATTGGGCTCCCTGCTCGGCCGGGAGCCTGCTTCTCCCTCTCCCACTCCCCCTGCTTGTGTTCCCCTCTCTCGCTGTGTCTCTCTCTGTCAAATAAATAAAATCTTAAAAAAAAAAAGAGTATTATGTAGCAGCCATTAAAATTAAAACTAC
Source organism: Neomonachus schauinslandi (assembly GCF_002201575.2). Taxonomy (NCBI): domain Eukaryota; kingdom Metazoa; phylum Chordata; class Mammalia; order Carnivora; family Phocidae; genus Neomonachus; species Neomonachus schauinslandi. The sequence goes on from NC_058412.1 coordinate 128,081,787, forward strand.
ATATTCCCTCTGACCTGGTAATTCCATTTCTTACTATGTACCCTAAAAGAAATATTGTGCATTCAGGAGACATGCACAAAAATGTTTAATAAAACAAATGGAATAATAAACAATTAATTATAGCCATAGGCTTCTGAGTAATATGAAATATCCAGGCTATGAAATATTACAGCAATTAAAAAAAAAACACACACAAAAAAACAGTAGAGATCAATGAACTGACCCAGAAAAATCTCAGACTCACTACTGAAAGAGAAGACAACTTGCAGAAAAACATCTATTGCAAGATTCAACTTATTTTTTTTTAATGCTGGATGTTTGGGGTCTATCCATTGATACAGATATAAACGCAATAGGAAAAGATACAAAAGGGTGCACTCCAAAGTGACCACACCGTGGTCACTTCTAGGGATGGAGGAGGAGATCAAGGTTAAGAAGGTGGTCAGAGAAGACTCTCACTTGATTCACAATGAATGAAGAATCGATGCCTAGACACTTGTGAGATGTAACACTGGTTTAATATATATAATAACAAAAGAAACAGAGGACTAGGCTGAGACTTTGAAGATGGTGTCCTGTCTTGCCACTCCCCAGCTGAGAAACACTGTTCCTTCCTTGGCAAATTGCAAGGGGCTGTGACAGGTGACAGCTCCCTAAATCCTACCCTTCTCTGCAGGGCTACAGAACTAGGATCTCCAGCCAACTGCCAGAAAAACAAAGACTCCAGGGCAATGGAGGATGACACAGAGTCTAGAACTCTCCTGGCCAGCACCATCAATACAAAAATTAAAGAAAATGGAAAATCCAGGTTCTCAGTCACGCTAGCCACATTTCAAGTGCTCAGAAGCCACAGAGGGCGAGTGGCCACTGCCGTGGACAGCACAGGAACAAAACATTTCCATCATCAAGTTCTACTGGACAACACCCGTCCCGAGAGATGACATTCTCTCGTGCCCTTCTGAAAACCATACAGAGACAGGCTGGGAGCGGAGCAGCGCCAGATGGCACCTTTTTTTAAAACCTGCCAGGCCGACACCCACAGCATTTACATGTCTGATACACACCCAAGAGGCGCCCTGGGGCAAAGATGGAAATCCAAGTCAGAGCCTCTTATCTTTTTCCCCCAGGCAAAGTGAAGAACAAGGGAATGTTCTCCTGCAAAAAATCAAAGCGGGAAGGTCCGAGTTGAGATTTTGTTTTTGTTGGTTTTGCTTTGCATTTGGACCCAAGATAAATAGATGTCCTCACCTCCTCTCCTAGATGTATCAGGAGGTGGTAAACAGAGTTATCACACCGTATTAAGTAGGCCGGATAGATAGTGAGCCCAGATTGTCTCAGGTTCTTTCCTCCTCCCCAGGACAGAAGAGCAGAAATTGCAGCCCAGCTGTACTCATGGTAAACAGCCAGGTGACACCTGAAGACGAAACTCATCACATCCCCTACAGCTCTACCTGAATCCAGCCATTTCCACGTATTCCCCAGCACCACTGCGTCTCCCCGGACGGACCACCACTGCCCCCTCACTGGCCTCTTGCTGGTCTTTCACAGAAGAGCCCAATAACGTTTAAAAAAAAATGCAAATCAGACCCAGACACGCCCCTGCTTACAACTCTCCAAAGACTTCCCGTGGCCTTAAATAAAATCCAGACTTGGTCCCAGGGTCTCTGAGGCTTCCACCAGCCCAGTGGCTCATTTCTCCCGCCACCCCCATTAGGTCCCTGCCAAAACCAGTCAGTCTTCTATTCCCTGAGCACACCAAGCTCTCTCCAACCACAGGACATTTGCACAGCCCCCTCCTCTGCCTAGAATGCTCTCCCACTGGTACATTTTGTCTTCACATACCTTCCGGTCTTTCCCGAACCACACCCAACGCTGGAGCCAGCTTTTTCAGCCTTGCAAGAGCCACTTGTTAAAGTTTTTAGAAATTTTAAGAGCCAGCTGGTGCCACTTTGGTAACCTGAAGTCAGCCACAGTGGGGATATTTATACCACAAAAATTGGCAAATGCTACACACTGGGGCTCTTTTTTTTTCCCCAGAGAATCAGACATTTCACATTCTCGAGCACACCCCTGGCATAGTGACTTCATTACCATCTGAAATGTTCTTGTTCTGTTGTTTGTTTGCTTAGCACCTCTCTCTCCCACCTGAACACGAGGTCCAAGAACCTTGGTAGCAGGAACCTTGTTAATTTTGCTCAGTGTGATCAATAAACATATTGCATTCACGGTCACCGGCGGAGCACCCCCTGAGGCTTGCCAAGGGCAGTCGACCGGTTAACATGGCTAGGATAGGGCCGAGTTAGGATGTGTTTTCCAAGCCCTCAGGCCACCCCCCCCCCCCCACTTCGCCACCACCACCACCGCTGACACACACTCTGGGACCTGGTGGGCCCACAGCTGCTCTGGGATCCTGGACTACAGGTCAGAAATGCAGATCAGGTCCTCAAAGGAAAAAGGAGTAAGTGTTCAATTGTGAGATCAAGCATGTTCTTCCTGCTCTACAAGGGGTGTGGTGGGGGGGGAGCAGGAGGGGGAGGGATGGAGAGAAAGACGGGCAACAGAAATCAACACAAGTAATGGTACTCTTCGAGAAAGAAAGTAACCCATTCCTTTAAGAAGGACCTCTCTGCATTCCAAAGCAGCCCCCTGGATAAGCAGGACCAGCCGCTGCAGTGCGAACAGATGGAGCCCACCTCACCGGGCGGGCGTCCTCTCCGCAGGTAACAGTGGAGAGGGGTGTGGGATGGTAGAAAGAAGAAAGGATTTCACTCTTGGTCACACGCAGCAGAATTTCAATCCTGGCTCTGCTTCTTACACGCCCTGTGGCTTTGGAGTAATGCCTCCACCCTTCTGGGTTTCAAATGCTCACGTAAAACAGGGAGATCACCTCCTACTCCCCCGGGCTCTTTCGAAGGCTATTAAGGACGACTTTTGTAGGGCCCCAAAGGATAGCACCCAGTAAGTGCCCGTGAACAGAGACTTTTCCTTGTCATCAGAGGATGACACGAATCAAAACACGGAGGTGATACTACAGAACTGAATGGAAAGGTGAAGAATGAATGTGAAAGACTAGCAAAGTGAAAAACGACCCGAAACGGGCTTGTGGGTGGTAAACCCGGGCACTAATTCCAGTCTTCTCTGCGGGCTGGCTAACAGCCACTCTGACAGGGAGGGCTGGAACGAGGCGGGGCCCAGGGAAGAAACCTCACCATCTTGCAAGAAATGCAAAGAACACTTCCCCTCCACCCTCCCCTCCCCAAGAAGGTGGTGGAAGGTGCCCAGAGCCCTGACTGTGTGGCGTGCTCATTCTGGAGAGCCTTGCCAGCCATCTGGAGATTTGGTAAGGAGAGCATGGAGCCATTTACTTCCTTCTCCAAAAGCCTAGTGATTTGGGTCTTGCGAAAAGAACTTCATGTCTCAGGATGGCCTGATGGGCCCTTGAGGTCCCGTATGCCCCATTGTCCCCATTTTAGGGACACTTTGGTCATGAGGCCTCTTTCTAGGCTCCTCCAAAGGTAAGGTCTTCCCAGGGACCTGGGCAAGCAAAGTCACCTTCCGACCTTAGCAGACACCTGCTGCAAACCTAGAAGTTCAAGGTCAGCTGGTCTCCCAAGCACAAGAGGCTCTGCTTCCTGCAGCCGAGGTGAGAGCAAAAGTTCTGCTTCTTGTCATTTCCCAGGTGGGTGACAAGGTTCCAGGAAGGAGGGGTGTTTCTAGTGCACACTGTGAGGCCTGATACCCGAGTAGGGAGTGGCAGACTGATCTAATCTACACAGCAGGAGAGCAGGGTTACTCCTTTTTTGGATGAGGAAGCTGAGGCTCAGCAGGACCCCACAGCTCCGAAGCCCCCGGGGGGAACCCCAAGACATGGCCCTTTTGGCTTCCTCTGCATCACCCCTGACTCAGAAAAAGGCCAACTCTCCTGGAATCTGGAGTAGGCATCTTAAGACAGGCAGGTGCATCTTGCCAGCTCAGCAAAAAGAACCCAGAGGTGAACATGGTCTTCACACCCCAGAGACCCACGGTTTCACGGGGAAGGCTCATCAGAACCCCCACCCCCAGATTCAAGCTCTGCCTGCTGGCAACAGCAATTTAACTGCTCTGGTGCACAGATAAAAAGGGCATCGATCTTTTTTGGTATTAATTGTATAACAAGACAAAGGAAAAGTGAGTAAAGGTTCACTCATTGTAGGAAAAATAGACAGCACCCCCCAAAAATATAAATTATAAAGAAAATACTCTCTCTCAAAACAAGCAAGCGTTTTAGTGTATTCCTTCCAGACTTTTCTTCTAGGCACACATAATTGGGATTCTGTTTTACATATTGTTTCCACTTAACAATACAGTGCGACCACTTCCCCTTGTCATTGACTCTTGTTTCATGAGACAATCTCAAATGACGGCCCAGTATCCCTGGGGCTCAGACTAGCAAAGCCAGTAGGGTGCCTGGGCACCTTATCACGTGATTTAAGGAGGCACTGGTTCTCGGGATTGTCTAAATGCAAGGCAGGCACCAGGGAGTGAGTGCTGCCTTAAATTTTGCCCCCACCCCTGCCTCTCTTGCCTCATGCTGGGTCCTAGCCCAGACTTTCCATCTTCCCTTTGGGCTACAGCTTTAACCCCTACAGTGGGGCATTTAAGTTGTTCAAACTTTCCCCCATGATAAACACTGCAGTGAGAACTCATAAATGACATTTCCTTGAAAACAATTTTTCTATCAGCTCTGCTCAGAGCTTTTTAAATACTCTCAGATGGACGAGACTGCCACCAAGTCCAAAATGTGGGATTGATTTTCACAATGGCAACTGGCCAAAGAAACTGTTTTGAGTTTTACTAAAATCAAACCTCAACAATGTTAAGTAGCATTTTTTTGTTGTTGTTGCTGAATTCGGAATGTTAAGAAATTGGTATCGTCCTCAAAAACTTCACTCTGAAAGAAGAGAAAAGCCCATAAGGGTGTTTTCTTGCGATTCCCAATTGTCACATAGCGTGTGGGGAGAAGATTTCTACAAATATGCATGGATCCCAAATTCTGCCTTTATTTCTGGATGCAAAAACTGCAGAACATACCTGCCACCCCAACCCCCCACACACACACACAGACACAAACATACACGGACACACACACCAGGGAAACTAGACCATGATTTTACTCTCACCTCAGGCATCCCAACAAACATTACATACGCATATAATGAGCACATATTAATAACTTCATGAGAAATCCTAATTCTCGAGACCTCCCTCTGCCTCACTCCATACTAGCACCACCTCAAAGTCATGTCAATTCCATTTCCTAAAGCCCACTCAGACCCATCACCCTCCCTCCCTCCACTGCCTCCCGCCTCATGCAAACTACCACCTTCCCCTCCAGCCCTCACCCCCCACTCCCCACCCCGCAGCCAGGATGACCCTTTAGGAAGCAGTTGGCCATCAGTTACTCCCAGTCCCTCTGGTAGCAATGCCATGCGTGGCCTGACCCCTCTCCAGGGTGTGCACCCCTGCCCCCTGCCCCTTATGAGGTATTCCCTGCCTCTGATCATCAGGAACAATCCCCCCATCCCCCGCCTTTGTCCTCATTAACTCCTGGTCACACTGCAAAGCGTGGCTCAAATCTTATTTCCCACCGAAGTCTTTCCTTGCTCCCTGGGTGGGGCAGGGCCCCTCAGTAACACTCTTCTTTGTTGCCTTCACCATCATTACCAGATCTAATTCGTTGCCCAATTAGTTGCTGCGTGTCTGCCCCCTTCCATCCCCATAAAGTTCCGTGAACTATTCAACTGCCCTTTTACAGAAGAGGAAGCAAAGCTCAGGGGCGTGAGGTTCCCTGGCAAGCAAGCAGCAGAGCAGAGATTTGAATCCAGGCCTGACCTCCTTCATCTGCTCTGCATGGACTGACACAAAAGACAGGACAAGGTGCCACCCAGGTAGAGCAACCTGGCTGAAATACATAAACCTACGAGTAGACCCGGCAGAAATAGGGTGCGCACAAATCTGTGGCAGGTAATTTTGCAGTTATCTTTCAAGATTAAAAATGTACACCCCCTTTGATGAAGTAATTCTACTACTAGTGAGTGGGCTGTCCTATGGATGTCTTGGCAGAAATGCAGAAAAAACTAAGGACAAGGTTATTCAGCGCAGCACTCTTTAAAATAGCAAAAGATGGGGCCCATCAAAAGAGTACTGGTTAAGTCAGTAGTGATATATTATGCAGTGTAATGCTATTGCAGAAAGGAATGAGTATTCTAGGAAGCAGCATGGCAGTTAATATGAATGGCATCCCTTGGCATTGTGCAGTGCACAACCTGGGCAACCCTAAGGAAGCTTTTAATATAGGGATATATAATAATCTCCAAAATATACCATAACAGTGAAAACAAATGTATCTATTTGTGTTATGAAGCTGTGAGGGTGCAGACTGTGTGGGTATCCAAAGTAAAATTTAAAATATAACTAGAAATCAGACCCTATTTTTAAAATGTCCACTGGATTTTGATCATTCCCAGGGAGAAACTCTGTTGTCCCAGGAGCCCCTGGTTGTAGCTCCCCTGACCTATTATATTGATTGCAGTTCAACACAAAAATCATTTTCTGAATGTATAATGTAAAAAATAAGGCCAAAATATTCATTCAAAGAAAGAGACCTCCCCGCCCCCAACCTCCTGCTGCCACTTTTCTCTTTGTGAATCTTGACATTTCTTTTAAAGGCCACAAGGAAGAAAAACTAAAGCAATGAAGGTACCAATAGATGTGCAACATGCCATCCCATCCTGCAAGAAAAGTAAAATCCCAGGACCCACCCGTGGAAACCTCAAGAGTAGGAGGTCCAAGGTAGAAGCCTTCAGCAAAGGAAGAGGCAGACAGAAGTGTCTGCAGGCTCCCTTCGAGTTCAGGGTATAGGGTATAGGGCCTACAACCAAGAGAGGAGCAAACCACACACCTCATCCAGTCGAGCAGCAAGTCTTGGTGACTCAACATTCAAAATCCATCCAAAAATCTAACTGCTTTTCATGAGCCCTATTACCACCATTCTGGTCTGAACTTCTACCATCTCCTGCCTGGACTAGTGCAGGAGACTCCTTCCTCGTCTCCCTGCTTCTATCCTCCCCCTCCCCCTCCACACAGTCTTCTCCACATAGCAGCTAGAATG
>NC_058412.1:128088946-128132223 GCF_002201575.2 Neomonachus schauinslandi
TGCTCCAGCCACACCAGCCTTGTCATCCTCAAACAGACCCTGAGGCATGGTCTCAACACTTAATTGTTCTCTCTGCTTGGAATGTTCTTGCCCCAAATCCACAGGGATCACCCCTCTGCTCATTCAAACCTCTCCTCAGAGGACTCCTCATCCGAGCAGCCGTCCCCAAATACCCACCCCATACCCTTCCCACTCTTCACTCACCCACCCTGCTTTATGTTACATTTATCACTACTTGACATCGCACGACATATTTATTTGCTGGTTTCTGCCTCCTCCACCTAGAACATCAGCAACCCGCCTGTCTTGGTCGCCGAGGCATCTACAGTGCCTACAAGGCCACGCAGATGCTCGACGTGTGAGCCACACTCGAAGGAAGGAGAGCCCAACAGGAGGGGTTTGAGGGGCTGCAATCCGCCCAGACCTTCCCCTTCCCCTCTGCTGCCCACACAGCCTCCTCTCCAGCTCAAACTATCTTCCTGGCCCGGAACCACCGCTGTGTCCTGCTCAGCACGGGCAGGACTCGGCTGGTTGGACGGCTGGTCCCTGGACTATCCTGTCCCAGACAGAGGTGACAGCCCCTCCAGGGTGTGATGCAAAAGGAGCTCCCCCAGTTCAGCGGGCAGGAGCCCTCTGTGACCGGCAAACTCCGACGCCCACTGAGAGGGCCACGTTTTGAAATCACATGGTGAGCCAGAGAAGGGGAATTAGACATTTTGCACAGGCTTGAAAACAAAACAAGACAGTCTCTCTCAGGATTCTAAATTAAGAATCAAGTCATTCTATATTTCTCACATCACTGGAAATTAAAAACAGATCTATCTACCACACAGCAAGCACGCTGCCCGAAGAGAGGCCTGATGGCCTGAAACATGCTAAATTTGTTTCCAATTACCATGTCCCCACTGAAAACCCCGAGGAAGCCATAGAACGATCAGAGGTGAGGCGCATTAGCGGCCGGGATTCTGGACCAAACGTATGTCTCCCCCCGTCACCTCCAGGGATCTGTGAACAAAGGAACCGGACCCTTTCGCCGCCTCCCCTCTCAGAGGCTAGAGACACCTGCTTTCCCTTCTCGGGTCCCACTCACTCCCCGCTTCCCTCTCAACCCCCAGCCTCCGTCCACTGGACAGAACCATCAGCTTGGCCGTGGCTCCCCACTGGTACCTCCATCCTGACCAACTATCTCTCTGGGCCAAGGAGTGACTGAGTCATAGAGGACATGAGTCTGGAAGGCCTGGATTAAAATATGCAAGCCTTCTTTGAGTCAACCTTTGGATGGAGTTTGGGGTTTTTTGGGTTTTTTTGTTTTTCTAAGAAGCCAAACAAGTACTTTTCAGGTCTTCCTTCTGTGCTGCTGTTTGAGCGAGGCCACTGTACCGCGGAGGGCTGTGAGCCCTGGGGCCAGACTGTCGGGGGTCACGTCCCAGCACCAGCTCTTGCTTTGTCATGGCAGGGGAGTTAGGGACGTCTCCGGGTCTGTAAGCGGGACTAAGGGCACGACGCACCTCCCTGGGCTGTTGGAAGGACCAGGCGAGTTCCGTCAAGAATTCAATAAATATCCGCTTTTATTGATATTCTTCCGCCAATAATGGCTGGGTGACTTTTGGTAAATTCCTCTTTTCTAGTTTCAGTTCTTGGGGAAAAAAAAAAAATCATCTTGAAGGTTGTCTCTCAGTTCTTAAAATGTAATGATCCTCAGCTATGTTTAGAATAAAATCCAAACGCCTCATCACCGCCTACAAAACCCTGCCTGATCTGGCCTTTGCCCAGGTCACCAGCTTCATCTCCCCAACTCTGGTCCAGCCACATGGACCTCCTTGATGCTCCTTAAACAGGCTGAGTGTGCTCCTATCTAAGGGCCTTTGCACTTGCTGTTCCCTCAGCCTAGAACACCCACCCTCCCCACCCCCCAGATCTTCCTATGGCTGGTTCTTCCCAATTCTTCAGGTCTCAGCCTAAATTCAAGGCCTTCTCAGAGCAGCCTGCCTAGGGTAGAGCCCCGCCCTCACCCCACTGTCGCTCCATCGTAGCTTCCTACTGATTTCTTTCCTGATAGTGGTAAGTGTCACCTCATGCTTCTGCTTATTGTCCGCCAGCGCCCCACCCCCTCCCCCCCCCGCCACTAGAATGAAAGTTTTTCATTACCGTGGCCCAGCACCTTGAGCAGTGCCTGGCATATAGTGGGCGTTCAATAAATATTTGCCGAGTAAATAAGTGAATAGATTGATTCTCAGGTTCCTATGTGGCTCAACATATTGCCGGGTGAGTCATCCTCCAGTGACCCTGAAAGAGGAGGCTTATTCATGTCTGGAAGAGAATCCCCATGTTTGGAGTCCACCTAAATTCACTACCGTTTGAGCCAGTCGGCAGGAATGTGTCTCACCGTGAAAGAGACATATTATACCAGGCCAAGTCCACTGGAAGTCAAAGAGGAGACAAACTCGGGCTGGAAAAATGAAGTTTACAATCTCTTCCCCAGGCAGCATTCAGGAATCAACCCAGGGAGAGACTGAGTCGAAAGTGCAGTGACTTGGCAGCCTCGTGGAGATGGTGAGGGAAGAGCGAGATCCAGGCAATGCCCCCTGCCGCCTGTGTGTTCACCCAAAGGCCAAACAAAAGGGACAGTATGCTTCAAAAACGTTTCTCCAGAAGTCTCTCACTCCAGGCACTAGCCGGATATTGAGGAAGAGGACACCTACTCTCTGCAGGGGACCTAGGCCCTGGGAGAAGCAGGGAAGAGGAAGAAGACGGAGTCCCCCTGCAGGGGGCAATTGGGGACCCAAGGCAGTTCAAGGCCATTTTGTTCATTCCGTGAACCCATCTGACCCTGGCCAGTGGTACCCAACGCGGCAGCTTGTGAACACCCCAAGGACGCTGGGGCGAGAATCCCACCATGACAGCAGCCCCCAAGAACACTGATAAAACACCTCAAAGAAACTGCAGTTTAGCTCCGCATAAATGTTCCACCAAAGACAGGGACATCTGGGGGAAGCATCCACTCCGGCCCCTCCTTATTCACAGCAGCCAAAAGCTGAAAAAGAACCCCGGGACAGTGGGGTGGGAAAAGGCAGACTCAAGAAATGCAAGAGAGCCATCGGAGAGCGGAGCTGTCCGCCATCCAATCACACCCCCACCCCCAGCCCAAAGGCCTCGCAGGTCTCTCTGGATCCAGACCAAGAGCTCTGAGTCACTTTTGCCACCAGGGGGAAAAGGGGAAGGCAGACGTGATGTGTACCTTTCCGCACTCTATTTTGGGATTTTAGGATCCAATTTCTTTCGTTTCAAAGGGTGGGTTTTTGGAGGGCCCCGCACAGCTCTGCTGCCCCGAGCGCGGCGAGACGGCGGGGAGACTGCTGCCGGTGACCTGGGGAGAGGCGGGGCTCTTTGGCAGATCAACAAATCACATCATACAGGAACAAGGAGCCCGTTCTTCTGTGCAGCCGCACGGGGCCTGGCTTTCGTAACACGGTGGGAGACTGTGGGCCGATCCACTCTGACTCATCTCTTTATGGAGGCAGCTCCTGTGCCCGTTCATTCATTCGTGCATTCAGCAGAGGGCCTCTCGGGGAAGGGATGCAGGCGGAGAGCCGTCCTGCAGAACAATTACTACACCCCTTGGGGTGAAGAATCAGGAACCCCTCGGGATAGACGGCAACATTTGGGATTATCATTGTCCCTTAATTTATTTAAGATACGGGGTAAAACAAAAACAAAAACAAAAACAAACAGCAACCAGTGAATCAGGATTTCTCAGCCTCGGCATATTGACCAAGGTTGACTATTGCTTTGGGAGCCAGATAATTACCTGCCCTGTGCACCAAAGGATGTTCAGCAGCATCCCTGGCCTCCATCCATGAGATGCCGGTAACCTACACCCCCCCCACCCACCCAGGTGTGATGACCGAAAACATCTCTGGACATGGTCAGATGTCCCCTGAGGGACAAAATCACCCCACTGAGAACCACTCTTTAATGACACTGACACTCGTGGAGAGGGGGCTTTTCCTGCAGGAAACCTGTACTGGAATCCTATCCCTTGTCCATCAGAGAGTACGCCTGGCAGAACCTCCACCCTTCACTTCTCACCTTGTCCTCCACCTCGCCTGGGTCCCACGACTGCCGCCTCGTGTCCAGACCACGGCACTCACCCCGCTGATTATCTCCCTGCTTTTCTCTTGCTCTGCCCCCCTCCTGCCCCCATATCCTAACTAGCCTCTAGAAGCAGCCAGAGGGATCTTTTTAAAGCAAATCAGGTAATACCACTCCTCTTCTTGAAACCTACCGATGGCTTCCCAGTGCATAAAAAATTAAATTCAAATTCCATGCCCTGCAAAGTCCTGCATAATCAGATCCCTTCTTCTTTCTCCAGTCTTATCTCCTACTGCTCCTTCCCTCATCCACCGTCCACCGCAGGCAGCCACTCAGACCTCTTCATCATTCTTCAAACACCTGAGCTCTCCCGCCTCAGGGCCTTTGCACTTACTGTTCCCTTTATCTGGAATGTTCTTCCACTGATTCTCACCTGCCCAGTTCCTTACGGTCATTCAAATATCAACTTAAATGAACCCATCCCTGGAGAGGAACACCCTGACGACCCCAACATAAAGTAAACCACCTCCCCAGGCATTCTCTTCTATTACCCACTGTTCCCCCTTAAAACTCTTCATCACAATCTGAAATGATCCTGATGGTTTACCCTGTTCAATGTCCATTTCCTCACTGGAATGAACACCTCATTTTTCTCCTTCACCTGGACTCAGAGCCTGGCACACAGTAGGTACATAATAATTAATAAGTGAGTAATCTGTATATTCTAAACATTCCACAGTGAGTATATATTACCTTAGTTCATAAGGGAAAAAAAACGTATTAAAAAGTAATCACTGTACCTTGTCCAGCATTTTGAGCACTGACTTTATTTTATTATTATTTAGATTTTAGTTAACATACAGTGCAATATTAGTTTCAGGAGTAGAATTCAGTGATTCATCACTTACATACAACACCCAGTGTTGAGCAGTGACTTTAAAAGGCCCCCGGCACCTGCTATCTCCATGGCTCCTTAGAACATGCTCAATGTATAAAGGCCAGAAGGACGCAGGCACTCATCCAGGTTTTGTAGACAAGGAAACAAGGCTCAGATTCACTTATTCTTTTACTGACTATAGACAAAGTGCCTACAGTGGGCCTCGCACAGTTCTAGATGCTGGAAACTCAGCACTGAAAAAGGTAAGACTAGCAGGAAGGAGGCCTTTGGAAGGTTTTTGACTTTTGCACACAGGTTCTCGAAAGAGAATCTCCAAGGTCCCCAGGAACCATCCATCACAGGAGACCCCTCCTGCCCTCCTCTCTAGTGGCATCCGGTATGACCCTCTCCCAAAGTCCTGTCACCTCTATGCATTGAGCATTCACCTCCCTGGACCACAGGGAATAGAAAACCAGGCAAGAAATGAAGACCCACATCTCTCAAAACTTTAAAACTGTATTATAAAAACGGTGTTACAGTATCTTTCTTCTTCAAGGTCATCTGTTGCGGTAGAGACCGCTGGCCCTCTCTCCAGTACTCATTTTCCCTGCCTTAGTAACAGGATCCCAATTATCTCTGGTGACAATGAGCCCGGCTAAGAGTCTACACTTCCCAGCTTCCTTTGCAGATGACTGTGGTCACATTACTAGGTTGCAGTTAATGAGATGTAAGCAGAAGTGTGGGGAGAACTTGCAGAAAGGTTCCCAAGAGGAAGCTAAACCAGCCGGGGAGCGAGCCCCTTTCACCCTGTCTTCCTTGGAATTCCACTGCATGCAACATAGATGTGATGGTGGCATCTCCTGCAATCATTTTGGACCACGAGGGGACCTTGAGTGGAATACGAAGAGAGAAGGAGCCTGATCCTGATGATTCCTGATGGCTTCACAGTACTTTGAATCACTCACCTCTAGACTTTGCACATAAGAGAATACATTTTGGGGTGTTTAAGCAACCATGATGGGAGATTTCTGTGAGATCCACCTATAAGCCTAACTGAGAGCCCTATCACTCCACCACCATACCATCATTTACCTCCACACCTCCATGTTCCCCTCACCTGCACCTCAGTGGGATAAATCAACCATGCTTAGGTGAGCCTCAATTAAAAAAAAAACCAAAAAACTCAAGGTGCAAACAGTAGATATAGATAGATAGATAGATAGATAGATAGATAGATAGATAGATATCAGAGCACAAGTCTGCTTTACAGAAAGCTTCACAAAAAAATGATGTCTCTTAAGAGCCAGTAGTGAAAGTGAATCAGAAAGAAACTGCCATATACAAAAAGTCAAATGATCCAACTGCTCAGAAATCTATCGGGTAACAACACCCAAGCTGGTCTGGGAGGCTCCCTGCCCTCCCTGGCACAATATCTGAGTGAGCGTCTAGAAAGGTATTCCCGAGGGGGGCGATGGGGTAGGGGAAGAGACGGCTGTCTGACACACACAGCAGGGACGATGGGGCTCGCTAGAAATAAAATTGCTGCTTACTTTCTGTCTGGTTTCCCAATTGCTTTTTCCTGGTTGAAAGGTGCCAGGCCTGGCAGCTTTCTAAAAATCTAAAATTCAATTCAAGTCAACAAATATTTGTTAAACCCTGTCTATTCACCAAAAAAAAAAAAAAAAAAGCCATGCTAGGGAAAATCTGTGTAAGCGGGGGATGCTATAATTAATCATAACAATAACAACCTCAAGGACAGTGGCAGCAGCTAGTACTGTTGGGAGTGCTTGCCAAATACTGGGCATTGTTTTAGGTGCCGGGATCTATCAACGCGTCCGATCCTCAGGCCCACCTCGTGAAGCAGGTACCACTATTTTATACAAGAGGAAACTGAGGCACAGAGAGGGCAGGCCATTTGTTCAAGGTCACACAGCCAGGAAGGGAGAAGCCAGGGTTCCATCCCTGGCAGTTCCAGCTCCAAGGCCCATTCTCTTGACCACTCTCTGATATGCTGTTCCTACTGTTTTGGAAGGGGGGTGGGGCAGGGAAGCACACCCACAGGGGGCCACAACGGTGTTCCCCAAACCTCACTGTCCAGTCATGTTCCTGAGCTTTTGCAGGACTATGAGTTACTGAATCTTTCTCCTTAAAATTTAACTCCAAATTTATTGACACATAATCTTTAGGTCACTACCATAAATAGGAAACCAGGATCATCAGTCAGAAATCAAAGGCGCACGTAAATACACAACAAAACAAATGTGCCAATAAAATAACTACAAATGTTTGCTAAAATGCTGATTAAGTACCATGGAATTCATCTACCAGGGAACCCGGGTTTGCAGAATACTGACTGAAGTACAAAGTATATTACAGGAGGTGCTGGGGAAAAGTACAACCAAGCATGGGTGATCCGGGGGTGGGAAGCCAGTAGATCATCCAGGAACTAGTTAAGAAAACCACCTGGGTCAGTGCCCAGACAAGGGGAGGCTCAGAAAACCTTTCTTTGCGCAAGGGGCCAAGAAGCTCTGCTAAAGACTTCACTGCAAGAAGAAAAAACACCACGGCCCTTCCTGTGTGCAGAGAAAGGGGTAGAAAAAGAAAATCAATCAATCTATAAAGTTTGATATATTTTCCTAAAACAAAAAGTGGCATTTGTTCAGGCGTCTGCCTGCCTGTCTCTCTGCCCACCTGCCTTGTTCTGGGTGTGTGTGCCTGCAGCGTATACAGGAGGGGGCTGGTACATGTTTCATAACCATTCTCCCAGGGAAAAGCCTTGATTTGCAGTGTTCACTAATTTCCAGGGTGTAAATCCTCCCACCTTGGCTGATTTCAAGCTCCGGGCATGTTGTCAGTGAACACAGAGTTGGGAGGAGATGTTCAGCAGCAAGCACACCATTCTATACCACTCCTGCTATGTGGATCCGACGCATGTAAATGAGCACAGATTACAGCAAAACGTGGTAGAATTCCTGAAAACTTCCCCATCGGCTGCCACGGGCCAGCACAGCCTGGCTTGGGCACAGCCCTGGGAGGGTGGAGGTCTCTGTGCACATCCACCCGAGTATTCCAATGTCTCGCGCTCTTCCCTCCGACCGAGGGCACGCGTGTCCACGAATGCCCCCAGCCCCACTCCCCGTGAAAAGCGTAAGGGTCCTGCTGCGGCCCGGCCCCCGCTCCACATTGCCCGCCCTTGGATCACTTCTGCCCTTCCTGTCCCCTATGCGTCCCGCGGTGCCACACAGGCCCCTGCCTCCACCAGCCTGGGCTCCCCCCCACCCCGCCCCGCCCCAGGGCTCCAGGCTCTTGCTCACCCCAGCAGGAGCTACAGCCTGCTCTTGAATCCAATCACACACATCTTCCTGTCTAGACAAGGCCACTGGCTGCCAGGGACCCAGAGTGAATGAATTCACAGCCCTGCACACCCTGGCACGGCTGCGCTCCACCGGGGCGGCCCTGGGGGTCGGAGGACCCTGCTCAGACTTGGAGCGGTGCTCGGCTTGTGTCCGGGGGCCACGGAGCGGCCCGCACATCCGCCGGGTGTGAGCGTGCGTGAGCGTGGCATGGCGTGTGGCCTGCCACCCCCCCCGAGAGTCATCCATCATCCTGGCGCTGAAAAGCGGGAAAACAAACAACAAAAACCCCGGGCCAGCCTCATTTAATGGGAACCAAACACAAAAGCCGCAGGAGAAAGCCTTTCCTCTTTGTGCTTCCCTTTTCCGGCCCAGAAACAACAACGGGGCGAGATAAGGGCTGCGTGGGGCCCTCTGGAGGGTTTCAAAGGGTTGGCACCCACCCACCCCAGGCCCACTCCCACCCGCTGATGGCCCGCCCACGCGCGGGGCAGCCAAGGCTCCACGCCAGGGACTTGGAAGGGGTTTAAGGCTCGGGCCACAGAGGGGAGGAAGCTCGGCCTGTCAGGAGGCGTGATAAAGCGTCTCCTTATCGGGAGCTTTCCTTTCAACTGCCTCCAGCGAGCCGGGGGCTGGGCCCCATCAAGGCCGTGCATGTTCCTTTCATGTCACCCCGTGTCCCCGGTCATCAGTGTGTGCACCCTGCCGGGGTTCGCGGCTTGGGGTCAGTGGCTCAGATGCGACCATGTGCCTCCAAGCCCGGGCCTCCCGTTAGCCACGTGGCATCTGCCCAGTCACCGAAGCCACCCAGGCCCTGGTTTTGCCATCAAGAAACCCGAAGAAGAGATTTCAGAGCAGGAGAACCCAGCCGTGAAGACGGGGGACTTGGGAGTTGGCAGACCCCAGCTCAGGTCCCAGTGGCTGACCTTGCTGGCTGCTGACCTTGGGCAAGTCACTCAGCCCCTCCCCCCGCACCTGTCAAAAATGCTTGCACACAGGGCAGCTGTCTATTTCCCGGACTTGGAAGGATGAGCGGAGTCCTTACAGCACAGCTCTTAGAACAGAGATGGCACACAGCAGGTGCTCAGTAAACATTAGACATCATCTCCGTTGCATAACGCTTATCGTGCCCTCATGGGGCTGTTGCAGACATTGGAAGGAGATTTCGGAGGTGCGTCACATTTGCTGATGTGAAATCAATGACAGAACAGAGAAATCCTTTTGGTCCTACAGGTGACCCTTCTCACCTTTCCCCTTCAGGTTAATGTCCCAGATGGACACGGTGAACCCGCTGTCCTCTCGAGCATCTTTCAGCCCCGAGTGTAAGTCTCATTCACCAGGCCCTGTACTGAAGGTGATCTCCATTCACATAGGAGATCGGGGGCAGCTCAGTGCACGCTGAGCCCCCATCTTCCATACCAACATGGGCACCAGGTCCCCAAGCATTATGCTCTCCCACCAGGATGGGTAGAAAACACTAGCAAAGAGCCTGGCCCAGGACTTGGAGGCTCTGACCACCAGCTTTCTCGGGCCCCACTGCATCCCAGAGCTAACATTCATCGGGGTTTATCCAACACTGGCCCCCATCTGCACAAGAAGGGTAATAAGAGATACCGCTCCCATGGGCTGCAGGGAACGGTAAATGATATAATACGCGTACAGAGCTTAGATCAGTGCCTGGCACACAGTAAGCACTCAATAAATGTCAGCATCATCACCATCACCACCATCGTTATTAATTTCAAACCTTTCTTTAAGGCAGCTCCCTGGCATCATTAGTTTATTCATTCTAAGGAGGCTCAGGGGAAGGTTGGGGCCCGCACTGACCAGCTCCCTGACAAGCCCTGCACCAGACACTGTACTTCTGTCCGTTAGCTCAGAGAGGCTGAGTAAGCGGCCTGAGGTCCCCAGCACAGGAGGGGTGCAACTGGGAATCAGAGGCAAATCCAGAGGCTTCCTGGCCTGTCATTTCTCTGCTACACCTGGTCCTCCTATTTCCTCTGTGCAGAAACATTTTTCTTTTACCTTCCAGGGGAAATGCAGCACATCAGTGATTCACTCACACTCCACTCTTGAGAGGCTTGTGACTCCCCCCTCCGCCGCCCTTATTTAATGCCCCAAAGCCCTCTCCCTTTGCTACAGCTCTCAGATCCTTTCCGTTCCCTCGGCAACTGCCCCTGGCCAAGAGTTTCACGCGGCTGCATCCGAGTCCTGAGACTCGGCACCTGTGAGGTTTGAGGGGCTGGAATCTGGCTGCCAGAAATGAGGCCCCCACCGGGTTGTTCCCCAGCGAGCGAGATGTTCTCACCTCCCATAGCAGGGAGGGCAGAGGCGGGGGAACCACACTTTGCCAAGAAGAACTTTTTGAAGGAAAGGGAAATGAAGTCTGCTGTAAAAAGGAAAAGCTCACTCTAACTCCTTAAGGATTAGCGAGGCCTGGGCCGCCCAAACTCTGAAGCCCTCTGTGAACGGGGAGAGGGGGCTTCAGAGAGGACAGCCACGTACTGGACCGAATGTGATGGCACACGGGGGCCCCGCCTCCAAGTCACCCACACTTGGAAAGGGGTCCAGTGTGGGACCTAAACGGACACTGAGTCAGTCAACGGGCATTGGGTTCTTAGCCATGAGCTCCAGATGGGCAAAATAAGACCCAACCCACCTCTGTGGGGCCAGGATCCCAGCAAGCCCCGAAGCCTCCTTTCTTACAGGGATTCAAGTGTGACCCTAATATTCAGCTCAGAGAGAATACGGCTTTTCCCTAATTCAAGGGGGGAGTGGAGAAACGGATGTCATCCTAAATACCCAAGGTGGAGCTCGATGCCGCCCACAAGGCAGGACTCACACCCAGGTCCCCCACATGTCCCAGCAACCCGAAGCCCACCTCCCACCTGGCCGTGCACTTTCCAAGGTGCGCCGCAGCCCGGGGAGGGGGCAGCAAGGCGCCCGACAACTTCAACAACCCGGGGTCTAAAGCCAAGGAGCCAATGCTTGGGCTCCCCTGGCAAGGAAAAGCACACAGCCACAAACAATAAACACACAGAGAAAGAGCGTGGGGGAGCAGGGGCAGCAGGCGTGTGCCAACGAGCAAGCGCGCCCCATCCCCAGGTACACAGCACGCCTTGTTTACAGGCGCTATCTGAGCCCAATACGACCCCATTTTTGCACAACGCTTTTCTGCGCTGTTCTTCTCCCTGACGGCACTTGGTAGAGACCCCTGGTTGAGCACTACACCACCCAGGAGCCACTTTCCGTGTCTCCACGTAGAGGACACTCCCTCGGGGTCCAGTGGGTGCCGCCCCTGCCTTCCACCTCTAGGTGCCTTCCCCTCGGCCCCCGGGGGGGGCAGGACAGGACTGAGAGGGGCGATCCGGAACAGGACGGAGATGGGGTGAGATCTGGACACAATAAACAAGCCCGTTGCCTTGTTCCGATACGGACCCCAGGACCCCCATCCGAGCACAGCCCTAAAAGCACGAGTTCAAAGTTAAAGTTAGACATTCGCGAAGTTGAAGCCCCAGGGGGAACTCGGAGCTCAACAACAATCCTCCCTTTGACTCAAAAACCACAAGGGAACACCCACAGCATACTTACTGATTAAAAAAGGAAAGTGAAAAATAAGGGGTTTTTTTTTCTTCTTCTTAATCATTATAAAACTAACTGAGGCCTATTCCATCAAGTCACGCTTCTGTGTGCCTCAGGCGAGCCCAAGTCACGCTGGGCAAAGAGACGAGGGGCAGAGGAAGCCTGGGCTTGTCCCAGTGAACTGAATTGGTCCTTCTTAATTGTTGTCACTTCCTTCCTCTGCTTCCTTTAGCACAGGAAAGCCACGAGGATCCAACTGTGTCAGCACACCCACCACCCGAACTCCCAGGGCATCGCTCGTCCGAGGGGCCGAGGCAAAGTGGGGCTCACCGATGCCTCACAGGAACAGTGGTTTGTGCGGCAGATTAAGAGCCTGCTGTGTGTCAGGCCTCGTGCTTGGGATTGGGGCTAGAGCAGTGACAGAGGGATGATGGGTGGATGGGGGGGGGGGGGAGAAAGGGACAGATCAGGTTATGAATAAAAACATCACAAGTACAGGGACAGAGGATGGCAGGGGAAGAGGGGGCTGTCCTGACAGAACAATCAGGGAGAGCTTCTTTGAGGAGGTGACAACTGAAGTGAGACCTGAATGAAGGAGAAAAGAGAGTCAAGTGGCCACTCAGGAGAGGTGAATAGCAAGTGCAAAGGTCCTGAGGCAGGAGCCTCCTTGGAGTGGTTGAGGAATAGCAAGAGGCCAGTAGGGCGGGAGTGGAGTGAGGAAGAGCAGAGAGCAGGGCAGGGAGCAGGTGACATAGGGTCTTGTCATCCATGGCAAGGAGTTGGTGTGTACTGAGAGGGGAGGCACAGGATTCAGAACAGAGAGGTGTGGAATGATTCACATCTGGAACAGACGGATATCTCTGGCTGCTGTGGAGAGCAGACTGGACAACGGGCACAAATGGAGACAGGGAAACCAGTTAGGAGGCTGGTCACCCAGACAAGGGATGATGATGCTTGGCCCCAGGGAGCAGAGGGAAGGTGGTAAGAAATGAGCCAGTGGCCACCAAAGTACCAGCATCCCCCCGCCATCCTGGCACTGATTCAAAGACCTGTGACAGATGCCAACAGGTAAACAGGATGCACTAAAAGAGAAGTGCATGAGAAGGAGAAAAAGATCAGAAATCTGAAATGGTCCCGCTCACTACCCGTATAAGCCTTCCCCTGGGTAAGTCACACATTTCTTTGGGGCTTGGTTTTCTCCATTGTAAAATTACAGGACCTAATTCATAGGGTTAAAAGGGGTAATGCAAACCAGTGCTTAGATAAGATCTGGTATATTGTACATGCTCAAGAACTAATACCTTCCTAACCTCCACTTCTAACAGTCTTGAGTAGAGGCTCTGCTCTTTTAGTCACTGTGCAAATTTCGTAATTCACATCATCTCTCTGAGCCTCAATCTGGTCTTTTGCAAACCAATGCTGATGGCACCTAGCTCAGGTACTCAGTGTGAGATTGAATGACACATGTTAGCTTAGCAAAAGGCCTGACATGCCAGAAGCCCTCAGTGAAATGGTAGCTGAAGCCCTCAGTGAAATGGTAGCTGAAGCCCTCGGCAAAATGACACATGAATCAGACACACCAGGCATTCGGCTAAATGATTTCTAAGTCTCCTTCAAGCTCATTCATCCCCAAATTCTAAACAAAGAAACAAACAACTTCAAGTCCCTGAATGAGTCAACTTTGGAGCTAAGAAAGCACACAGGTTAAGGCAAGCTAGGTTGAAGAGAGGCTGGAACTCCCACCTCTAAGTGAACAAGATTAAATGCAGGCACTTCTTCTCAGGTGATACCTATTACTGTGAGTCATAGAATCCTGGGGCTTCAGAGGTGGGAGGAAGCTTACAGAACTCTCCCCTCCTCTTTTTTGCAGCCAAGACTCCCACAGCTCAGAGAGGAGAAGTGTATGAGCTGAGGTTGCACAGCAAACACAGGCAGAGGCGGAGGATGACAAGACTCCCTGACTGCTATCTCCAAGCCATCTGGTCTGACAGTGGGTAGGAAAAAGCAAGCAACAGAAACCCCATCTGGAAAAAGAAAGTCATGGAGTAGGGATGTCTTTTCAACCTGCAGAAATGCCTTTCTTGCTGTCAAGAGTTAAATTCAAACGTCTTAAGGGGCCACGCAGAGAATGTAGCTAAGCGGAGTAACCGGCGCAGAGACTGATGAACGTCCCAAACCTAAAGACCTGTACACTCAGATTTTGTTCTCTTTTTAAGAATTATATCACCACGACCACTGCTAAAGTGTCTGACACTTTTATGCAAATCAGCAAAAGACACCTCTTCCTCTGCACCTTTTGCAGGCATGTGTCAGAACACTCTTAATAAATATGCAAGTGTGAAAGGTGCCCTCATGTGATGCAGTGTCCTTTGCAGTGCCCAGCATGTGCAACTGTATCCAGGGACACACAGAAGACGTCCCTGTGCTGGGAGATGGGCACCTCTGCATTCCACAGTCTCATAAAAGGCACTAAAATGCCTCAGCAAAGGTCACGTGAAAACCGAAAACCAAAACCCACGTTCACTGTCAACACTTAACTTCTAAATCAGACCCGGCTAGCTCCCACCTCTATACTGATGCACAAGGTGGACATCGAGAAAGCTCCTGCCTCAGGCCCTTTGCACTGGCTATTCCCTCTCCTACATTGCTTCCCCCAAGATAGCCACGGAGCTTACTCTATTTCAGTGTAACTCTTCAGAAAGTTCTTCCCTAAATAGCATCCTCACCACCTCACAATCATCTTCCACCCCCTCTCTTGACTTATTTTTTCTTATTGCTTTTTTACTACCCAACAGAGTAGATTTTTTGGTTTGCTGTATGTCTACCTCCAGCAGAATGTCAGCTCCACGAGAGCTGGAGTTCTTTCTGTTCTGGTCACTGCTCTATCTCCAACTCCGAGCAGCAAACATCTTCTGTAAAGGACAAGATGGTAAACGTGTTAGGCTATGTGGGCCTTATGGTCTCTGTGGCCAGGACTCCACTCTGCCCTTGCAGTGTAAATAAACGTATGCAAATAAATGGGCATGACTATGTTCCAATAAAACTTTATTTAGAAAGAGGTGCCAGGCTGGATTTGGCTGGTATAGTTTGAGGACTCCTGTCCTAGAATAACATGCTTCAGACCCTAACAGGCACATGAATCCCCTGAGGATCTTGTAAAAAGGTAGACTCTGGCTCAGCACGCTATGGGGGAGCCTAAAATTCTGCATTGTTAGCAAGCTCCCAGGGGATGTCCATGCTGCTGGCCCATGGACCGAACGGTGGGGTGCACCTAGCCCAGTACCTGGCATGTGGTGGAAGACCAATCATTAATTGCTGAATAAATAAAAGATAAGCAGAAAAACACTCATAATCCTATTTAGCACTTCTCTTGCTACTTTTTCTTTTAAGATTTATTTATTTGAGAGAGAGAGCGCGCACACGCTAGCACAGGGGGGAAGGGGCAGAGGGAGAGAGAGCCCCAAGCAGACTCTGCACTGAGCACGGAGCCCCATGCAGGGCTCAGTCTCAAGACCCTGAGATCACAACCTGAGCCGAAACCAAGAGTCCGAGGCTTAACTAGTTAACTGACTGCGCCACCCAGTTGCACCTTTTCTTGCTACTTTTTTATCATGGGTTGCACCCTTGCTGATAATATCCATTGCTTTTAACTTCAGTGTATCATTTTCTGATGGAGAGCGAAAGGATACCCGCACACAGAGGTATGATACGAGCCTGGCATCAGGGAAAGCTAACGCTTAACATTCACCTGACATGGGTTTCCAAAGCTACATTCATGAGAATGGTATTTACAGTTTTACGATAAATGTCAAATTAGGAAGATGGGAGTTCCTTAAAAGAAACCTAAAGTTTTGTGGGGAAAGGTCTATCTGTTTAGATACGTGATGCCAAAAAGATCAACTCAGCTTCACTTCCTATTTGGGAAACTGAAATGCGAAGCCTTTTGAAGCTCCTCAGTAATAACGGCCTTGATCATTTATTGGGGATTTAAAATGCACAGGACATTCTGCCAAGTCCTTTAAAATGAATATGCCGCTGTGGATAAGGACAGTGACAACAATGGCTAGAATCACAAGGACACAGACCCCCTCTCGGAAGGATATTCAAGAAGCGGTGACACTTGGACGTCGGGAAGAGGAGGTGGCCGCTCAGGTATGGGATGGGAGGGAGGCCTTGCCCTACCCGTCTCTAGTACCTTCCCAATGGTACACCAGGTGAATGCATCTCCTCCCCAGAACTAATTTATAAAAGAAACCAGGGAAGTTGACACTTAGTACTGTGCTAATTGTCTTACAGAAATCTTCCTCTAGAAATCCTATAAGCAACATTTTGTCCAATTTGCCAATGGGGAAACTGAGGCCTCAGGAGGTCAGGTTATCCTTCTTCCCCATCACAGCACTGGTACAGTGAGAACAACTCAGGCTGACGCGTCACGGTGGACAGGGAGGTCCGTGACCAGCTAACACAGGTCTGATCATCAAGGTCTGCACGTGGGAGCTAGCCCCCTGCCCCCACTCCCCAGAGATGCTAAGTCTCAAATCCCAGGTATAGGCTACCCCATCTGGAAAAAGAATGTCATGGAGCGGAGATGTCTTTTAAACCAGCAGCAATGCCTTTCTTGCTATCAAGAGTTAAGTTCAAATGCCTTAAGGGGCCACACAGCGAATGTAACCCACAGGCCTGTCAGGCTCCAGGCCCTCACACCAGGACAGGTGGGAGTGTCCCCTGAAGTCCACACCCTGGGAGACCATACCACCCACAAGCAGGCTGTTGTTCTGCACCTGGGAGGGGCCTGTTGGCTGCCGTGGCCAAAACTGGGAGGGCAGAAGCCGGACACCATGGAAGGCAGGAGCCTGAGCACCTGACAAGGGAAAAAGTTGACCTGATGCTCAACCAAACTAGATTTATTTCCTGAATTTTTCAGAATATTTAAGTAACAATAAGAGCCCTTAGGAATGACCCAGCAAAGTATCTCAGAGTCATTAAAGGTTTCTATTTTTCCTTCGGAGCCAGACCACCTAGGTTCAGTTCGGGCCTCACTCACTTGCTGTGTGACCTTAGGCAAGTTCCTTAACCTCTCTGTGTCTCCAAGTACTGCCTAGAAATAATGGTAGCATCATACCCATTTATAGATAGAAAGTAATTCCCATTCTAACTCGGATCTTGGTAGGCACTATTTTGCCCCTGGGGTCATCACAATAACCTGACATACAGTCGACCAGGTAAGGAGGGCAGGAGCAGGGTACAGGTACCATGGGAAGAGACTGAAAGGAAATCTAGCAAAGCAAAACCAGTAGTTCCCCAGGTGACAAAGGGTGCTGTTTGGTTTCTTTTTCATATTTTCCTGTATTTTTTAAACAACAAATACCTATTCAAACAAGAAAAAATAGGGGTGCCTGCCTGGGTGGCTCAGTCGGTCAAGCATCCAACTCTTGATTTCGGCTCAGGTCATGATCTCAGGGTCGTGAGATCGAGCCCCATGTCAGACTCCTCACTGAGCGTGGAGCCCGCTTAGGATTCTCTCTCTACCCCCACTCTGCCCCCCCCCCCCCCCCCCGCTGTTCCTGCTCCCCCTCTCTCTCTAAAACAAAACAAAACAAAACAAAAACAACAAGAAAAAATAATTGAATAAAAAAGTATGTACGTATGGGTATATCTGATGCACAGATATATATATATACACACACACACATATAATGTCTATATATACATACGTATGTGTGTATATTTATCAATATATTTAATTTCTATATGCCTGTCTACGGATATGTATACATACACACACACAAACTTTTTCAAAACTGTGTCAGAATGCTCAGAAGGAGCTAACCCCTAAGCACTGGGCCCGAGGACGACAGAGAACAGTGGGAATGGTCCGGCCAAGCAGCCCCACAGATGTGCTTTTAAATTCTGTCCTGCCACATCCAGACCCCGTGGCCCTGAGCGGATCCTCTGAGCTCGCACAGAGCCCGTGCACAATGAATGACGGGCACTAATGTCACCCATATGGGTGGTGTTTAACTCCTGTCCATCCTGGCTCCGGGACCGCGGCATGAAATCAAAACTTCCATTAAGAACAAATGCTCCCTCTTTCGCCCTAACAGGATGGTACGGAGGAAAAAAAAAAAAACAATAATAGGAAACGGGAACAATAAGCGCACACCGAGCACCTGTGGGGTGCCAGGCCCTTCTCTATGCACTTCATTCACCCTGTCGGGTCACTGACTCTCTGCAAAGACCCGAGGAGATAGGCGTGGGTATCATCCCTTCCGGTGAGCTGTGTGACCTTGAGCCTCAGTTTCTCCTCTGTACCTGAGGTTAATAATAGCAGCACGACCTCCTGCAGTTGGCACGTAGGGAAAGCTCAGTCAAGGGTCGCTAATGACCATGGGCTACTTGGAGAAGGCACTCACCGCCTCTGAGCCTTCTTCCCCCTGCACAGAGCATTCCTGCCAGAGCCAGCCCATGGGGCATGCTTGTCCCATAGCAAGCACTCAATAAATAACATGGGTGTGGGCAAGAGTCAGCCCACAGTCTTCCAGGAGGCTCAGAACAAGTGGCTTGAACCTCCCCACTGTCTCCCAGAGCCTGGAGAATGGCAAAGGGAAGTGGGCCCCTGAGAGAGGCAGTGCCCTCCCTCCCTCCTCGTGGCACATGGGAGCCGGCGGATGCTTGAAAATCTACCTCCAGCAGAAGTCTCCTTTCTCACAGGCCCAGAGAAAACCTTCGCTTCACTCGGGGTCCCTCAGTGGAGAGAGTGAAGACAAGGGTGGGACCTGGATGCCCAACACTGGCCCAGGGCTCTGCCCAAAGCCGCTGCGAGGAGCCTCTGCTCAGCCTCGGCCCGTCTTACCCTCGCATTAACCCCAGCTGCAGTGCTCTGTGCTGGGGCTTCGTGCGGGGCTGGCTGCGAGCAGGTGAGGGATGAATGGATAGGGAAGTGGAAAGATGAGAACCCAGGAGCTAAAAGCCAAGGTCAGGGCAGAACACTAGTTGTACTCTTTCTCCAAGATTCCAAGATGTTAGTTAGCTTCTGCGCCTCTCTATTCCCCTGTACAATGGGAATAACAGCCCCACCTCACTATGTGGCTGCAAGGATGAAGTAAGATCATATACATAACATACAGTGTATAAATAAACAACCCTCCAAGTGCTCATGGTACCCTAGAGGAGTCTCAGGTTTGGTTCACTGCACCAGAAAAAGCCTGAACGGACACCAGCATCTAATCTTAGGCTAGCACAGCTCAGAAGATCCCAGATCCAAGTTGATCGCTATACTTCTCAACAAAAAGAACAGCAGATTAAATGCCTGCTTTGTCCCAAAGATCATGCTGCACACTTGGGTTTAGCATCCTCATGACTCTTGACACAACAAAACAAATAATCTGAAAGATTCAGTCTTCATCACTTTACAACTGAAGAAACTGCCGCCTAGCCTGGATGCAAAGTCCCAAAGCTAAAGAATGCTAGGACTGCCTTGTTCCTAGCCACCTGCTTCCCAGACGCAGTGCAGACCAATGGCTAAGTGTAGGCTCTGGCTTCCAGCCTTCTATGTCCAAATCAACGCCACCGCTTACCAGCTGGGTGACATCGGGCAAGTTGCTTAACCTCTCTGTGTCCCAGTTTCCTTGTCTGTAAAAGGAGAGTAGTAATTCTACCACCTACATTCCATGGCATCACTGCAAAGATTAAGTAGGTCACTCTAAGGAAAGTACACAGTAAGTGCCCAGCAGCTCTCATTGTTACAACAGAGTGCCCGGCCCATAGGAGGGACCCAAAAAGTTGTTTGGAGAACACATCAAGTTTCCCTTATATGTCCCCACTGCTTGCCAGACATATTGCAAGCCTCAGACTTAATCACTCTTTATGGAACAACTCTTTCTCCAAGATTCCGGAAGCTTTCTGTTTTCTCCCTACATCCAGGGGCAATGTCTCATTGATTCATGACTATTTATCTTCTAGTGTGAACCAAAAGCACACCCTGCTTACCATCGGTGTGCATTTGGCACACAATGTGTGCACACGATATATCATCCAACCCCGCCCCTGCTTGGCACCCACACCTTTGCCGGCCCCACCCTGGACACCCCCCTCTCCTCCACCCGGCTCACCCCTGGAAGCCAGCACCCGTCTCTGTTCTTTCACAAAGCCTCCTTGACCACTCGAGGTCACACACAGGAGGCCACATCTGGCCCACAGATGCCCTTGGTTTGGACTGCGTTCTTTAGAGTTTTTAAATGAATAGCCAGTGTTACGATCGAGAGGCTGGTATAAGCAAGGGGCGGCCGGTAAGGATGGCTCCTCCAAAAGCTGGCATCAGCATCACCCCTGCCCCAGCCCCATCTGCACACGAAAAGGCTGGGTCAGGCCACCCCTAAAAGGGGTCTTCCCTCTGAAAGTCGGTGAGGTCTCCGTGGGGGCTGGCGGGGTCGCTCAGCCCTGGGGACTCCGGCCTTTCCCAAGACTACAGCCACACCCATGCCTCTCGACCAGAGCCAATCTCTCAAATAAACCAGTTAGCCCGGCTTTCCAAATATACCCACAATCCAACCACTTCTCATGCCCTCCGCCCCCAAGCCCGGTCCAGCCACTTTCCCCCTCTCACCTGGACTACAGCTGCAGCCCCCCACCCGGTCCCTGCTTCTTCCCCGGGCCCCCCTGCAGCCTGTTCTCACCCACACAGCAGCCAGAGGGATGGTGCTACAACCTAAGTCAGAGCCCAGCCCTCCCGGCTCCCACCTCCCTGAGAACAAAAGTCCTCAGCGTCCAAAGCCCGAATCTGCCCCTCCCCGTTCCTCTGGGCCTCCGTCTCCTACGCGTCCCTCCCGGCTCACCCCTGCGCCTCCGGCCACCTCTGTGTTCCCAGCCCGGGCCGGCTGGGCCCAGAGAGCCCCTCAGCCCGGAGCCCTCATCCCCGATCCCTGCACATTTTCCTCTTTCCTCTCCTCCTTTGCTCTGAAGCCACCTGCTCCGTAAGGCCTCTTGACCCCTCCCAATTCCCCTTGGCCTGACAGTCTTTCCCATCGTACCTATCACCTTCCAGCATACCATTTAACCTTCCTACTTCTTAGATTTATTGTTTCTCTCTCCACAGCCAGAACGGCAG
Source organism: Neomonachus schauinslandi (assembly GCF_002201575.2). NCBI lineage: Eukaryota > Metazoa > Chordata > Mammalia > Carnivora > Phocidae > Neomonachus > Neomonachus schauinslandi. Next base: position 128,109,957 of record NC_058412.1, read on the forward strand.
CCCCGCGGGGACAGGGGATCTTCGTCGGTTTGGTTCACAGCCGCAGTCCCAGCGCCTGGAACCGTGCCTGGCACATGGAAGGTGCTTGGTAAATCTTTCAGACAAATGGATGAATGAGCAGAGGAGCCTCTCGGGATCTCAGAACACACTCTCCTCCTCAGAAACTTGAGCCACCCCTCTGTGCTTTCCCTCCCGAGGGTCGAGGGTCGGACTGAACCCTCTGAAGAAGCAAACACAGCAGCTTCTAGACAAATTAGCATCTGCAAGACCTGCTTCCTGTTTCACGTCTAAGAAGTTGGGGGAGGGGGGAGCCTCACTGAGCACAACATCTGGTTAGTCAAATAGAAGCCCACGTGTGCAGCCCAGCCAAAGGGGCGCTGCTCACTGTCAGGACTGCGGCTTCGCCTGGTAAGGAGGAAACTCCACCTGGCTTCTCTCTGTCCTCTCAGAGATATAATTTAAAGTGAGTCACAGAAGGAGGATAAAGGCTAAAATCCGACAGGATGAAAATCACAGCCTTGCAATCCGTTTTAGGAGATGAAAGCTTGGAGACTTGACTGGCTTTCTCCGGATGGGGGCGGAGTGGGTGGGGGGTGGGGGGGGAGTCAGGTGGACAGGTGCACCCCTGGCCTCCGGCTCCCCGCCCTGCAAAGCTCGTCACTCTTACCCAGCATGAAACACAGATCCGGTTTCTGCATCTGTAAGGAATTTCTCGTAAAGGGACTACCTATGCTTTTTCCGTATGTCTGAACATCCGTTTGAAAGAATTGTCTTTGGAGGTGTGTACTATGGTTACACCTTCTCATTTTGATTGCTGTCTAACTGAAAGGATGCCTTTCTGAGCATTCTTTCAGCTGAAAACAAGCCCCAGAGAGTGGTAAGCATGTATCTTGAAAGCCCCCAGCACCAGGATGGATAAGGAAGGTGACAAAGCGTCCTCTACCAGGAATTTCTTTGCAGGAATATGCTTAAAGGGTCTGGAAGCAGGCACAGAAAGGACATTACGCAGGCCGAGGTCAGTTGGGGTATTAGGAGATCCCATAAGCTGAGGAGCTGTGGAAATGCTTAAAGCCCAACTTTGCAAAGCAGCCTGGGCATGGAAGTTCTGTCCACCGAAGGATCCCTGCATCCTGCCCTGAACCAGAACCAGGAAAGGATTGCTGGGTTCTGCCAAACGGCACATGGCGCTTTCTCCTCTGCAGTTCCCTTTCTCATCTGCTCCTTGCCAGTCAAAGTCAGGCTAGAGAATGAAGATTCCCCGGCTCCTGGGAAAGAACCATAAGCTTGTTCTATTTCAGTGGGATTTAAAGCTTTATAAAAGAAACAACATGGACCTGGCTGCTCACAGTGCTCCTGCCACAACCAGACAATTCTTAGAAATTGTATAAATATAGTCTCTCTCTTATCTCCTTTTCTATTTGATAAAACTTGAAGTAGCGCAGACCTTATTTACCCCCAGATATATGAACTGAGGATATTTGCCTGGAGCCAAATCGAACCGAAAGTTTGACTTAGTAGCCAACAGTTAATAACCAGAAATTTCAACATGGAAATTCAGACTCCTAGCTTCTCCTGAAGAAAACCTCTAAAACCCGGCCATGCTGGGACCCCCATTCCCAAGTGGTACAACCAAGGAGGGCTGAATAGTGGCTGCCTCCTGCAGATGAGGCACACACTCTGCTCTCTGCTGTGCCCTGCTCCCCACCACTCCCTAGTGCTTCCTGACCTTTGGCCAATTTGGCCATTTCTTTTCACTGCCTGGCCCCCACCGGCTTGTCAGTTCGTGATCCTGTTTCTCTATCTTCTTTGGTTCTCTCCTTAGTCCATTGCTTCTGGAGAGACGCAGGTTCCTATTAGGGTGTGGGAAATAAACCCTTCCAAGTGGATCTTTGTTAAGCCTTCTAGTGACAGCACACGTGATCCTGTGGCATTCCACAGGCCTGAGAGGTAGAAAGTCCCATACTTGGCTTCCGAGCTCTGGGCTCTTAAGTCCAGCTGCCTGTTGACATCTTTACTTGGACACCTCACAAGCCCTTCCAACTTCCTATACCCCGAACTGAAGTCATCATCCTCCCCTAAGAAAATGATCCCTTCCCCAGTCTCCCCACGTGGCACGTGACACCATCCTGTACCCAGGTGCCCTTCCCCTCCCATATGGAAGCCAGCAACTGAGTCTTGAAGGTCACACCATAGAGTCCCTCCCCACCCCTCCCCTCCCACTGCCCCCTTGTCCTCCTCAGCTTGATCTTCACCTGGCCCCTGCCCCAATCAGTCAAATTCATCACCCTGCTTCCTCCCTTACCCCTTCTAACCCACTCCCTAGAAAGAAGCCCAAATGATCCTAGAAATAATAAATTAGAATCACCTTCTTCCTCTACTCAAAATTCGTCACTCCCTTCCCCTTCCCCTGGAATAAAACTCAAGGTCCTCCCCTTGGTTAATGAGTCCTGCACAGCATGGTCCTGCCAACCCATCACCCCCCAAGCTAAACTCAAGTGACACTGGCCCTCCTTCAGTTCCTCAGACACACCAAGTTGCTCCCTGCCTCGGGACCTTTGCACACGCTGTACCTTGTGCAAGGAACACTCGCCCACCCCTACCCAGAGAGCTAGAGAAACAGAGAGAGGAAGGGCATCACTCCTCTTTGCTGGCTCTGTCACCTGCTCTAGGTCCCAGTTGATAAGTCACATCCTCAGCAAGACTCCCTTCTACAGCAGATCTTCCAAGTACTCTCTTGGCATGGTTGGTTCTGTTGAAGTAGTTACCCCCACATTGTAAATCCAACAGATAGGCTCCTAATCAGTCATCTTGTCTTGCCCTAGAGTCCAGGTGTCATTCCAGATTGCAGTCCTCTGCCTCCTGGACTCACCCACATCTCAGCAATGGTCACACCAAACCATTCTGGTTGACTTTGTATCTCCAGCACTCCCTGAGCTCCGTCAGGGCAGAAACTGTATTTATCTCCCCCATCATCATATTATCAGCACTTAGCACAGTGCCTGGCACACAGCAAGTCCTCAACAAAATATTTGCCAAATGAAGGAGTCATGAGATCTGAAAGCATTTAAGGTTTGGAGCAAACTTTCCTCCAAGGCTAAGGGACATACAAAACAAAACCAGCTAAAGGTGGCCCGTGCTTAAATTTTTAATTTTCTTTTTTTTTTTAAAGATTTTATTTATTTATTTGAGAGAGAATGAGATAGAGAGAGAGCATGAGATGGGGGAGGGTCAGAGGGAGAAGCAGTCTCCCTGCTGAGCAGGGAGCCCGATGCGGGACTTGATCCTGGGACTCGAGGATCATGACCTGAGCCGAAGGCAGTCGCTTAACCAACTGAGCCACCCAGGTGCCCCTAAGTTTTTAATTTTCTATGTAAAGAAAGAATGAAATGATCTTGTGCTCATTTTATTTTCATATAAAGAGGAGCCTAAAACCATGAGGCATACCAAAAAAATGAAGTTTTATAGTGTGGTAAATAAAAAAGAGAAGGTTGGGGACCAATCATTGAGGGGGGGAAGGAGCCATGGTACAGTACAGAAATAGAAACAGATGTAGAGATAAAGAGAGACAGATCAAGAGAGAAACCAGCAGAAGTATCTAGGCAAGGTACAAAACAGGGCTTCGCTGCTTTTCTGGGAACGAAAGGGCAACCCTCCAGATTTCAAAAGGGGTTTTCACTCCTACCTAAGGGGTAAGAACACTTGTCTTAAGTCCCCTCTTCACTTCATTTTTCAAAGAAGTTTTCTAAAAACTGATTTACTATGCTAAAAAAATCAGTGGTTAGCACATTGCATTTTGAAGAGAACACAATCTATTCAAATGTTTTTTTTTTAAATACTTCACTTTGTATCTTTAGAGAATGTGGCTACAAACTTTTAAGTCAGGCACTGGGTTTTTCAAAGTTACAAGCAAGAAGAGGGATGGATCCTTGGGGGCTGTCAGAAGGAGGGGCATGAACTTCAAGCACAGTTCAGCAGGGTCTTTTGAACTGTACATCCCACTCATTCCCTTCTCTGGAACTTTCCATGGCCCCGGCCCTAGATGAAAGGGTGAGCAGAGCCTACCATTGCACATGGTCTAACCTCACTGGCCAAGCCACCTAAACCAGTGGGCCTTCCCAACTGGGGCCAATTAGAATCTCCCTAAAAAATCGCCATTTGGGCCCCAATGAGCTGGTGCCGGGACAACACATAAAACTGATAGGCAAGAGGTGTGGGCAGTTTTCCACCGGGCTTTCTCAGCCTCGTAAGAGTAAGAAGTCAAGGAAAGATGGTCTGCAGAGAGACATGAAAAATCAGGAACACTGTGTAGCAGGACCTGGGGGTCCAAATCCCAGGCCCACTGGACAGCTATGACCCTGAACAAGTTCCTTGACATGTCCTTGACCTAACTGTAACCTGCTTCCTAAGGCTCCTTTGAGGATTGAATAAGTCAGCACATACAGCACTTGGAAGAGGGTCTAGTCCACAGTAAATGCATGCTGAATGTTAACCACTATTATTATCATTTTGCTGAACTGTAAGCTCATGAGGCCGAGGATTTCTCGCTGTTTTGTTCATACCATATCTCAGAATCTAGAACTATGCCTCCTACACAGCAGTGCTCAACCCACGTATGATGAGTGATCAGAGACTGGAGATACCGCACAGCCCTGAGAGGACAGAGACCATGAACAGAGCCTGCTAACTCTCTCCTGATCTCAGCTCCTACCTACTCCAATGGAGCAATCAGAGCCGGGTCTTATCAAAGCCTAAATCAGATCATGTTTCTTTCCTGCTTCTCATATCTCAGGATAAAGCCAAACTCTACCCCCCTGGCTACCCAGGCCCTGCATGCTCTGGCCCCTGCCTACCTCTCTCCCCCTCCCTCTGGCTTCCTGCTCCGGTTACACTGGCCTCCTTCATTCCTCTGACGTGGTTCTCTCTGCTTCCTTCTACCTCCGGGCCCTTGCACGTGCTGTTCCCCTGATGCATTCTCAGCACCAGGCTCCTTCTCAGGGAAATCTTAGCAGATGTACTTCCCTTGTTTTCATTGGCTCCTCCATTTTACACGTCCAGAACCTCATGTTCTTTTCCTTCATGCTTCTTGTCACCTTTTGTACTTTTATCATTTATGACTATTTAGTCAATAACTCTTTCACCCTAGACCATAAGCTCCATTAAGAAAGAGAGCATAACTTCTTTTTTATTCATTGTATTTTAGTATCAAAAACAGCATATGGGGGGCGCCTGGGTGGCTCAGTCGGTTAAGCGACTGCCTTCGGCTCAGGTCATGATCCTGGAGACCCGGGATCGAGTCCCGCATCGGGCTCCCTGCTCAGCAAGGGGTCTGCTTCTCCCTCTGCCCTCTTCCCTCTCGTGCTCTCTGTCTCTCATTCTCTCCCAAATAAATAAAATCTTTAAAAAAAAAAACAAAACTTATAAAAAAAAAAACCAGCATATGGCAAAAAGAAGGGGCTCAACATATACTTGCAGAATGAATCCATTTGTTGAATGGGTTGACTGAACAAAGAAGTACATTTGGGACCATTCTCAAGCCTAGCTTCTTCCCGAGTCTCCTGGCCTGCTTTTGCAATAGTAACCTCCTCAGACAAGCCCCTAAATCCCCCTTCTAATCTGCCTTGAGTTTTTCTATCACTACTAAAGGCTCTGATTCCAATCCACAGACTAACGCCACCCTCCGAGCCGGAAGTCCCCTCCTAGAATCAATAAGCCTAGATCAATAATCACATAAAGACTTCCTTTCCCAAAAAAAAGCCATTTTCATGCATGACAGAGTAAATGGTACCAGACCAGCCCTCCCACCATCAACAACCGTTAAGTCAGGACAAACCTAAACAAGGCAACTGTTGTCAGGCGTTAGATGGCAGGCAGCATAAGACTGTGGTCACTGGGGAAAAGGAAACACAGGAGCTGAGCATACATTCACTCTAGCTCTCCACCTGAGGACAGCTTCCATACCACCAGCGTGGAGTCACCTCCCCCACCAAGCATCCGAAAAGGTTATGCCTTAGAAATAAGGGTACACCTTAGAGAAAGGCTTCCCCAGACCTGCCCTGACAGAATCTAAAACCAGGTCTCAACGAAATCGATGCAGGAGGGAGCACAGGAAACATCTCGGGCTTCCCACAGGTCTACCCTCACAAAATGTAAACTCAAGTCCACACAAGTTCACAGTGATCAGCCCGTTACTGAACTGCCTTCCACGGAAGATAACAAAATCCAGAGTCTTTATAATATCCAGTATACATATTATCATCCCAACATCAGAAGATAATCAACAATTACTAGACATGCAAAGAAAGAGGAAAGTGTGGCTCATAGTCAAGGAAAAGAAGCAAGGAATAGACACAGATCCCAAAATAGCTACGATGTCAGCTCTAGAAAAAGCAACTGTCAGGATTTATAAGTTCCTAATATTATCATAAAATTCGTTAACCAGGTGTATACACTGAAAGCACCTGTGGAGATTTCAGGGTTTGGGGGTTTGTGTTTTTTGTTTGTCTGAGTTCTACTCATATAGTTTCTCATTAAGTAGTCTCAGGTGATGCTTAGGCATCTGCATTGTTAACCTCTCTAGAGCGTTCTAACACATCATATAATTCTTATCATAGAAGACATCCACTTTAAGGTAAATACAAATAAAAGGTAAATTTATATGTATTGAAGGTTCTGCTTAATTGAGTTGGTTGGTGAGCACCAATCAGCAGTCTCGGGTTGAACAGATTACACAATTAAGAAAGATAATTTCAACTCTATTTTGCAGAAAAATGCACATGTCTCTACTTATTTGGAAAAAAAAAGTCTGAGGTTAAATCAAAAGCCACAGACAAAAAGATAATGATTAAGAAAAAAACAGGAGGAAATGTTCATGGTATAATATAAAAAATAGCAGAGTACTAACCACTGTAACATAAAGCATATAAAAGTACATTAATAGACATTGCCATGTTTGTGAATAGAAAAGGCAACAATAAATATATAAAATGCTAATAGTTATTTTATGTGTAATTTTAATTTTCTCCCTAGTTTTCTATATTTTACAAGAGTGTATGGAATTTTCTCAGTGGACTCACATCTGAAATTTAGGCACAAAATAATGGTTGCAGAAACCTTCTGTCAATACACAAATCTCTGCAAAATCCAGCAATTTTTCCATCAGAAAGAGAAGGGAAGAAGTAGCTTGAGCAAGAATATCATTTCTATCCTTATCCAGCTCAGGAAGACTTTCTCCTCTAGCCTCTGAGTAACTGGACCAGCTTCTGATACTAATTCCATCTCAAGTTTTCCCATCCGTCAGACAAATAAGAGGCTGAGACACATACCACAACCCAACAAGCAACAGGCAGTGGCTGAGCAGAAGTAGCTCACCTACTGGCAAATGAAGGACACCAAAAGGAAAAGAATTCAAGTCCGTACCTGAACGACAGGGTGGCCACCAGTTGGAGCTTTGACAGCCCCTCGGCTGCCTTCGGTCTCATAGTGGGCCCGGTGATGTGGTTTGGGCTGCACCTCAATCCGCAGCTCATAGGAGCCCGACTGGTGGGACAGTGGCCACTCAAGCGGAGGGAGGGATGCGGTCACTGGGATGCTGAAGGAGGAAACAGAATCAGTCATGTATACGAGAAATCAGGACTTGTCAACCTGTACAATAAATGTAAATGGCCCCTTTTCTGGAAAAATCATGTCCAGTGAGTATAGGAGTAAAATACTGGCTGTTGGAAAGCACATATTTCTCAGAAAGGATAGGTAGGACACTTCACAAGGTAGAGATCTTTTTCTTGGTTTTCTCTTCCATCTTTGATGACAACAGTGTGACTGACATCTCCATTTATGAAGCTAACTTCATGACACGTGAATTCTAGCATATTTCTAACTGCTATAACTTCTTTTCCTCTAGGAATTTTGAAGAGTACCACCTCCTACCTCTAAAAATCACCCTTTTCCCAGAATGTTCTCCCATTCCAAAGGAATAAGTGTGGGAGAAGGTACACTGAAGTGGAAGTCAGGGGCCCATGTGTGTCACTAATGCGCCATGTTAGTTTAGGCAAGTAACCTCACCTCCTCTATCTTCAGTGTCTTATAATAACATAACAAATGGACCAGATGGCACTGGAGGGTTATATCAGCTCTTATTTCCAAGTCCAATGCTTTCAATTAAAAGCTAATTCTAGGGAGAGACCATTTCCACTCATAGCCATTGCTTATCACAGCAAGTATAGAACATCTAACCATAGAGATGTGGCTAAATTTAGAGACCCCTAAATTTAAAGGAAGAGTAAAGGTCAAGAACATGACTGGAGTTATCCACCCAAGTTTAAGTCCAAGCTCCACCTCTAACTACTTTGAGCAGATGCCTCCCCTCCCTAGGCCTTAGTTTCCTCAACTAAGAAATGGGGATACTGAGATCATATAAAGAGCTTAGCGCAATAACTCCTCAAATAAATATTAGGCTATAATTATGTTTCCTTATATATAGTGCATATTTCAAATAAATAATTATCTCCTATAGACAATCTAAATTACTTGTGGTTATAGTATTAGATATATATGCCTTTACATCTGAAGTTGTAATGACATGCCTTAAGTTTTATTTTCCTATAGAATCTTTTTTTTTTTTTTTAAGATTTTATTTATTTATTTGACAAAGAGAGAGTGAGAGAGGGAACACAAGCAGGGGGAGTGGGAGAGGGAGAAGCAGGCTTCCCGTGGAGCAGGGAGCCCGATGCGGGGCTCGATCCCAGGACCCTGGGATCATGACCTGAGCCGAAGGCAGACACTTAATGACTGAGCCACCCAGGCACCCCCCTATAGAATCTTAAACCTACCCAGCACATCCAACAGGTACTTGATATATGGTTAGAATTATGTCATTTAAGAGTTGACTGAGGCCTTAATGATCTATCTAAACTATTCCTTCAGAGCCTCAGAGAACATAGACATTTCCCCAAGATTACAAAGCAAGACACGCCAAGGCCGCAACTTATATGTCTTGACTCTCGGTCCAGTGCTCCATGCACATGTCTACACTACCTCTTATCTTACTAATTTATTTAAAATAGGGCCAAGAAAATCTCTCACTTATAGAATGACTCTAGAGCAATACCTGACATTTGATAGGTTCTCAGTGACTATTCAGTGGGTAGATGGGTAGATGGCTGGATGGATACATGAATGAATAAATGAGCAGTTTTATTTCAAAGAAGCCCTTATATTTAAAGTAGTTTCAGGGGCACCTGGGTGGCTCAGTCTGTTAAGCATCAGCTTTGGCTCAGGTCATGATCCTGGAGTCCCACAATTGAGTCCTGCATCAGGCTCCCTGCTCAGTGGGGAGTCTGCTTCTCCCTCTCCCTACTCTCATGCTCTCTCTCTCACTCTCTCAAATAAGGAAAATCTTTTTTAAAAAAATTAAAGTAGCTTCAAAGTTGCAAATACATGGATTTGTGTCACTGTGTCCTGATTTTGCACATATGGCACCAATCGTTAATCTAATCAACACCTTCTTTTCCACTAAACAAGCCCAGAGCTGCTAAAAGCTGACATTATCAACTGGACTTAGTTAAGCATTTGCAATGAAACCAATTCCATCCCTTCTCCATCACAGCAGTACCAAGGGGAGATGCGGGGGAGTGGCACCCCATGAACTCCATCACTGCTAGAGCCCAACTTGACCATACAATCCAACTTAAAATTACATCCTCACTATGCAAGCAAAGCTCCAGCTCTTCTTTGCAACTAGTTGCCTCCCGAAGCCCCCCTTATCCTTAGTGTCCACCTTAGTTTCAATGCCAACATGCCTTCAGCTTCTGCCTGCAGCCAAGATGCTGTGTGTGTCAAATACTTGTACTCGCATTACGTATGCAAGTGAAATTTTTTTAAGTTTGCAAAATAAAGCTCATAAAAAAATCACTTCACCCCTATATTATCTTTTGAAGTATCAAAAAAAAAAAAAAATCAAGGAGTAGAAGATCCAGTGGGATACCTCTAAGTATCAACTTCAAATTTTCCTTGGTTCCAGAATAAGTCTTTGATGACTTCATTACAATCTTAAGAATTAGACCATCAGAGCCAATGTGAAATGCTGCAGGTGAATTTCAGCCCTCTGCTCTGCACACCCTGGGACAAATATTATCATGAGACTTCCCTGAACACCCTATCCTCTCTATCTCACAGAAAATTCTTACAAATATCTCCTCGGCTGGCACAAGCTAGCACTTGTAGGGTCTAAAGTACTCTACTAGCATTCAGAGCTACTAGCATTCAGATCCAGCCACAGAATGGAGATGGAAGGAGAAATGATAAAGTCTTTATAAACAGTAAAGTCTCAGACATATGCAGCATGATCCTATTTTTTTTTCTTTTTTTTTTTCCCTAAGATTTTATTTATTTATTTGACAGAGTGAGACACAGCAAGAGAGGGAACACAAGCAGGGGGAGTGGGAGAGGGAGAAGCAGGCTTCCCAAGGAACAAGGGAGCCTGATGTGGGGCTCGATCCCAGGACCCTGGGATCATGACCTGAGCCGAAGGCAGACACTTAATGACTGAGCCAATGTTCTTCTCCAATCTCAGTCATTACATGAATCACATTCTGGAGACTGATCTGTAGCAGAGAGAACAAGGAGGAGTCAAGAACCTGAGGTTCTAAGTTTCCAACGCAGTCATTAACCAGCTGGGTGAGCCTGGGCATGTCCCCTCACCTCGCCAAACCTAGGTTTCTCAACCTGAACCAGGGTTGGCCTTAATCAGCATTTCCTAAGGTGGCTCCATACAACTTTGGTCACAGAACTCGTAACTCCATGGCCAAATGGCCTTTGAAATCACTGCCTGTTCTGTCCACAGCTGGGAGTGGCCCCTGCATCAAGATATCTGTTTAACTCTGTTAAACTCAGAAACTCCTTTTTTAAGGAACACAATCAACCTATCATGGCACCAGTGTTCTCAGAACTGTTCTGGAGGAGGGGCCAGACTGAAGCTCCCCGTGGTCCAGGTCGGTCTGTGGGTGGAATAAGCAAGGCCCGGTGGACAGAGCTCTTGTCTACTCTCATCCCGTCAGTCGAAACAGCTCTACCACAATCTGTTTTGGTATTCAATTTAATATTTGCCAAAAAAAAAAAAAAGTTTCCATTTGCTAAAAACAAACATGCTTTGAAGAATCTAGGGCCTCAGGGCACCTGGGTGGCTCAGTCAGTTGAGCATCCGATTCTTGGTTTCAGCTCAGGTCATGATCTCGTGAGGTCTTGGGATGGAGCCCCACGAGGGGTTCCCTGCTCAGCGGGGAGTCTACTTGAAGATTCTCTCCCTCTGCCCCTTCCCCTACTCTAAAATAAATGAACAGGGCACCTGGGTGGCTCAGTTGGTTAAGCGACTGCCTTCGGCTCAGGTCATGATCCTGGAGTCCCGGGATCGAGTCCCATATTGGGCTCCCTGCTCAGCAGGGGGTCTGCTTCTCCCTCTGACCCTCCCCCCTCTCATGTGCTCTCTCTCTCATTCTCTCTCTCAAATAAATAAATAAAATCTTTTAAAAAAATAAAATAAAATAAATAAACAAATCTTAAAAAAAAAAAAAAGAATAGAGGCGCCTGGGTGGCTCAGTCGGTTAAGCATCTGCCTTCATTCAGCTCAGGTCATGATCCCAGGGTCCTGGGATCAAGCCCCACATCAGGCTCCCTGCTCAGAGGGGAGTCTGCTTCTCCCTCTCCCTCTGCCCCTCCCCCTGCTCATGCGCTTCCTCTCTCTCTCAAATAAATAAAATCTTTAAAAAATAATAAAAATAAATACAATAAATAAAATTTTTTAAAAAAGAACCTACAGGGCGCCTGGGTGGCTCAGTCGTTAAGCGTCTGCCTTCGGCTCAGGTCACGATCCCAGGGTCCTGGGATCGAGCCCTGCATCGGGCTCCCTGCTCAGCGGGAAGTCTGCCTCTCTCTCTCCCTCTGCCCTTCTCCCCTGCTTGTGCACACACACTCTCTCTCTCTCTGAAATAAATAAAATCTTTTAAAAATAAAAAATAATACCAGCCAGGTTTATATAAGAATGAAATAGTACATACAGAATACTTAGGATCATGCCTGGCACACAGCAAGCATCCTTAAATACTGGTGATTATCACTGTCAACTGTCATTCCTCTAACAACCATTGGGAGCTCAATCTCCTAGGACAAGTCTCATTGATGAGAAAGCACTCTCTAAAGTGCCTCCCCCATAATAATAAGACAATTCTCCTATAAAAATAATGGCTGTCCACCCCCCCCTTTTTTTTTTTTTGCATTCTTACTTTGTGCAGGCTCCATGCCAAGAATTTGATATATATCCTCTCACCCAATCCTTGCAAAAAAAAACAAAAACCAAAAAACCATACTGAGGTGGGACTATTATTATCCTCATCCCATAGGGAATGAGCCAAGGTTTAGTGTTGTGCTCAGTGGGAAAGGGGGTCCTGAATGATTAGTAATGCCTGCCCTGGGAATGGCATCAAAAAGGTGCTCAGTGAGAAAGAGGGCCGGCGTGATTAGTGATGCCTGCCACGGGCACAGCATGAGGGCAGCACCAGATCACACAGCCGGTAAGCGGCAGAACCAGGACTCAGATCCAGAACCGACAGACCCTACAGACCATCTACATGCATCTCTTCAGCTTACCACTATTTTAAGCTCCTTGAGGATTAGGGCTCACACTTTCTTTTTTTAGGACCTCCGGATCACTGACCACAGTACAGAGGCCCTAGCAGATACCAACAATCATCAAGTCCTCTTATAAGAGGACTGTGAATTCCACACATTAAGGCTTGCTCCGTGCTTCCCAGAATGTCAGCTCCCTGAATACAGGAATTTTTGCCCATTTTGTTCACCGCCGGCTCCCCAACACCTATAACAGTGCGTGCCTGGCCCAAAGCAGGTGTCTGATAAACACCCGTTCCGTGAATGAAATGAATCAGCCAGGTGCCCTACCAGCGATCGCTTGCATCGTCAGGACCACCACCCGGTGAGTTAGGTACCCTCAGGCCCATTTTACAGATGGGGAAACCACAGCTCGGAGAATTTAACTTCCTTGCCAGGGCCTCACAGGCAATAAGCCGAGAGCCAGGACGTGAACTCTGTCTAGCGCCCCCTAACCAGAAAAAGTCCCCTAAAAGTAAACCGTGGACCACACCGCTTCCCAGGCCCGCTCACCTGCAGATGGGAATAGCAGGCACCAGCTGCTTGGGCCAGGTGGGCGGCACCAGCAAGATGGACTCGGGGGCTGAGCTCCTCCCCTCCTCCTGCTCGCAGGGCCCCAGGAACTCCATGGCCGGGTAGATGTGGCGGGGCAGGCCGGCCTTGGGTGGGGCGGCGGACACCGGCGACGGGTCCGGGCTCGTCTTCCACATCTTGGGGGGGATGCCACAGGGCGAGTCCGCGGCGAGGCTGTTCAGGGCATCCATGAGGACGGCAGAGCCAGCCGTGGGGGGGTACCCAGCGGGGGCACCGTCGTCCTGGGGCTGCGGCGAGGGGCTCCGGGAGCGCTGGGGTGAGGCTCCGGGCAGCGGGGCAACCAAGGCCCCGGCACACGAATGCCTCCGCTTGGCACCAGGCGACGAGGAGCGGGAGGCCGGACGGGGCACGGGCGAGTGGCGGCCCAGGCAGCTGTCCTCAGCGAGGCTGGTTCGAGGTGACATTATTGGCGAGGTTCTGGGGGAATAATGAGCAGGGATGTTTTGAAAGTGGGGACACAGGTCGTCGGGCCCGCCGTTATTGGGCGAGACGCAGGGCGAGGTGCAGGGGGAGAAGGTGTCGGAAATGAAGCTGGCAGAGGACCCGCTACTAGCCGGGCTCAAGCAAAGCGGCTCGCGGTAGCCCTCGAAGCCGGGGACGGGCAGCGTGAACCGCGGGCTGGCGGCCGCGCCGGCCAGGGCCGGCTGCTCCCCCAGCAGGCCAGTGTCTCTCCCGCGGAGGGGCCCCCCTGCCTGCATCAGTTCGTGAGATGGAGTGATCTCGATCCGAGGGCTCAGGCCCGAGGCCCCCGCTGGCTTGGCCGCCGGGCTCAGAAAGTTCTGCGGCCCTACCCTATCGGGCTCTCCGAATCGGCCGGGGGGCTCGCCGGGGAGACTGGGGAGGGGGCTGTATGGCTTGAGGCCATAGTCCAGGACTTCATCGGGATATGCGAGTCCGGAGGGTGGGCTGGCGACCTTATGTGCATTCGGTTCTTCTGGAAAGAGAAGGGGGGAGGGAGGGGTCTTTTAAGCCTCTAAAACAGAACTCCCGTGCAGAGCAATCACAGGTTGGGTTTTGTCTCCTGGTTTTTTTGTTTGTTTGTTTGTTTGTTTTTGTTTTTTCTAATCCCCACCACACCAAACCCCAAGCTGGAGCCTCCTTCCCTCGCCAGAGGAAAGGGAGGCCACTTCATCCCAGATTCCTCGAAGAGCGAGACCAAAGCGGAAAGATTTTAGCGCAGGTGCACAGAGCACAGCTCATCCAAGCCATGCGGGACGCGCTGGGCCCGTGGTCTCCAAACTTGTGGTTCTGTGGAACCCTTGGGAGAGATTCATTTCATTTCACAACTCAGCTCACACAGTATTTACTGGAGACTGAAACAAAAGCTTCACGAAACAATACTTACCCTGCTACATACAATACACTCTTCTCTTTCCTCTTATCTGGGGCTATTTGGCTTAAATGCTGGTCATAACTTATTCGACAGATTTCCTGGCCCACCAGTGGGTCATGACCCACAGTTTAGAAACCACTGACCTGGCTTACGTCATCATTCTGCATATATGGTACGGCCACAGGACGCAGGGGGAGACTGCACCAGCTCTGGCGTCCAAGGGGCTCTGGGTTCAAATCCCAGCCTTTCACACCCTTGTGTAAATACTGGCTTAATTTAGAATAAGGACTCCTGAGTCACATCTCATCTTGTGCCATTTTACAGATGGGGAAGCTGGGGCCCAGGGAGGGGACGAGATTCACCCAAAGACACAGAATTTGCAAGATGAGAAATCCCACCGACAAGCCCCTTGGCCCTCAAAAGGCAGAGCCATGGTTCTGTAGTCTCTCAAGCTATTGAAAACAGGGGGTGCAGAAAGATCTCATTTTTCTTTAGTAGCGGCCTTCGGCTGCAACCTCGAAAGGACCCATGCTGGAGAGCGGGTTTAGTGAGGAGGGAAGGAGCTGTTCTTCCCCGCCACCCTGACCCTCATCCAGCGCCCTGTCAGGGCGTGGGTCAGCCTGACTCCCCTCTTTCACACACCTTACATCCAATCCACAGCAAATCCTGATGGCCCTACAGTCAAAACATAAGCCACAGGCTTGCGTGTCTCCTTCTCCACCACAACCCCTCTGCCCTAAGCCACGAGCCATCCTCTCTCACCTGGACCTACTCACCTCCCCCCCCGGGCTCCCCACTTCTACCCTCGCCCCCTCCAGTCTGTTCGCCGCGCAGTAGCCTCTCGAAACGCCCATCTGCAAAACTTTAAAAGCTGCCCCAGATGTGATCCAAAGTCCTTAACATACTTGTCCCTGAGCCCTGGCCCATCTCGCCACTCGTACCTCCCCACTTTTTCCCACCCTGACTCAGCAACAGCCCTGCTAACCCCTTCGCTATTCTTCAAGTAGCTCCCGCCTTGAAGTTCTTGAGTGCTGTTCATTCTGCTGGAAACTCTACCCCCCGAGATCTTCACATGGCTGCTTCCCTTAATTTCTTCCCGTGTCTTTCATTATCTGCCCTTTTCCCCTGCCATCTTTTCTCTGCTAACACCTGTTACCAGCTCACAACACATCTGGTATTATGTGTTGAGGGAATCTCATCCTGATAGGTCAGGGGCAGGCAAACTGCAGCTCCTGGGCCAAATCCGGCCCACAGACTGTGTGTGTAGATAAAGTTTTATAGGAATGCACCCATGCACCTATTTGTTTACCTATGGTCTATGGCTTGTTTTTGCACTACAATAGTAGAGTTGATAGTTATGACAGTCTATGGCTCACAAAACCTAAAATATTGATCATCTGGCCCTTTACAGAAGTTTGCAACCCACGCACCAGACACTATGCTACCATTCTGGAACCGTATCTGCTGAGGCTCAGCACTGTTTGCCGGGCACCTAGCATAGGCTGTGCATAAACGTCTACTGAACGAGTGAGCAAATAGAAGAAGCATGCCCAAGGTCCAGCCAGCCAGAAATGGGAACTCTTCTAAAAGTTGTGTGACGGGCCCTTGCCCTGGGGAGCCGAGGTGGCTACACAGATGATCCTCAACCTCCTGGTGCCCTTTCTGGACCATCCTGGACTACATGCTGCCTGCTTTAGCTGAGCTGATCTCATGAGGTCCAGATGGTGCCCCCACCCCAGGCGAGAGCCCAGAAATGGCTTCCCACAGCTCTTAGGGTAAAGATGAACAACCTCAACTAGGCCAGCCTGGCCAGGCCCAGCCTGCCACCTCTGGCCTCACCTCTCTCTGCCTTCCCACATCTCTCCCTGGACTCCAACCAAACTGGCTGTCTTTCTGTTCTTAGAAAGCACCTACCTCCTTTTCTGCCTCAGGACCTTTGCACTTGCCGTTCCCTCTGTCACAACAGCTCCTCCCCCCACCACACCCAGGTGTGTGGTGCCTTAGTCCCTTCTCTACATGACTAAACTACTCATTCCTTCAGCTAAAGTGTCACGTGCTGGGGAAGGCTTCCTGGTCTCCTTGGCTAAATTAGAGCCCACTCACGCTTCTCTGTTCTGCTCCATACACTTCCCAAAATTCCAATTAAGTAATTCTGAATTTAGTTGTTTATTGCCTGCCTCTCTCCCAACCTCCAGCTCCACCCCTACAACAGGAAATTCTATGAGGACTCTTTCACCCCCTAATGTATTCCTAGCACTTGGACAGGACCCCCCCCCCCCCCCCAAAAAAAATACGTGTTGGTTGGCTGAATGAATTTTTTTTAAAGTGAGTTCACAAAAGTCTATATGAAATATTTAAACTGCTACTCAAAGATGTTAATATCCAAACCAAAAGGGAGAAAGATAATAACCTCCAGAGGGTAACTTGGTAATATCTATCAAAATTCCAACACACGTATCTTTGGAACCAAACAGTGTTGCTTTAGCAGATGTTAATATCCAAACCAAAAGGGAGAAAGATATAACCTCCAGAGGGTAACTTGGTAATATCTATCAAAATTCCAACACACATATCTTTGGAACCAAACAATGTTGCTTTAGAAATTTATCCTGCAGCTAAACCCTCATATGTGCCAAATGAAGTGTGCCTAAGATTAGTTAATACTGCCCTGTTTGGGGGCACCTGGGTGGCTCAGTCAGTTAAGCATCTGCCTTTGACTGAGGTCATGATCCCAAGGTCCTAGGATCGAGTCCCGCATCAGGCTCCCTGCTCAGCAGGGAGTCTGCTTCTCCCTCTTCCTTTGCCCCTCCCCCTGCTTGTGCTCTCTTTTACTCTCACTCTCTCTCAAATAAATAAAATCTTAAAAAAAAAAAAAAAAAAAAATGCCCTGTTTGTCATCCCAGAAGACTGGAAGCAACCTAATGTCTATCAGTTGGGGATGGGCTGAATTCTGGTTTGTTCATACAATGGGATACAATGCTGCTAGATAAAGGGTTGGAAAAGTTCTTTCTGCATTGATCTGGAATGACAAGATACAGTGTCAAAGGAGAAAAGCAAGGTACATACAGCATGCACAGTATAAAAACAGGATAGAGGAATGTATACACAGGTACACACACACACACACATAGCGGTTGCGTACACAGGCTCTCTCTGGAAGTTACAGTAACAGTGACTTCCTCCAGGGAGGGCAACTAAGTAATCAGGCAGCAGAAGCATGGCAGAAGGACTGATTTCTATATGACCTCGAGAAAAGAAATACAATTCCCAAAAGAAACATGTTTTATTTTATTTTAAACGTGGTGGGGCATAGGGGTGACATGACAGGATATACGGTAATGACACCCTCGTTTCAGAAGCAGGAAATTGAGATCTAGTCCTACTTTGCCACTACCTAGCTGTGTGACCTTGGAAAAGTCCCCCACCAGCTCTATGTCTCAGCCTTCCCATTTATAGGACAGCACTAAACTAGATCGGTTTCCTTGGTCACTTCTGGCTGTGAAATCCTTTGATTTTTCTAGCTGGGGTGTGTAGGGTCCTGAGTTCTTATGAAGAGGCAATCGATCACAACTTGTATCTATGTGCATACACACACACACACGCACACCTTCCTGGCAGGTAACAGAGTGCAGAATTTTAATCTAGCGAGAGTTCAACATCAAATCCATATCAGACAACATTCTGATAATCCACTACCCTGTGAACCAGCACAACAAACCACAAAAAGTCTCTTAGCAAAAATTCCGGCCTTATCAGATGAACTGCATCACATCTCATCAGAAACACCCCCTCAGGCCTGACGTGAACAGTCACAGAAACTCCGCCATGAAAACACACATCACTCACACTTGCTGGCAGCAATGCCAAACAGAAAGGCCCGTTTGCTGAGCAAAAGCATCCAAAGCATTTACACTGGTTTTAATTAATCCAAGCAGCAGAGTTTTTTCCGTTTTCTTTTTCCTCTCAAGATTCTGAAAGTTTCACAGCAAGCAGGGAATGTGAAGGTAATCGATCATCATTCCATTCTCGGCTCTCTGGGTGTTTGACAGCGAATATCCCAGACGCACGGCTCATCGTGAACACATTTCTATAAGCAGCTAGGATTCTCAGCTCTCCCTCCTTACACAACTGTCCCCCTCACAGCCAGCCCCTCGGGGTCACGGCCACGCCCACACAGCCACTGGGTGACATGAGTTTCATCTTAGAACCGCCAGATTTTCAGAAGGGTTCCCAAAAATCTTGCTCTTTTTACCCCGTGCATGATCTTTGCGATATCCATGTACCACCAGTAAATATTATTTAATATTTCTATATTTAAATTCACTCACACAGTACTTTTTTAATTTTAAAAGGAAACTTTATACCACTACCACAAATGGAAAATCTGTGTCACCTCCGTAAATAGAAGGTAGGGTAAAAATACAATAAAAATAAAAGTTACTAAATCCGAGATTCGAGACACTGTGGCCGGCCAAAGGCTCTACTCTGAGGCCCACCCTTTTTTCTGCCCCTGAATGCTCTCTTTTTATTGAGGTAGAACTTATATGTACAGATTTTGACTATGTAGAGTTCGATGAGTTTTGCCAAATGTTATACACCCTTGTAACCACAACCACAATAAAGATGTAGAACATTTCCACAACCCCAGTAAGCCTACCTTTTTTAAGGCTGGAGATGGGGGGCAGGGAATGGCAAGTGCTAGAAAGAAAGGTGTTAAAGACACAGTAGCACCTAACTGAGACTCTACCTCAGACTCATTCAAAGCAAAGTATCACTGCAAAAAAAGATAGTGCTGGTTGCATGCAATGTACTCATCAGTGGACCACGTAAAATCCATCTCATCTGCCGTGGAAGATAGCTAGCCCACACTTAAGGCATCGGTATTCAGAGAGAGGAACAAGGTAGAATCCCTGACAGGGGATTCAGAGGTTGCTGTTCTAAGTCCTCTGTGCCTCCATGTCTTTGTACATGCTGTTCCCCTTGCCTAGAGCTCCCTTCCAAACCTCCTATCCTCACTTCTCCTAGCAAGCCATTATTCATCCATCAAGAATACACTTGGGCCACCTCCTCCTAAAGGCCCTCCTTGATTCCCTAGTCTGGATCAGGAAGCTCTTCTTCTGTGTTCCCAGAACGTACAGAATCATATAATGAAGTCTATCAGTTATAGCTTATTTGTCTGTCTCTCTACTAGACTGAACTCTCTGAAGGCAGATAGGGATCTTAAGTCATTAATAATAATAAACCACGAAAGCAGAGAACATTTACTGAGAATTTACATGCCAGGCACTGTGGTAAGCACATTACATGTAGTGAATTATTCCATTCTCACAACCGCCTATGAGGTGGGCACCGTGTATCCCCCTTTTACAGATAAGGAACCTGAGACACAAGAATTAACTTGCCCGAGGTCCCACAGCCTGAACCCGGGCAGGCCTGAGAGCACCATCCAGCACCAGGCCAGGGATTCTCAACCTCGGAACCAGCAGCATTCAGGGTGAGATAATTCTTTTGTGTGGGGGCTGTGGGGTGTTCAGCAGCACCCCTGGCCTCTAACCATGAGATGCCAGTAACACCCCCACCCTTCTCCCAGTCATGACAACCAAAAATGTCCCCAGGTATTGCCAAATTTCTCCCGCCAGGCAGGATACCCCCCAGGCCAGCTGAGAACCCCTGCCCTATGCTGTACAGCCCTGGGGCCACATGCGGGGCCTGCACCCAGCAGAGGCCCCCAAGACTGATGGAAGCTTTCATCCGGGCCCTCCAACCCAAAATGCTTCAGCAAGGAGACATCCGCCCCCCGTCAGCAGCAGCAGGTACATCATTTCTGCAGCAGACATCGGAAGTCCTGATTCTCAACAGTCTCCCCTTCCTCGGCTTCCGGGGGCTCTCCCCAACATCCGGGGCCCGTGCACATGTGGGGAGGTCTCTGGCCACTGTCAGAGACTACAGGACAAGATTGCCGGGGAGACCACTCCAGCCCCACCTCAGCAAGGTGCCTGCACTGAGATCCAGGTCTCACCTAGCCCAGGGTTAGGGGACCCTGGCGCCACTGCCCGCCCCTCGGCCGTGTGCCCAGGGGAACCCCAAGTCCTCACGGTGATGAGGTCAGTGACAATACCAACCTGACAGTTCACTGAATCCACGTGAAGCCTGAAACACATGGAATAAACCCCCAATAAATGGGGGTCTATGGTGTGTTGTTGTTGTTGTTGTTGTTATTATTATTATTATTATTATTATTATTATGGAAAGAGTGACTTTCTAAATGAAAATTCCACCCTTTCTCAGCTCTCACTGCTTTATTTTACAACAACTTGCCAGCACGACACATACTAGCCCCAGTGCATTAAAAGAAAGAAGAAAGGGGGGACGCCCGGCTGGCTCCAGTCAGAGGAGCGTGCGACTCTTGATCTCAGGGTCCTGAGTCTGAGCCCCACATTGGGTGTAGGGCCTCCTTAAAAGAAAAAGGGAAGAATGTTTTATAAAAATAAGATGGGGGTGCCTGGGTGGCTTAGTCGGTTGGGCGTCTGCCTTTAGCTCAGGTCCTGATCCTAGAGTTCCGGGATCAGGGCCCACATCGGGGCTTCCTGCTCACCAGGGAGTCTGCTTCTCCCTCTGACTCTCCCCCCCTTCACTCTCTCTGTCTGTCTCTCCCTCTCTCAATAAATAAAATCTTAAAAAATAAAAATAAGATAGATTAGTCAGTACTTTGGGAAACCTTTTTCAGCTAGCCTTCAAAAAATATGTGGACTAGGTCAAGAAGGCCTCCAACACCCCTCCCATTTTATGCTTTTATTCTTTCCCCTGGGCCATCTGGGAGCTGATCAACTAAATCTTACCGAAGTGTTAGTGACTCAGTGAGCTACTCACTGTAACAAAAACTGATGATAGCTAACATGTCTATACCACTCACTTTATACCAAGAACCACTGGGTACACATTTAATGTTTGTCTCACAAGAACCCTGTGAAGCAGATGATACAGTTTCCACATTTTACCAACAGGGAAAATGCAGCTCAGAGAGGGTGACTAATTTTCCCAAGGTCACACAGCTTCTAAGTGGCCGTCTGGCTCCTCCATCACCTAACCATTATTCTAGCCTGCTATTCATGAAAGGGGCTATGTCTTAGATGGTGACACCTTAACCCCAACCCTGGGATTATGAGGTACCCCAACAATTAGAGCTGCTCTGGGGGTTCCATCAGGAGGTAACTGACAACTAAGGACATGGATTCCTTTCTTCTGAAATAGTCACAGTCCCTCCATTTGCCCGGGGACTGAGTCAACGATTTATTTTAAAATCGCACTGAGGCCACACGGTGGTCTCTGCCAGCACCTTTCCTCCTGGAGCCTCTTGCGGGCCTGTTGCTCACCCTTGGGGACACACGGACACACGGCCAAGTCTGAGGCGGCCATTCAGTGCCAACCCGCCAGCCAACAGATCGCTTTTGAAAAAAAGGAACAGCAAGAGAACATCTCCGCCTAGAGCTACGGGCGGGCGGTGGAATTTTCAGGAAGCAGAATAGAATGACCGAAATAGAAACCCAGCTAGGGAACCACCGCAGGGTCCGGCCTTTGGGGGAGGGGAGGGCACAAAGAGAACCAGGGCCTTCAGGCCTGAAGGGCTTGGAGGAAAGGAGCCAGGACCCAGCCCGGAAGCCAGACGCCCCTGGGCCTGGCGGGGGG